>NC_042992.1:10729626-10861747 GCF_901001165.1 Salmo trutta | reverse complement strand
GGAGAGAGTGAGACAGAGAGAGAGAGAGACAGACAGAGAGAGACAGACAGAAAGAGACAGAGAGAGAGAGAGAGAGAGAGACAGAGAGAGAGAGACGCAGAGAGAGAGAGAGAGAGACAGAGAGAGAGACAGAGACAGAGTGAAAGAGAGACAGAGACAGAGAGAGACAGAGAGAGACAGAGACAGAGAGACAGAGAGAGAGACAGAGAGTGAAAGAGAGGGAGGTAGTTTGTCAGCAAGAGAGAGCCCACAGTAGGTTGGAAAAGAGAACTTGAGATCCATAGTTACAGGAGCAGTGAGCGCCCTGGAATGAAGGACCATATCCTGTTTTCCTAGGGTTTTCCTAAGGTTCCACACACACACACACCAGGCCACCCCTCACCCCAGTATCCTATCTCTGTACTCTTTCCATTGTAGGGTGCAATTGTCCAACCAGCTGTTTATAAACTGTGACACCTATCTTCCTTCATCCAAACACAATAAAGATGGTAAACAGTGCTGATGATAGTCTCTCTACCTCCCTCATTCCTCTTTTGCTCTCTCTCTCACACTCTCTCTCTCTCTCCCTCTCTCTCTATCGCTCTCTCTCTCACAGACAGTCTCCTCCGCCCCACCATCCTCCTCCCCTCCATCCTCCTCCTCCTCCCCACCATCCTCCTACCCCTCACCACTCACCATCCTCCTCCTCCCTTTTCCTCCTCCTCTCTCCTCTCTCCTACTCCTCCTCCTCCTCCCCTCCATCCTCCTCCTCTCCCCACCATCCTCCTCCTCCCCCCACCACCCTCCTCCTCCCTCCTCCTCCTCTCTCCTCCTCCTCCTCCTTCCCTCTACCTCTTCCTCCCCACCATCCTCCCTGCTCTTCCTCCTAACCATCCTCCTTCTCCTCCTCTTCCTCCCCACCATCCTCCCTGCTCTTCCTCCTAACCATCCTCCTTCTCCTCCTCTTCCTCCCCACCATCCTCCCTGCTCTTCCTCCTAACCATCCTCCTTCTCCTCCTCTTCCTCCCCACCATCCTCCCTCCTCTTCCTCCTAACCATCCTCCTTCTCCTCCTCTTCCTCCCCACCATCCTCCCTGCTCTTCCTCCTAACCATCCTCCTTCTCCTCCTCTTCCTCCCCACCATCCTCCCTGCTCTTCCTCCTAACCATCCTCCTTCTCCTCCTCTTCCTCCCCACCATCCTCCCTCCTCTTCCTCCTAACCATCCTCCTTCTCCTCCTCTTCCTCCCCACCATCCTCCACTTCCTCCTCCCTTGTGTTTGAGTGGGTATTGTTTTTTCTTACAGTGAAGGAGGAAGAAGGTGATGCTTCTCAATGTTTTAGTCTGAAAAACGCTATGTCCCAATACCTGGTACTCTGGTCCAAGATCCAAGACTGACCACAAGGACAGGAACCAAAATGCATTTGGGCCAGGATTGTTTTTCAACCCATAAGGAAACAACCACGGACCTTATAATTGCTCTGTGGGTTCTTACGACAGACAGCTGACAGACAGGCCACACAGCTGACAGACAGGCCACAGAGCTGACAGACAGGCCACACAGCTGACAGACAGGCCACAGAGCTGACAGAAAGGCCCCACAGCTGACAGACAGGCCACACAGCTGACAGACAGGCCACACAGCTGACAGACAGGCCACAGAGCTGACAGAAAGGCCACACAGCTGACAGACAGGCCACAGAGCTGACAGACAGGCCACAGAGCTGACAGACAGGCCACAGAGCTGACAGACAGGCCACACAGCTGACAGAAAGGCCACAGAGCTGACAGACAGGCCACACAGCTGACAGAAAGGCCACACAGCTGACAGACAGGCCACAGAGCTGACAGACAGGCCACAGAGCTGACAGACAGGCCACAGAGCTGACAGACAGGCCACACAGCTGACAGAAAGGCCACAGAGCTGACAGACAGGCCCCACAGCTGACAGACAGGCCCCACAGATGACAGATAGGCCACACAGCTGACAGACAGGCCACACAGCTGACAGACAGGTCACAGAGCTGACAGAAAGGCCCCACAGCTGACAGACAGGCCACAGAGCTGACAGACAGGCCACAGAGCTGACAGACAGGCCACTGAGCTGACAGACAGGCCACACAGCTGACAGACAGGCCACACAGCTGACAGACAGGCCACACAGCTGACAGACAGGCCACACAGCCAGGCCCATCACGCCCTCCACTTCCTTTTCCTATATGACCTCATCTTTCAGCTCCACAGTGGATCAGCTCTCTCACTTCCATCCCGTAGCGTCCCGACCGGAAAGGTCGGAGGGGAAATATTCCAACCATTCCAGTGTCCTGGGAAAAGGAGACTGGCTGAACATGGCTCTGTTGGCCAACAGCCAATAGAAAACATTTAAAAGTTTGAGGTGAAGTTATTACTATAAACATAAACTGTTTTATGTGTGTGTGTGTGTGTGTGTGTGTGTGTGTGTGTGTGTGTGTGTGTGTGTGTGTGTGTGTGTGTGTGTGTGTGTGTGTGTGTGTGTGTGTGTGTGTGTGTGTGTGTGTGTGTGTGTGTGATTGGTCAGGGTGGTAGTATGATGTACGGCTGATTGGTCAGAGTGGTGGTATGATGTATGGCTGATTGGTCAGAGTGATGGTATGATGTATGGCTGATTGGTCAGAGTGGTGGTATGATGTATGGCTGATTGGTCAGAGTGGTGGTATGGTGTATGGCTGATTGGTCAGAGTGGTGGTATGGTGTATGGCTGATTGGTCAGGGTGGATGTATGACGTATGGCTGATTGGTCAGGGTGGTAGTATGACGTATGGCTGATTGGTCAGGGTGGTAGTATTACGTATGGCTGATTGGTCAGGGTGGATGTATGACGTATGGCTGATTGGTCAGGGTGGATGTATGACGTATGGCTGATTGGTCAGGGTGGATGTTTGACATATGGCTGATTGGTCAGAGTGGATGTATGACGTATGGCTGATTGGTCAGGGTGGTAGTATGACGTATGGCTGATTGGTCAGGGTGGATGTATGACGTATGGCTGATTGGTCAGAGTGGATGTATGACGTATGGCTGATTGGTCAGGGTGGTAGTATGACGTATGGCTGATTGGTCAGAGTGGTAGTATGACGTACTGTATGTGTCATATCTGGTCCCATAATGTTTACGCGTATTTTACCTCTCATCTCTCTCTCTATCGCTCTATAATGAGATAATGGTGGTGAAAGATACTGGTTGATAAAGATAATGGTGGTTAAAGATAATGTTGGCTAAATATAATGGTGGCTAAAGACAATGGTGGTTAACAAAGATAATGGTGGTTAAAGATAATGGTGGTTAAAGATAATGATGTTAAATATAATGGTGGTTAAAGATAATGATGGTTAAAGATAATGGTGGTTGAAAAATATATTGATGTTAAAGATAATGATGATTAAAGATAATGATGGTTAAAGATAATGGTGATGAAAGATAATGGTGGTGAAAGATAATGGTGGTGAAAGATAATGATGGATAAAGATATTGGTGGTTAAAGATAATGATGCCAATATTTACCTCCAGTTATTAACCATTAATTGTATAAATGCATTTATAAATGCTTATAAAATGAACCTTTATGTATTGTCATGCAACCTTATTTTCAATAGTTGCACAGTTGAATAATAGTTATTTTCTCACTTTTGGGTGTGATGCATTCTTGCTTGGTTGATGTGTCTTGACCGACTATTGAAACCCCGATGCCCTGGCCAAATGTACATCCAGGACATTATTCAATCATTATTACCCCTTACCAACTACCAGATTATAACAACACACATTTACTACTTCTCTGTGATAGTCCAAGTATGGTGAACTCTCTGGTGTGAAATGGTAACCCTAAAACCTTTGGTTGGTGAAACAGTGGAGGAGGTCTCCTCTCACAACGTTTAATGCATTGGTCTTCATACCCACCATTCATTGACTGAACCTGTTTAACAAAGTGTTGAATCTTCTCTCGCACTGTATGTATTGATGAGTACTGCCTATAAGTATGGCTAAGTGCTGAGTGAACTCTTAAATCATCTATAAATGATTTACCCACGTCAGCAGCGTACAACCCTGCATCCCACTGCTGGCCTGCCTCTATAAGTAAGTATGTCTAACATAATTGTGTGTTAAATCAGCAAGCAGAATATCTATATTCATAAATACGTTTCAGGTTTTACCTAATGATCCTAGCTCGCTAAGTAGAACAGAGGTGCTAGCAAATGTTAGCTAGCTACTTAGCTAGCTGAGCAGTATGCTTAATCATCCAGCAGGAGGATCCTTTACAATAGACCTACAGTATCTACCACTCTCTTCACTGCTTCAATAGCCCCGTGGGTAACCCCACAGCTAACACACACAACTTTCTCCACCGGTACTACACATTCCTTCGTCTCATGCCCTCCTGCACACTTCTCACGGCTAGGAATCTCCCTACTACACACGGCTTCAACATGACCGTAAGCTTGGCACCTAAAACATGATCTTGTCTGGCAAAGACTCTGCATCAAAACTCAAAAGGACAGACAATGTCTTCTACGTTTCTCCACACTCTCCACTGGGTCTGTGTCGCCCCAAATGGCGGGCGTCACATACACCGGCAATCTTCATGGTCCTGAGCGCACAAACCCCCTGGACGGAAGAAACAAAATAATCATCACAAGTCCACTTCAAGTTACTTTCACCAACTGTACAGTCCACAACCTCTTCTCCACCCAACTTGCCACCACATATGGATCAGCCAGAATGCAAGGATCCATTCTCTCCACAAATCTCACTCCCATTGGGCCAGAATCCTCCTCATTATCATCAGAAAACGCTCAAACTCGGCAGTCCTCACTGCAGGTACTTCATCCTGTCAGGTTCCATCTCTGAGCTCCTGGAGCATGTATGGCTCTTTTTGCACTTGACGCCAACCTTCCTCGTCACACAGCTTGCCTCTACACCCAGCTCCTTCTCGGAAGTCTTCAATGCACCTGCAACCGCAGTTAATTCATCCTCACTCTTGTTACGTTCAATTCCCTTCTGTAGCTCTTTCAAAAGTTCCGTGTGATCCTATATTCCATATTCACTTAAAACATGTTCCGCCATCTTTTTTTCTTTCATCCCATCTTCCAGAAGGCTTGTGCAATCCCACACTCCATATTTACTCATAATACAGTATGTTCCAATTTCTTCTTTCTTTCCTGTCATCTTTTCTGTCTGGCCTTTGCACACCTCTCATAGCCACGTCCATCCTGATTCTTCACGACGCACTGTCACATGATGTCATGTGTCAACACAACATTCTGGACAGGTTCCAGGTTGTCTTTATTTCAATCGCATTTCACAGATGGGCAGAGTTCACAAAGTAGCAGGAATGTTTCAGAAACCAGCGAACCACACCAATAATATGTTTTGAGATCATATGATGAAGCCTTCATTCCTGGAATAATTAAGTGTACCAATGCATCATCAGGGTTTCAAACGTGGGGCATCATGGGAGTGTCACTTCCTGACCAGCAGAGGGCGTAATTGTGTTAGTTTTGGTCAGGATGTGGCAGGGGGTTTGTGTGTGTTAAATGTTGTGTGGATGATTGGACTCCCAATTGAAGGCAGGTGTGTTGAGTTGCCTTTGATTGGGAGTCCTATATAGTAGTGTGTGTTTTTCATTGGGGTTGTGGGTAGTTGTTTTTGCACTGCGTTTGTATAGCCTGTAAAACTGTAGCTGTCTTGCTTATTGTTTTTCCGGTGGATGCTTTACTCTTTTTTTTAAATTAAAATATGAGTATCCACATTCCCGCTGCGCCTTGGTCCATTCCTGAAGACAGTTGTGACAGAACTACCCACCACCAAAGGACCAAGCAGCGGACGAACGAGGAGGAAGGATGGACCTGGGAGGACAAGTTAAGGGAGCTAAGGGAACCCGAGAGGCAGCTCCAATAATGTTTTGGGGGGGGGGGCACAAGGGCTGTTTGACGGGGCGAGAAGGGAGCCCCAGGTCAGCTCCCCGCACTAGCCATGAGGTGCGTGTCTCCAGGCTGGCACGTCCAGTACCAGCCCCACGCATCAGGCGTCTAGTGCGTCAGCCCAGCCTCGCCAGTCAAGAGTCGCCAGAGCTGCCCGCCAGTCATGAGTCGCCAGAGCTGCCCGCCAGTCATGAGTCGCCAGAGCTGCCCGCCAGTCATGAGTCGCCAGAGCTGCCCGCCAGTCATGAGTCGCCAGAGCTGCCCGCCAGTCATGAGTCGCCAGAGCTGCCCGCCAGTCATGAGTCGCCAGAGCTGCCCGCCAGTCATGAGTTGCCAGAGTGGCCCGACTGCCCGGAGCTGCCAGAGTGGCCCGACTGCCCGGAGCTGCCAGAGTGGCCCGACTGCCCGGAGCTGCCAGGGTGCCTCGCCTGTCCTCCGGTCCGGCCAGAGTGGCCCGACTGCCCAGGTCTGCCAGAGTGGCCCGACTGCCCGGGTCTGCCAGAGTGGCCCGACTGCCCGGGTCTGCCAGAGTGGCCCGACTGCCCGGAGCTGCCAGAGTGGCCCGACTGCCCGGAGCTGCCAGAGTGGCCCGACTGCCCGGATCAGTTAGAGTGACCCGACTGCCCGGAGCTGCCAGAGTGGCCCGACTGCCCGGATCAGTTAGAGTGGCCCGATTGCCCGGAGCTGCCAGGGTGGCCCGCCTGTCCTCCGGTCCGGCCAGAGTGGCCCGCCTGCCCGGATCTACCAGGGTGCCCCGCCTGTCCTCCGGCCCAGCCCGAGTGGCCCTCCTGTCCTTCGGCCCAGCCCGAGTGGCCCTCCTGTCCTCCGGCCCAGCCCGAGTGGCCCGCCTGTCCTCCGGCCCAGCCCGAGTGGCCCACCTGTCCTCCGGCCCAGCCGAGTGGCCCGCCTGTCCTCCGGCCCAGCCCGAGTGGCTCGCCTGTCCTCCGGCCCAGCCCGAGTGGCCCGCCTGTCTTCCGGCCCAGCCAGGGTGGTCCGTCTGCCAGGGTCAGCCCGAGTGGTCCGTCTGCCCAGCGCAGCTATCGGCGCCACCGAAGTGGACGACGCCGAAGGTGGAGCGAGGTCCACGTCCTGCACCTGAGCCACCTCCAGGATAGGTGGGTTGGGGAGGGAGGGTGTAGCACAGTGCCGTCGTTGACGGCAGCCACCCTCCCTTCCCTCCCTTATTGTTAAGGGGGATATTTTTTGTTGTTTGGGGGTTTGTTTTTTCTTTTAGGTGCATTCCAGGGTCTGCACCTTGAGGGGGGGGGGTACTGTCACTTCCTGACCAGCAGAGGGAGGGTGTTAATTGTGTTAGTTTTGGTCAGGATGTGGCAGGGGGTTTGTGTGTGTGAATGTTGTGTGGGTGATTGGACTCCCAATTGAAGGCAGGTGTGTTGAGTTGCCTTTGATTGGGAGTCCTATATAGTAGTGTGTGTTTTTCTTTGGGGTTGTGGGTAGTTGTTTTTGCACTGCGTTTGTATAGCCTGTAAAACTGTTGCTGTCTTGCTTATTGTTTTTCTGGTGGATGCTTTACTCTTTTTTTAAATTAAAATATGAGTATCCACATTCCCGCTGCACCTTGGTCCATTCCTGAAGACAGTTGTGACAGGGAGTTGATCATTGGTCTGAAAACCAACCATTTCTGTTCCTGGGACAGAGCAACAATGCATCACACCCAAAAGTTAGAAAAATAACTATAGTTTAACTGTGCCACCATTGAAAATAAGGTTGCATGATGATAAATAGTTAAAGGTTTCAATATTATACGCATTTGTTAGTCCATTGATAAATGGTTAATAGCTGGAGGTAAAAAGTGGCTCACTATTTGGCAAGCACTGACTGGCTATTGGACTATTTTGACCAATTTCTTGTAACCCATTTATTAATGGTTTATAATGCATTTACAAAATATTCAATAATGGTTAATAACGTAATAACAAATCCTTTATAAACCCTTTAGAAATAGAACCTTATTGTAAAGTGTTACCGGTTTGGGTTATTACATTCAAGAAATCCAGCGTTGGTCAGGGTGGATCTATTTACTGTAAAAAAAAATATATATTCTCATGAAATAAGTTAATCATCAAATGTATCAATTTGTTGGAGATATTTGAATTTGGTTGAGTGTGTGTGTAAATAGTCCCTGGTGATTTGGTCTGGATTCATGTTAGGTCCCGATCTTGTCTGGGGAACACTTCTGGAATCAAATCCAGGACATTGGCTTTTATGTCCACCATGGTTCTCCCTGATGCCTGCTGGAAAACAGACACTATGATTACATGTCAGACAAAGACAGATCGATACTTCTCTAGTCTCTTTGCATACTTTATGTAATAGATACTATGCCCTTCCAGCCCTGTATGCTTCGGAATCAGGGGATAAAACACATAAGGTCTCTCTCTATCCCATTGACAAGGGTCACACTTCTGAAACACAGAGAGAGAGAGGAGAGAGATAAACAATCATTTGTATTGTTTACTTCACTTTTGTTTATTATCTACTTCACTTGCTTTGGCAACGCTAACATATGTTTCCCATGCCAATAAAGCCCTTGAATTTAATTGAATTGAGACAGAGAGAGAGAAGGAGAGGGAGAGAGAAGGAGAGAGGGAGAAGGAGAGAGAGAGAAGGAGAGAAAGAGACAGACAGACAGAGAGAGAGAGAGAGAGACAGACAGACAGAGAGAGAGAGAAAAGTATATTTTATTTTATTTATTTTATTTCACCTTTATTTAACCAGGTAGGCAAGTTTACAATTGCGACCTGGCCAAGATAAAGCAAAGCAGTTCGACAACATACAAAAACACAGAGTTACACATGGAGTAAAACAACATACAATCAATGATGCAGTAGAAAAAAATAAGACTATATACAATGTGAGCAAATGATGTGAGATAAGGGAGGTAAAGGCAAAAAAGGCCATGGTGGCAAAGTAAATAAAGTATAGCAAGTAAAACACTGGAATGGTAGATTTGTAGTTTGAAGAAAGTTCAAAGTTAAAATATAAATAATATGGTGCAAAGGAGCAAAATAAATAAAATAAATAAATACAGTAGGGGAAGAGGTAGAAGTTTGGGCTAAATTATAGATGGACTATGTACAGGTGCAGTGATCTGGAAGCTGTTCTGATAGCTGGTGCTTAAAGCTAGTGAGGGAGATAAGTGTTTCCAGTTTCAGAGATTTTTGTAGTTCGTTCCAGTCATTGGCAGCAGAGAACTGGAAGGAGAGACGACTAAAGGTGGAGTTGGCTTTAGGGGTGACCCGAGAGATATACCTGCTGGAGCGCGTGCTACAGGTGGGTGCTGCTATGGTGACCAGTGAGCAGAGATAAGGGGGGACTTTACCTAGCAGGGTCTTGTAGATGACCTGGAGCCAATGTGTTTGGCGACAATTATGAAGCGAAGGCCAGCCAACGAGAGTGTACAGGTCGCAGTGGTGGGTAGTATATGGGGCTTTGGTGACAAAACGGATGGCACTGTGATAGACTGCATCCAGCTTGTTGAGTAGGGTATTGGAGGCTATTTTGTAAATGACATCGCCGAAGTCGAGGATTGGTAGGATGGTAAGTTTTACGAGGGTATGTTTGGCAGCATGAATGAAGGATGCTTTGTTGCGAAATAGGAAGCCAATTATAGATTTAACTTTGGATTGGAGATGATTGATGTGAGTCTGGAAGGAGAGTTTACAGTCTAACCAGACACCTAGGTATTTGTAGTTGTCCACAAATTCTAAGTCAGAACCGTCCAGAGAAGTGATGCTGGACAGGCGGGCAGGTGCAGGCAGTGATCGGTTGAAGAGCATGCATTTAGTTTTACTTGTGTTTAGGAGCAGTTGGAGACCACAGAAGGAGAGTTGAATGGCATTGAAGCTCGTCTGGAGGGTTGTTAACACAGTGTCCAAAGAAGGGCCAGATGTATACAGAATGGTGTCGTCTGCGTAGAGGTGGATCAGAGATTCACCAGCAGCAAGAGCGACATCATTGATGTATACAGAGAAAAGAGTTGGCCCAAGAATTGAACCCTGTGGTACCCCCATAGAGACTGCCAGAGGTCCGGACAGCAGGCCCTCCGATTTGACACACTGAACTCTGTCAGAGAAGTAGTTGGTGAACCAGGCGACGCAATCGTTTGAGAAACCAAGGCTACTGAGTCTGCCAATGAGGATGTGGTGATTAACAGAGTCAAAAGCTTTGGCCAGGTCAATGAATACGGCAGCACAGTATTGTTTCTTATTGATGGCGGTTATGATGTTGTTTAGGACCTTGAGCGTGGCTGAGGTGCACCCATGACCAGCTCTGAAACCAGATTGCATAGCGGAGAGGGTGCGGTGGGATTCGAAATGGTCGGTAATCTGTTTGTTGACTGAAAGCATGGCCAGCCGTAGAAAAATGCTTATTGAAATTCTCAATTATAGTGGGCTTATCGGTGGTGACAGAGTTTCCTATCCTCAGGGCAGTGGGCAGTTGGGAGGAGGTGTTCTTATTCTCCATGGACTTTACAATGTCCCAGAACTTTTTAGAGTTTGAGTTGCAGGAAGCAAATTTCTGTTTGAAAAAGCTAGCCTTTGCGTTTCTAACTGCCTGTGTGTATTGGTTTCTAACTTCCCTGAAAAGTTGCATATCGCAGGGGCAGTTCGATGCTAATGCAGAACGCCACAGGATATTTTTGTGTTGGTTAAGGGCAGTCAGGTCTGGGGAGAACCAAGGGCTATATCTGTTCCTGGTTCTAAATTTCTTTAAAGGGGCATGCTTATTTAAGATGGTGAGGAAGGCATTTTTTTTAAATAACCAGGCATCCTCTACTGACGGGATGAGGTCAATATCCTTCCAAGATACCAGGGCCAGGTTGATTAGAAGGCTTGCTCGTTGAAATGTTTCAGGGAGCGTTTGACAGTGATGAGTGGAGGTCGTTTGACCGCTGACCCATTACGGGTGCAGGCAATGAGGCAGTGATCGCTGAGATCTTGGTTGAAAACAGCAGAGGTGTAATTAGAGGGCACGTTGGTTAGGATGATATCTATGAGGGTGCCAGTGTTTGCGGCTTTGGGGTTGAACTTGGTGGGTTCATTAATAATTTGTGTGAGATTGAGGGCATCAAGCTTGGATTGTAGGATGGCTGGGGTGTTAAGCATGTCCCAGTTTAGGTCACCTAGTAGCACGAGCTCTGAAGATAGATGGGGGGCAATCAGTTCACATCTGATGTCCAGAGCACAGCTAAGGGCCGAGGGGGGTCTATAGCAGGCGGCGACGGTGAGAGACTTGTTTTTGGAGAGGTGGATTTTTAAAAGTAGAAGTTCAAATTGACCTGGAAAGCAGGACAGAACTCTGCAGGCTATCTCTGCAGTAGATTGCAACACCGCCCCCTTTGGTCGTTCTATCTTGTCTGAAAACGTTGTAGTTAGGGATGAAGATTTCAGAGTTTTTTGTGGACTTCCTAAGCCAAGATTCAGACACAGCTAGGACATCCGGGTTGGCAGAGTGTGCTAAAGCAGTGAATAAAACAAACTTAGGGAGGAGGCTTCTAATGTTAACATGCATGAAACCAAGGCTATTACGGTTACAGAAGTCATCAAAAGAGAGCGCCTGGGGAGTAGGAGTGGAGCCTGCAGGGCCTGGATTCACCTCCACATCCCCAGAGGAGCAGAGAAGAATGAGTATGAGGGTACGGCTAAAAGCTATAAGAATTGGTCGTCTCTGACATCCAGAATAGAGAGAAAAAGGAGCAGGTTTCTGGGGGAGATAAAATAGCTTCAAGGTATAATGTACAGACAAAGGTATGGTGGGATGTGAATACAGAGGAGGTAAACCTAGGTAACCTATATAGTAACAGTCCCGTAGGTTATTAGCCATACTGAAACCATATGATTGTCTTCTCTCTGGCCAATGAAGCCCAGACCTATTTGTGTGAGTGACGACAGTCGGAGGACCAGACACCACGACCCTTGGCACGAGCGACCTGGCCACCATCCAACTATAAGCCAAGCAGGCTTGAACCGTCACCTGATCCATGGAATCAGGGCTGCTGTTCTTGTGTCTGTCTGTCAATCAGTCTCTCTGTCTTACTCTTTATTTTTGTCACTTTCCCTCACTCTCTCTCTCTCTCTGTCTCTCTCTTTCTCTCTCTCTTGCTGTCCTTCACCGTCTATCTCTCTGTCTCTGTCTCTCTTTGCCTCTATCTTTCTCTCTCTCGCTTTCCCTCACTCTCTCGCTCTCTCTCTTTCTCTCTCTCTCTTGCTGTCCTTCACCATCTATCTCTCTCTCTTTCCCTCTCTCTTTCTCTCTCTCTCACTTTCCCTGACCATCTCTCTCTCTCTGTCTCTCTCGCTCTCTTTCCCTCCCCTAGCACTCTTTCTCTCTTTCTCTCTCTCCATCTCTCTCTCCCTCCCTCCCTCCTTCCTCAGTCCAGTGCCAGGGTTAAAGTAGCAGCAGGCCCAACCAGGCCGGTTCATAGGAAAAAGGTCCAGTGCTTTATGAAGTCGGTGGAGAGAGCTTTCAGCAGCTATTACTTATACACATGCATAAAACAGTCACACATATACATGTGCGTACACACGCAGAGGAATACACCTACACGTGTGTCCATGCCAAAGTCATAGAGGAACACACGCACACATGCCACACACACACATACACAAACACACACACATATGCACAAACACTTATGCACACACACACTCCTTCCTACATACAGAGTCATAAAAATGTAGCAGGTTTTCAGAACATTGTTCACCTGAGGGTGAGGGTTAGGGTTAACAGGTTTAACAGGGTTAGGGTTAACAGGTTTAACAGGGTTAGGGTTAACAGGGTTAACAGGGTTAGGGTTAACAGGTTTAACAGGGTTAGGGTTAACAAGTTTAACAGGGTTAGGGTTAACAGGGTTAGGGTTAACAGGTTTAACAGGGTTAGGGTTAACAGGTTTAACAGGGTTAGGGTTAACAGGGTTAACAGGGTTAGGGTTAACAGGGTTCGGGTTAACAGGTTATGGTCAACAGGGTTATGGTCAACAGGGTTATGGTCAACAGGGTTAGGGTCAACAGGGTTAACAGGGTTAGGGTCAACAGGGTCAACAGGGTTAACAGGGTTAACAGGGTTAGGGTTAACAGGGTTCGGGTTAACAGGTTATGGTCAACAGGGTTATGGTCAACAGGGTTAGGGTCAACAGGGTTAGGGTCAACAGGGTTAACGGGGTTAGGGTCAACAGGGTTAACAGGGTTAGGGTTAACAGGGTCAACAGGGTTAACAGGGTTAGGGTTAACAGGGTTAGGGTTAACAGGGTTAACAAGGTTAGGGTCAACAGGGTCAACAGGGTTAACAGGGTTATGGTTAACAGGGTTAGCAGGGTTAGGGTTAACGGTTACAGTTAGCAGGGAATTAATAACACACAGGAGGCTTGGAAAAGTGCAAACCTGCCAGAACAGATGCACACCTGTACCTGTATAGTTGAACAGATGCACACATGTACATGTATAGTCGAACAGATGCACACATGTACCTGTATAGTCGAACAGATGCACACATGTACATGTATAGTCGAACAGATGCACACATGTACCTGTATAGTCGAACAGATGCACACATGTACATGTATAGTCGAACAGATGCACACATGTACCTGTATAGTCGAACAGATGCACACATGTACATGTATAGTCGAACAGATGCACACATGTACCTGTATAGTCAAACAGATGCACACATGTACATGTATAGTCGAACAGATGCACACATGTACCTGTATAGTCGAACAGATGCACACATGTACCTGTATAGTCGAACAGATGCACACATGTACCTGTATAGTCGAACAGATGCACACATGTACCTGTATAGTCAAACAGATGCACACATGTGCCTGTATAGTCGACACAGATGCACACATGTACCTGTATAGTCGAACAGATGCACACATGTACCTGTATAGTCGACACAGCAGGTTTCGGTAGATAAGCGACTCTGGTGCCAAAGGTTACATGTTCAAATCCAGCAATATAAAGTTGAATCCTTATTACCTAACCTTAAGATGTCAGAGTTAATGCCTAAACTTAACTCTAACCTTACAAATGTGTATTTCATGCCTAAACTTCACCTTAAACACTTCAAAACATTACGTTTAATGTTTGAGAAACATGGATGAAAGTCTAATTCTGATGTGAGACTGTGAGAGCTGGTTGTGTATAGTTTAGCATGCTCACACTCTTCATAACACTGAAGACACACACACACACAACTATTTACATATAGTACGCAAACACACTCTTTCTCTCACACACACACACACACACTCTCTCATTAGCCTAGCACCACCAGGTTCCAGAACTGTTTTTGTTTGCACTTCGTTATAGTCCCTGTGTGTGTGTGTGTGTGTGTGTGTGTGTGTGTGTGTGTGTGTGTGTGTGCGTGCGTGCGTGCGTGCGTGCGTGCGTGCGTGCGTGCGTGCGCGTGCGTTACATACAGATTCAGTTGGGCAGGGAAAAAGAACTATAACACAAAACTGACTTTAGATCAGTTGACACAGTCCAATCTGTAATACCATCCATATAAACAGATCAATTGACACAGTCCCCTCTGTAATCCCATCCATATAAACAGATCAGTTGGCACAGTCCCTCAGTAATCCCATCCATATAAACAGATCAGTTGACACAGTCCCTCTGTATTCATCCATATAAACAGATCAGTTGACACAGTCCCCTCTGTAATCCCATCCAAATAAACAGATCAGTTGACACAGTCCCTCTGTAATCCCATCCATATAAACAGATCAAACAACACACACATCCATATAAACAGATCAGTTGACACAGTCCCTCAGATCAGGTAACACATCTGACCTGTCTTACTGTAATGCAGCTTTAGTAGGGACCTCTTTTCATATGTGGAGAGAAATTACTGTGATGCAGGGCAACATGATGGCTTATGGACTCTCTCTAACTGTAACGTCAACTCAGGGAGTCAGGAAGCAGGTGCTGTTAGTGAGTTTAATAATAATGAGCGTAGAACGATACAAAACAAGAGTAGCGTCTGGACATGAACACAGAACCAATACTGCCTGACGAGGGATGCTAGGGAGTGCTAGATCAAGGGGAAGTAATCAGACTAGTGATTGAGTCCAGGTGTGTCTAATGATGCGGCGCAGGTGTGCCTAATGAAGGTTGCCAAGGGGTGCGTACAAATGGGTTGCTAGGACCGGTGGTTAGAAGACCGGCGACGTAAGCGCCGGAGAGGGGGAGCGGGAATAGACGTGACACTCACCCACAGTACCCTGGGGAAGAGCACATCTACACATACACACACACACACACACACACACGCACAAATATGCACACACACGCACGAAAGAGCGATTGAGGCATCTACGTCTCCAGTCACACATCTCTACCACATTCAGCATTGTTCAAATCCTCATCTCACCCATTATATCCCTTTCTCCCTCCATTCTCCATCCGGACAGTTCAGGGTGTTTAATATGGAAAGTTATACTCACAGATCTAGGCTGTGTCCCAATTCCAACCCTATTCCCAACATAGTGCGCTACTTTTATGGGCTTTGGTCAAAAGTAGTGCACTTTCATAGAGTCTGGTAAAAAAAAGTAGCGCACTTTATAGCCTGGTCAAAAGTAGTGCATAGTAGCTGTGCCACTAGAGATCCTGGTTCAAGTCCAGGCTCTGTCGCAGCCGGCCGCGCCCGGGAGACCCATTGGGCGGCGCACAATTGGCCCAGCGTTGTCCGGGTTAGGGGAGGGTTTGGCTGGCAAGGATGTTCTTGTCCTATGGCGCTCTAGTGACTCCTGTGCGGCTGACATGGTCTCCAGCTGTACGGTGATTCCTCCGACACATTGGTGAGGCTGGCTTCCGGGTTAAACGGGCATTGTGTCAGGAGGCTGGGTCGTGTATAGGAGGACGCACGGATCTCGACCTTCGCCTCTCCTGAGTCCCATATCTGAGTTGCAGCGATGGGACAAGCCTGTAGTGCATATAGGAAATAGGGTGTGATTTGGGATCAAATCAAATCAAATCAAATGTATTTATATAGCCCTTCTTACATCATATTTCAAAGTGCTGTACAGAAACCCAGTCTAAAACCCCAAACAGCAAGCAATGCAGGTGTAGAAGCACGGTGGCTAGGAAAAACTCCCTAGAAAGGCCAAATCCTAGGAAGAAACCTAGAGAGGAACCAGGCTATGAGGGGTGGCCAGTCCTCTTCTGGCTGTGCTGGGTGGAGATTATATCAGAACATGGCATAGATGTTCCAGTGTTCATAAATGACCAGCATGGTCCAATAATAATAATCACAGTAGTTGTCGAGGGTGAAACAAGTCAGCACCTCAAGAGTAAATGTCAGTTGGCTTTTCATAGCCGATCATTGAGAGTATCTCTACCGCTCCTGCTGTCTCTAGAGACTTGAAAACAGCAGGTCTGGGACAGGTAGCACGTCCGGTGAGCAGGTCAGGGTTACATAGCCACAGGCAGAACAGTTGAAACTGGAGCAGCAGCACGGCCAGGTGGACTGGGGACAGCAAGGAGTCATCATGCCAGGTAGTCCTGAGGCATGGTCCTAGAGCTCAGGTCCTCCGAGAGAAAGAGAAAGAAAGAGAGAAAGAGAGAATTAGAGAGAGCATACTTAAATTCACACAGGACACCGGATAAGACAGGAGAAATACTCCAGATATAACAGACTGACTCTAGCCCCCCGACACATAAACTACTGCAGCATAAATACTGGAGGCTGAGACAGGAGGGGTCAGGAGACACTGTGGCCCCATCCGATGATAGCCCCGGACAGGGCCAAACAGGAAGGATATAACCCCACCCACTTTGCCAAGAACAGCCCCCACACCACTAGAGGGATATCTTCAACCACCAACTTACCATCCTGAGACAAGGCCGAGTATAGCCCACAAAGATCTCCGCCACGGCACAACCCAAGGGGGGGCGCCAACCCAGACAGGAAGACCACGTCAGTGACTCAACCCACTCAAGTGACGCACTCAAGGGACGGCATGGAAGAACACCAATAAGCCAGTGACTCAACCCTTGTAATAGGGTTAGAGGCAGAGAATCCCAGTGGAGAGAGGGGAACCGGCCAGGCAGAGACAGCAAGGGCGGTTCGTTGCTCCAGAGCCTTTCCGTTCACCTTCACACTCCTGGGCCAGACTACACTCAATCATAGGACCCACTGAAGAGATGAGTCTTCAGTAAAGACTTAAAGGTTGAGACCGAGTCTGCATCTCTCACATGGGTAGGCAGACCATTCCATAAAAATTGAGCTCGATAGGAGAAAGCCCTGCCTCCAGCTGTTTGCTTAGACATTCTAGGGACAATTAGGAGACATGCATCTTGTGACCGTAGTGTACGTGTAGGTATGTATGGCAGGACCAAATCAGAAAGATAGGTAGGAGCAGGCCTATGTAACGCTTTGTAGGTTAGCAGTAAAACCTTGAAATCAGCCCTTGCCTTAAATAGGAAGCTAGTATATCTCTTGACACAAGCCACTCTTGTGTCAAGAGATATAGTACTAAAACACTTGAGTGTCTCCCTTGATCCTAGGTCCTGGCAGAGTTGTGTAGACTCAGGACAACTGAGCTTTGGAGGAATACGCAGATTTAAAGAGGAGTCCATAATTTGCTTTCTAATGATCATGATCTTTTCCTCAAAGAAGTTCATGAATTTATTACTGCTGAAGTGAAAGCCATCCTCTCTTGGGGAATGCTGCTTTTTAGTTAGCACTGGAGTAATATGATCAAATTTTTTGCTTCTAGTCAAAATTCTAGCAGCCGTGTTTAGCACTAACTGAAGTTTCTTTAGTGCTTTATCTGGGTAGCTGGAAAGTAGAGCATTGCAGTAGTCTAACCTATAAGTAACAAAAGCATGGATGAATTTTTCTGCATCAACTTTGGACAGAACCTTTCTGATCTTTGCAATGTTATTTGATGGAATGGAAAAAAGCTGTCCTTGAAACAATCTTGATATGTTCGTCAAAAGAGAGATCAGGGTCCAGAGTAACGCCGAGGTCCTTCACAGTTTTATTTGAGATGACGGTACAACCATCAAGATTAATTGTCAGATTCAACAGAAGATCTCTTTGTTTCTTGGGACCTAGAACAAGCATCTCTGTTTTGTCTGAGTTTAAAAGTAGAAAGTTAGCAGCTATCCACTTCCTTATGTCTGAAACACAGGCTTCCAGCGAGGGCAATTTTGGGGCTTCACCAAGTTTCACTGAAATGTACAGCTGTGTGTCATCCGCAGAGCAGTGAAAGTTAACATTATGTTTTCGAATGACATCCCCAAGAGGTAAAATATATAGTGAAAACAATAGTGGTCCTAAAACGGAACCTTGAGGAACACCGAAATGTACAGTTGATTTGTCAGAGGACAAACCATTCACAGAGACAAACTGATATCTTTCTGACAGATAAGATCTAAACCAGGCCAGAACTTGTCCGTGTAGACCAATTTGGGTTTTCAATCTCTCATAAAGAATGTGGTGATCGATGGTATCAAAAGCAGCACTAAGGTCTAGGAGCACGAGGACAGATGCAGAGCCTCGGTCTGACGCCATTAAAAGGTAATTTACCACCTTCACAAGTGCAGTCTCAGTGCTATGATGGGGTCTAAAACCAGACTGAAGCATTTCGTCTACATTCTTTGTCTTCAGGAAGGCAGTGAGTTGCTGCACAACAGCTTTTTTTTAATATTGAGAGGAATGGGAGATTCGATATAGGCCGATAGTTTTTTATATTTTCTGGGTCAAGGTTTGGCTTTTTCAAGAGAGGCTTTATTACTGCCACTTTTAGTGAGTTTGGTACACATCCGGTGGATAGAGAGCTGTTTATTATGTTCAACATAGGAGGGCCAAGCACAGGAAGCAGCTCATTCAGTATTTTAGTTGGAATAGGGTCCAGAATGCAGCTTGAGGGTTTAGAGGCCATGATTATTTTCATCGTTGTGTCAAGAGATATAGTACTAAAACACTTGAATCTCCCTTGATCCTAGGTCCTGGCAGAGTTGTGCAGACTCAGGACAACTGAGCTTTGGAGGAATACGCAGATTTAAAGAGGAGTCCATAATTTGCATTCTAATGATCATGATCTTTTCCTCAAAGAAGTTCATGAATGTATTACTGCTGAAGTGAAAGCCATCCTCTCTTGGGGAATGCTGCTTTTTAGTTAGCTTTGCGACAGTATCAAAAAAAATTCTGATTGTTCTTATTTTCCTCAATTAGGTTGAAAAAATAGGATGATCGAGCAGCAATGAGGGCTCTTCGATACTGCACGGCACTGTCTTTCCAAGCTAGTCGGAAGACTTCCAGTTTGGTGTGGTGCCATTTCCGTTCCAATTTTCTGGAAGCTTGTTTCAGAGCTCGGGTATTTTCTCTATACCAGGGAGCTAGTTTCTTATGACAAATGTTTTTAGTTTTTAAGGGTGTAACTGCATCTAGGGTATTGCGCAAGGTTAAATTGAGTTCCTCAGTTATGATTTTTGTCCTCTGACGTCCTTGGGTAGGCACAGGGAGTCTGGAAGGGCATCATGGAATCTTTGGGTTGTCTGAGAATTTATAGCACGACTTTTGATGCTCCTTGGTTGGGGTCTGAGCAGATTATTTCTTGCGATTGCAAACGTAATAAAATGGTGGTCCGATAGTCCAGGATTATGAGGAAAAATATTAAGATCCACAACATTTATTCCATGGGACAAAACTAGGTCCAGAGTATGACTGTGGCTGTGAGTAGGTCCAGAGACATGTTGGACAAACCCACTGAGTCGATGATGGCTCCGAAAGCCTTTTGGAGTGGGTCTGTGGACTTTTCCACGTGAATATTAAAGTCACCAAAAATTAGAATATTATCTGCTATGACTACAAGGTCCGATAGGAATTCAGGGAACTCAATGAGGAACGCTGTATATGGCCCAGGAGGCCTGTGAACAGTAGTTATAAAAAGTGATTGAGTAGGCTGCATAGATTTCATGACTAGAAGCTCAAAAGACGAAAACGTATTTTTTTTTTGTCAATTTAAATTTGCTATCGTAAATGTTAGCAACACCTCCGCCTTTGCGGGATGCGCGGGGGATATGGTCACTAGTGTAACCAGGATGTGAGGCCTCATTTAACACAGTAAATTCATCAGGCTTAAGCCATGTTTCAGTCAGGCCAATCACATCAAGATTATGATCAGTGATTAGTTCATTGACTATAACTGCCTTGGAAGTGAGGGATCTAACATTAAGTAGCCCTATTTTGAGATGTGAGGTATCACGATCTCTTTCAATAATGGCAGGAATGGAGGAGGTCTTTTTTCTAGTGAGATTGCTAAGGCGAACACCGCCATGTTTAGTTTTGCCCAACCTAGGTCGAGGCACAGACACAGTCTCAATGGGGATAGCTGAGCTGACTACACTGACTGTGCTAGTGGCAGACTCCACTAAGCTGCCAGGCTGGCTAACAGCCTGCTGCCTGGCCTGCACCCTATTTCATTGTGGAGCTAAGGGAGTTAGAGCCCTGTTTATGTTCGTAGGTAAGATGAGAGCCCCCCTCCAGCTAGGATGGAGTCCGTCACTCCTCAACAGGCCAGGCTTGGTCCTGTTTGTGTGTGAGTCCCAGAAAGAGGGTGGGACGTTAGCGTCCCACTCTATTCAACAGCCAGTGGAATCGTGTGGCACGAAATATAAATACCTAAAAAATGCTATAACTTCAATTTCACAAACATATGACTATTTTACACCATTTGAAAGATAAGACTCTCGTTAATCCAACCACGTTGTCCGATTTCAAAAAGGCTTTACAGCGAAAGCAAAACATTAGATTATGTCAGGAGAGTACCCAGCCAAAAAATAATCACACAGCCATTTTCAAAGCAAGCATATATGTCACAAAAAACCAAACCACAGCTAAATGCAGCACTAACCTTTGATGATCTTCATCAGATGACACTCCTAGGACATTATGTTATACAATACATGCATGTTTTGTTCAATCAAGTTCATATTTATATCAAAAAACAGCTTTTTACATTAGCATGTGATGTTCAGAACTAGCATACCTACCGAAAACTTCCGGTGAATTTACTAAATTACTCATGATAAACGTTGACAAAATACATAACAACTATTTTAAGAATTATAGATATGCAAACGCTATGTCAGATTTTAAAATAGCTTTTCGGCGAAAGCACATTTTGCAATATTCTGAGTACATAGCTCAGCCATCACGGCTAGCTAATTTGACACCCACCAAGTTTGGGGCAACCTAAACTCAGAATTACTATTAGAAAAATTGGATTACCTTTGCTGTTCGTCGTCAGAATGCACTCCCAGGACTTCTACTTCAACAACAAATGTTGTTTTGGTTCCAAATAATCCATAGTTATATCCAAATACCTCCGTTTTGTTTGTGCGTTCAGGTCACTATCCGAAGGTTAACGTGCAAGCGCATTTCGTGACAAAAAAATTCTAAATATTCCTTTACCGTACTTAGAAGCATGTCAAACGCTGTTTAAAATCAATTTATATGCTATTTTTCTCGTAAAATAGCGCTAATATTCCAACCGGACAATGTTGTATTCATTCAAAGAGTGAAAGAAAAAAATGGGGAGGTCTCGTGAATGCGCATCTCCAGTCTTACTGTCCCCAGGCAGACCACTTACAAACTCTGCTGCTGTACTTTGCCCAGAGACAGGAGACGCGTCATTCCGCTTTCTGAACGCTTTAGATAGCCAATGGAAGCCTTAGAAGGTGTCACGTAACAGCACAGATGCTGTAATTTCGATAGAGATGCAACAGAAGGACTACAAATTGTCAGACAGGCCACTTCCTACATGGAATCTTCTCAGGTTTTTGCCTGCCATATGAGTTATGTTATACTCACAGACACCGTTCAAACAGTTTTAGAAACTGAAGAGTGTTTTCTATCCAAACCTACTAATTATATGCATATTCTCGTTTCTGGGCAAGAGTAGTAACCAGTGTAAATCGGGTACGTTTTTTATCCGGCCATGAAAATACTGCCCCCTAGCCCAGAAAGGTTAATGGGGACCCGCTCCGACCCGCTGCTTAATTCAACCATACTGACAGTCTCTAAGATAATAATAGTGTCTCCTTCAACCATACTGACAGTCTCTAAGATATAAATAGTTTTCTCCTTCAACCATACTGACAGTCTCTAAGATATAAATAGTTTTCTCCTTCAACCATACTGACAGTCTCTAAGATACTAATAGTGTCTCATTCAACCATACTGACAGTCTCTAAGATAATAACAGTGTCTCCTTCAGCCGTACTGACAGTCTCTAAGATACTAGTAGTGTCTCCTTTAACCACACTGACAGTCTCTAAGATACTAGTAGTGTCTCCTTTAACCATACTGACAGTCTCTAATATACTAGTAGTGTCTCCTTTAACCATACTGACAGTCTCTAAGATACTAGTAGTGTCTCCTTTAACCATACTGACAGTCTCTAATATACTAGTAGTGTCTCGTTTAACCATACTGACAGTCTCTAAGATACTAGTAGTGTCTCCTTTAACCATACTGACAGTCTCTAATATACTAGTAGTGTCTCCTTTAACCATACTGACAGTCTCTAATATACTAGTAGTGTCTCTGTCAATGTGACTGCCAGATTCCTTGAGAGGCCTATGGCACCTTGGAAAGTTCTTCCTGCGTTATATAAACTCCACCAGCATAGAGGTCAGAAGAGGGAAAGAGAGATAGAGAGAGATAGACAGAGTGAGAGAGAGAGAGAGCTATAAAAAGAGAGAGATGGAAGAGAGGGAAGATCAAATAAAGATATAAATAAAGGCGTTAACATAGAATGGGTCAAACCTGTATCATGATAATCATGGTCATCAAAAGCAAACCTTTCATATTTTCATACAGTCTTGTTGATAGAGGAGGAACAACAGATCAGGGGGAAATTGGAACCAGAGGGACGGCAGCTTAGCAGTGAGCATCCAAAAAGCTGGGAAGAAAGAGAAAGAGGAGAAATATAAACATTGTATCAGACAGGTTGGCCTCTCGGCAGCTCTAGTCAAACCATGGATACACCCCGGAGATCACTCCTTATCTTACCTCTGACGCATACTAGATACAGTTTGATATTTTATGATAACTTGGGGATAGTTTTCTTTATTCTTACATATGAACACAAAATGGCAGCGTCTCAAATGACACTCCATCAAATATTTAGATATTAGTACATATTAGAAATGTATCATTTAATACCATCTCTGTGAAACCTATTCTTTATAGGGAAAATAATATCATTTTGGAAGCACACAATCACCTTCAAACACTGAACAATATTAAGTTGTTCCTAATCATGTGACTTCACCAGGGCAAACTCAGGACCCTACATTAGGTCCATCAGGCTTGGGTTTGGAGAAGGTCCCAATCAGGCTGTTTCCAAGACTGAGGTTAACATAATGTGTGTTTTTTAATGGAGAATCATGGCTGCTGTCTATCATCTGTCAACAGGTAACTCCCATTGTGAAACCATTGGCACAATTGGTAATTTTCCCGAGACAAAATCTCTGTCTGGCTTACTGGTCTTAGCCTTAGTCACCACAGCAAGGTTCTACTTTGCCAGGATGTGGGTGATGATTCATCTCCCGAAATGCCTTGCAGGTGGATCATACAGTAGAAGATTTCTGTTGTTTTTAGAACATAGCCTTCATATGTTCATAACATATGAATAGGTATCTCTGACAATACCAATTGGACAACATTCTCAGCAATGACTTCATTCTCACAGACAATTCTAGATCTGTAGACTTCATGTCATCTTGTAAGGTGTGAATTCTGCACCACATGGTTTAGATGAGGAACTCTCACTGTTCACTAGCAAAGCTCTGCAGGATGTATATATGCAAAGAAAGCCGTGAAGATGGGGCGATGATGTTAAATCATGTTACCTATGTACATCGACAGACTGGGACCAGAAATCAGCCTGCACATTTCTAACACTTCTAGCCTATGTTTCCCCTTGAGGCCTCATTAGTAGCCAAATAATGATCATTCTGTGCAAAACCCCCAATTTAGACCGGTACACAGGGCTAAAGATGAATCAGGCCCATTTGGCATTTGCCCGACTGCCGTATGGCCAATCCGTTTCTGCCTATGTACTCCAACACACCTGCATCCCTTTCCAAGTGGACTGTAACTATCTCCTAAAATCAGAAGATGGTATCAGACATGCCTCTTCCTTCCACTTCCCTGCCAACTGCCTGAGATTCAGGGTCTGGGATTCCTTATTACTGGAAACAAGCTGTTCCCTGTCTTAGTGCATCATCTCCTTCCCAGAAACACACGGAGAGTCATCCGGAAAAATGTCCATACGCCTATCATCTTCCACCTCTCTCCACTGTCTAGACACGAGACAGGCTCAAGAAAAGTCCAGAAAACCCGGGATGCTCCCAGCCTTACCTCACCTGAGAGAATGAGAGAGCACTTCCTGCAGCGTTCCCAGAGCATGTCTGATATTCACGGTTTTCTGATATGCCCAAAGGTGGGATTTTTCAGAATGTTACTCCATTTGACTCCCCTCACTCTCTTTGGCAAGGCTTGAAAGAAAGAGACCAAATAAAACAGTAAGATAGACAAGGTAGAATAGATCCAGAATAGAGGGGTGGATTTAGGGCCGGCTCCAGACAGACGCAACATAAGTGGTCACTTAGGGCCCCAAATACACACACAGTACATTCGGAAAGCATTTAGACCCCTTGACTTTTTCAACATTTTGTTACGTTAGAGTCTTATTCAAAAATGGATTCAATTGTTTGTTTTTTACCCGCATCAATCTACACACAATAGCCCATAATGACAAAGCAAAAACAGGTTTTTAGAAATGTTTGCTAATTTATGAAAAACAAAAAACAGCAATATCACATTTACATAAGTATTCAGACCCTTTAGTCAGTACTTTGTTGAAGCACCTTTGGCAATGATTACAGCCTCGAGTCATCTTTGGTATGACGCTAAAAGCTTGGCACACCTGTATATGGGGAGTTTCTACCATTCTTCTCTGCAGATCCTCTCAAGCTCTGTCAGTTTGGATGGGGAGAGTCACTGCACAGCTATTTTCAGGTCTCTCCAGAGACGTTTGATCGAGTTCAAGTCCGGGCTCTGGCTGGGCCACTCAAGAAAATTCAGAGACTTGTCCCGAAGCCACTCCTGCGCTGTCTTGGCTGTGTGCTTAGGGTCGTTGTCCTGTTGGAAGGTGAACCTTCGCCCCCAGTCTGAGGTCCTGAATGCTCTGGAGCAGGTTTTTATCAAGGATCTCTCTGTACTTTGCTCCGTTCATCTTTCCCTTGATCCTGACTAGTCTCCCAGTCCATGCCGCTGAAATATATTTCCACAGCATGATGCTGCCACAACCATGCTTCACCTTAGGGATGGTGCCTGGTTTCCTCCAGATGTGACACTTGGCATTCAGGCCAAAGAGTTCAATCTTGGTTTCATCAGACCAGAGAATCTTTTTTCTCATGGTCTGAGAATCCTTTAGTTGCCTTTTGGCAAACTCCAAGCAGGCTGTCATGTTCCTTTTACTGAGGAGTGGCTTCTGTCTGGCCAATCTACCATAAGGGCCTGATTGGTGGAGTGCTGCAGAGATGGTTGTCCTTATGGAAAGTTCTCCCACCGCCATAGAGGAACTCTGGAGCTCTATCAGAGTGACAATCGGGTTCTTTGTCACCTCTCTGACCAAGGCCCTTCTTCCATGATTGCTCAGTTTGGCCGGGTGGCCAGCTGTAGGAAGAGTCTTGGTAGTTCCAAACTTCTTCCATTTAAGAATGATGGAGGCCGCTGTGTTCATGGGGACCTTCAATGCTGAAAACATTTTTTGGTACCCTTCCCCAGATCTGTGCCTCGACACAATCCTGTCTCGGAGCTCTACAAAAAATTCCTTCGA
Source organism: Salmo trutta (assembly GCF_901001165.1). Lineage (NCBI taxonomy): Eukaryota > Metazoa > Chordata > Actinopteri > Salmoniformes > Salmonidae > Salmo > Salmo trutta. The sequence continues at coordinate 10,835,915 of NC_042992.1, read as the reverse complement.
CCTCATTGCTTGGTTTTAGCTCTGACATGCACAGCCAACTGTGGGACATTATATAGACAGGTGTGTGCCTTTCCAATCAATTGAATTTACCACAGGTTGACTCCGATCAAGTTGTAGTAACATATCAAGAATGATGATGGAAATAGTATGCACCTGAGCTCAATTTCGAGTCTCATAGCAAAGGGTCTGAATAAATATGTAAATAAAGTTTTTTTGTAATCATTTTTTTTAATTAGCAAAAAAAATTAAAACCTGTTTTCGCTTTGTCATTATGGGGTATTGTGTGTAGATTGATGAGGAAAAATTATCATGTTAATACATTTTAGAAAAAGTCTGTAAGGTAACAAAATTAGGAAAAATGGAAGAGGTCAGAATACTTTCCAAATGTACTGTATATATATGTACTGTGTATATATACATATATATATATATATATATATATATATATATATATATGTACAAATGTACAGTATATATATATAATTATTATTTTATAATTTTTTTGGAACTCAGTCGGGGTCTCAACGTATTGTTGAGAGTTAGAATAGTAGAATACACAAGGTGCAAGTTCGTAATGTGGTTGTGCATCAGCAAGTTTTCACTTGCTATGTCACTGACAGTCACTGACAGTCACTCAATTAGCCATGTCAGCTAGCAATTTTTAGATTGGTAAATGAGTCTCGCCAGCTATCTAACAGTAGCGATGTGTGGGTAAAATTACTGGGAAGCCAGAAAAGTTATATTACAACCTATGTGTTGCGATAATTGTGTTGTTTGCTCTATAACCTGTTAGTTCATATGCCTTGCCACCGTAATAAATAGGCCTAAAGGCCGAGACAATAAGAAGACAAAGTGGCAGAATAAATTCAACCACGCCTTTGTTTCATCACAAAACATAATGTCTGTAACAAACAGTTACATGACCTACAGCACGGTAAACCAAGTGAACATTTTCAACATTTTCAGAACCTGAACAACCACTGATTTATAACCACGGAGAGTTACCACAAGTTGCAAAGAAAACAGGAGCTGCCTCCACTATTCCAACACCATTTCAACTTCAACATCATCAAATCACCTCTGCTTAGTCTAATACAGTGACAACTAAAAGATACCAAAAACAATTTAGTCCAATCAACGTAAGCTAAAAATGATGTCGCTGTCCATGATACTGATTTGTGTGTGTGTGTGTGTGTGTGTGTGTGTGTGTGTGCGTGCGTGCGTGCGTGCGTGCGTGCATGCGTGCGTGTGTGTGTGTGTGTTTGTGAGTGCAAGTAGAATAAACATGTTGACTCACCCTACTTGTAGAGAAACACCATCCTCCTCTCTTTCATGTTGACGAAACGGTCTATCACTCTGTTATACAGTCCGTGCTTTTAGTATTTGTTGTCCTTGGCTAACTGGCTAAATTGCTTGCTCGCTAGCCTAACTTCCTTTCATGGGCAACAATGCGCCAGGCCAGCTAGTTAATATTAGCCTATTACATCAAGCTACTTTTTGAACTTCCATCCTCTCAGGCCAGGGGCACAATATATCAATCTATGGCTGGATCAGAATAGCCAGTATGAAGAATTAAGTAAAACCACAAGTCCAAATCTCTATATCCACTCATGGCTGATTTAGGATAGGGAAGATTTTAGCAAGCTAGCTTGCCACCGAAGGACAGTGACACAATGAGATGCAACAATTCAAGTTTTTTCTGTAAATGACACTCAGCTTTGATGTGATTGGTGTGAAGCCAAATCCAAACTGGCTTCCCTTGACACTTTTTTGTGGTGCACCAGGATCATGCACAGTTGAGCTCGCTCAGTTTAGCTCAACGCTGATTGGCTATTATTTTATACTTTTGTGTAGAATCTAGCATAGGGCCCTCAAAAGGCTAGAGCCAGCCCTGGGTGGATGGAGAAGTGATGGAAGATGGATGGGGTGTTCAATAAGCATATAGGCCATCTCAGGGCCATCCATGCACTAGCTAAGCCTTCTCTGTCACAGACTGTTATTCTCCATTTGTTTCCCATAAAGACCCTATGGAAGTGTTTAGCTGCCTTTATCGGCCTGCATCCTCTCGGGTATATAACATTTGCTGCTTGCTTGCCGAAGCTGTCCTAATAAAGTTTATTGAAAAATATAGGGAGCCATATGTAGAGCGAAGTGTGACGATGGCAGACTGAACAAATTGTGTGTCTGGGATATGAATGATGGTGAGGCTCTCTCTCTCGTGTGTGTTTCTGTGTGCTGTTTAACAACCATGAGACAGAAAGACAGAGAGAGAGAGGGGGGGAGAGAGAGAGAGGGGGGAGAGAGAGAGAGAGAGAGAGAGAGAGAGAGAGAGAGAGAGAGAGAGGGGAGGGAGAGAGAGGGGGGAGAGAGAGAGAGGTAGAGAAAGAGAAATACTCCTAACCCAGATACAGTTCTTGCCCTGAGCTTCAAAGACCTAATGACCTTCAAGTACGAATTGTAACACATCCAATTGTTTTTCGAGTCAGGAAGTGTTTGCTTGTTTGTGTTTGCTCCTGCGTCCTGCGAGCACGTGTGCACACTCCTAAATTCCTTAAAGCATGTGGAAGAGTGATACAGGTTTTCTCACAGCAACAGTCCACAGTATCCCAGCTGTATATCCCCCTGGTACACGGCTCTAATTCTGCCAAATGATTTACATGGAACGTCTGCACAAAACTATTTCCTCCCCTCTCACTATCCAATGTGCACATTATCGGCCTACAGTGCATAGCACTGGAGGTTGGTGGCATCTTATTTGAGGAGGACGGGCTCGTGGTAATGGCTGGAGTGGAATAGTATCAAATACATCAAACACATGGTTTGTTGCCATTCCATTGGCTCCGTTACAGCCGTTATTATGAGCCGTCCTCCCCTCACCAGCCTCCACTGATGCATAGACACACCTTATAGAGCTACAGAATGCATATGTATGTGGGTGTAAGCTAGAGCAGGAGCTCTTCTTGTTTCACGTTGACAGCCCTCACAGTGTGTCCACTTTCCGCTGTTTATCCTTTCAAATGTCTCTGATTTTACAGGCTGAGCAATGAATGTCTGCCAGTTAGCAATGAGTGACCGCCCCGTCCCTGGAGGATGGAAAGCATGCAGACATCATACTGACTGATTGATTGTATCAAACCTGTTTTGAACTCTCTGTCTGTGGAGGGGAGGTTGTTTTAGCATTATCATACATTTAATTTGATAAAATAATGATGTGCAGTGTAACCTACTTACCCACGTATGTAAACCTTAATGTTTTTCAATGCCATAAATACCAACACCACCAAAATCTGAGGATCATCACCCACCCCAAATCATAACCGTCACCATTAAAGGGGTTAACACAAAACTGATCTTGGATCAGCGTCTAAGGGGAAACTTCATTTTACTCTCAAAACGGGAAAGCGACCTGAAGAGAGAAATGTTTTTGTAGAGAGACAGTGTTGGAGTGTTGGGAAATGCAATGCCCACAGTAACCTCTGGTGGCTACGGTCAGTAGTGCAATGTAGTGATCATCTCAAATCATGGAAACCATGGAACCGTGTGTGTGTGTGTGTGTGTGAGGGAAATGGCCAGCTCTGTGTGCTCTGCGGTGATTGACGAGGTGAGCGGTTGAGTTGGTGACTACTGGATGACATCAGTTCATTCACAGGTGTTACGGACAGAATGGGCCTCTGGCTCAGGAACCAGAGGCCTTTAACAACGTCTTGCCTTGCTAGCCCCTTCCAAACACCCTGTCTTCTCTCTCTCTCTCTCTCACACACACACACACCCCTGTTCTAGGCACCCTGTTAAAAAGTGGCTGTTCCTAAAACATGGCACAGAGGCACATACGTCCACAGGTCCTGATTGCTTCTTTGTAACCTGAACAAACCTCTGAGAGGCATTATGTGTGTGTTATTGTTGCTTGACTTGACAAAGTTGCTCCAGAGGAACAATAGTCCCACAGTGCACTGGGGGTGTACCCGGCGACCAGCCACAGGGGAAGAGTCTGTGTGACACTTCATTACATTTGTGTGAGGAGACCTGCAACAGGTTAACGAGGCACACAGGCCCTACTATGTTACTCATGGACAAAAGTGTTTTACCACTTAGGGGCCAGCTGAAGCTGTGATTACTGCAGTGATACAGCACCCATTGGATATGTCATGATGAGTTTATTAATAATAACAACATCAGCCTACTTAATGGACCACTGCCATACAGTGTGACAGTATCTTACATGACAACAAATAAATATCTTATACACATAGATATTAATAGAATCTTGATGATCTTGCATTTAAAAAAGGGACAGACGAAAGTAAAACATTTTTTTTTTTAAAAGAACTCTAAATCTTTTTCACCGTATACAACACAATTGAGACCAACTTTGACTTGGTAATGAACCATCATATTACATTCAGTGATACACATGTGAAATTTATGAACTTTACAGAATTGCAAGTCAATCAAAAAACGTTCCATTAGGGTAAGACTCCTGGCCTTAGAAATTAACATATGAGATGAAGTATGCAAGGAGTTTCTCATCAAAGGAGCAGAGATTAAAGTTGAATGGTTAGGGGGGAGGGGTGAGATGAGCAGAGGTTAAAGGTCAGGAGTCATAGTTCTGCAGAAGGGTGCATCCATAGAGAATGATAGAGCCCTTTAGTGGCCAAAAATGCAGTTTCAGCATTGGCAGCGTCATTGAGGACTTCCACCATTTCAATGTAGTCAACTGGGTGGGGATTCCTATGGGTTGTAGCCTCAATGGCGCTGTCCATGCTGTCACAGACACTATAATGGCAAAGATGAGTGCTCTACCCATCTCTATGGGTATATCTCAAAAACAACCTCTCCTTTACTTTATCTGCACTACTGTGAAAGCACTAGACAGGGGACAGTTAAAAAAAAAAAAAAAAAAATACACATATATATATATATAAAACTGCTGGTAGTTATGAAGCATTTAAAGGTTAATTCCACTCCAAAACTATATTTTGGTATTGTTTTCATTAGTCCACTGTTGATACAGTCCCACAATGTCTTGCAGGTCAGCAGTCAAGTTTAAGAAGCAGTGTCACCGGCCACGTCATCCTGATGTAAAATGCATCATATATGTCAAAACGCATAAAACTTCCACCTGTCTGTCCTTTGTATTTAGACCAGTGCAGAGGAAGGAAAGGAGACAAGGAGAGGAAGATGGATTTCAGACACCCCCAAGGACTTGATTTCTTGATTCTCGGTCTCTCCTTTCTTTCAGTCTCTCAGTCAAGGGTTTATCATTATAAATCTCTCTCTCTCCGTACCTCCTTGAGTGACATCAGATTGAGGATGGATGGAGAGCAGGAAGAGAAGAGTGGGAGGGTGGTGGTTTCTCCCTCTCTCTGTTTCTCTCACTCATCCCCGGCCGGAAGGTTCTCCTCCATCCTCTTGATGAACTTCATGCGGATCTCTGTGACATTGTCTCCTCTCAGGGTGTCCTGAGCAAACTTCACATCCACTGCCATCTGTACCTGGAGGAGAGAGGAAGATATAAAATGTTCTTTTTTTAAAGAAGTGGGAAAGTACTTTTCTCTACATAATAAAGCTTCACAACACATGAACATAATAACATACACTGAGTGTACAAAAGACTGAGTGTACAAAAGAACACCTGCTCTTTCCAAGAATGACTGACCAGGTGAATCCAGGTGAAAGCTATGATCCCTTATTGATGTCACTTGTTAAATCCACTTCAATCAGTGTAGATGAAGGGGAGGAGACGGGTTAAAGAAGGATGTTGAAGCCTTGAGACAAATGAGACATGGCTGGCTTGTGTGTGTGTGTGTGTGTGTGTGTGTGTGTGTGTGTGTGTGTGTGTGTGTGTGTGTGTGTGTGTGACATTCAGAGGCTCCCCGGTTTGTGTCAAGAACTGCAATGCTGTTGGGTTTTTCCCACTCAACAGTTTGTGTGTATCAAGAATGGTCGACCACCCACAGGACAACAAGCTAACGTGACAACTGTGGGAAGCATTTCAATCAACATGGACCAGCATCCCTGTGGAACGCTTTGGACACAATAGAATGTTCACACTACCGTGGCGACACCCTGTGCTGGAGCTGTTCTTTTCTTTTCACATTGTCCTTTTTTTAGCACGGTTCCAACAAAGATGCTGGATACGTATCCAGACCAGCACAGTACAGCTTGGTTAGGCTAGTGTGAAAAGGCCTAAAGAGGCACCATCTATCCTTACCATCTCCAGAGCTCCTCGGAGTACCCCACACAGCAGGTTGGAGTAGACCAGGGAGCTGTGGTTGTCAGGCAGCTCTACAAAGTCCACCAGGGGGTTACTCTCCAGGATGAGGGACAACTCATCCCCTGCTGGGCTCCAGTTGGTCACACTGGGGGTGATGCCCAGGTACATCTTAAACGCCACCTAGTGGACAACACATGCAATCATACAATGCTGTTAGTGTTACAATGGTGTTAGTACTGCATTTATAAATGGAACAGAGACTATCGCTCTCATAAGATTCATCACTGAATGCAGACACTGACATTGTCACATGTGTTGTACTGAGAGAGGGTTGAAGAGAGAGGACTAGGCCAGGGAGTGTAAAATCTTTCTTTACCAGGGTCTCACACTTGCCGAGATAACAAGCGATCAAGTCGTTGAGGTCTGCCCTTGTGAAGGTCTCTTTGATGGTAGTTTGGTTGTTAGCCAATGTCAAAGCTGAAATGTGCATAAACTGGGGACATATTAAACTCTGGTCTCTAACGCTCTCGGCGCAGAGCGCTAAGTCGCCATGTGTCTCCTCCTTGAAAATGACCGGTCGCTGGTAGCAAGGTGGCTGATTATCTCAGTCTAAACGGCAGTTGAGGCTACCAGTTCATTATCCAGCACAACATTCCATACTACTGCCTTCCCTATAACTGAACCTAGAGTGAGAGGTTACACCTGTGAAAGGATTTAGCAGCACTGTTAGAACAGACTGCTGAGGGAGCCTGGATGTCAACCACCAAGTGAGACAAGTAGTGTTTGAGCTTGACAAGTCTACAGCAATTTAGTACTGGGCCTGATGCTCAGGAGTACAGCAGACTACTGTCTGACCACATAGACACAAGCACGAGTTTGTGTTTGTATGTGTGCGTGTGCGCATGGTCATTCCTTCAGTGTGAACTAAATGTACTTGGGCGAGGGGTTGTTTCACACTGGGTGTAGGTTGACAATGCTGCCTGGACTACTGTATAACAAAGACAACAAGCAGTGAAGAACAAGAGCCCCCACACACACACACACACACACAGACGCACACACAGAGACACACACAGGGGAAAGGGGCCAGTTGGCTTTGCGGTGACATAGCTGAGATGCTTCCCTAGCTGAGTGAGTGCAGAGAAATGAAAAGCAGTAGAGAGGAGCTATGAAAGCTCAGAAACTATGCAGACTACTGCAGGTTGGAGTTCAAATTTCAGTCGCTGACTCCCTCGCTCTCTAACTCACTCATTCAGTTGTTCATAGTCAACCTCCTTCCCTCAGTCTTTTTCCCAGCTCTCTCTCCCCCTCCCTCCCCCTCTTTTCTTTCTCTCTTCCCCTGTCCTTTTCTCTTTCCCTGTCTGTTTCTTTCTTCATCTCTTCTTCCCCCCTCTCTTCCCCCTCGCCTCTCTTTTCTGGGAGGGTTCCATGGTCACGCTCTGATTGGCTCAGGGACGTTCCCCTTACCTTAGCGATGACATCGGCCGTTTCTCTGAAATCCTGACACCTCCCAACGCTGGAGCGCGCCAAGAAGTCTTCGATGAGACGCACTCCGATATTATATCCCCTGGGGAAAAAAACAAGAGGGGAAAAGAGTGAGTAAAGAATGGTGCCAAATACTCTACCACTTTAGAGCAGAGATTCACACCTCCCTTAAAGATGTCTTACTCTAAAACTTTAGAGCAGAGATTCCACACCTCCCTTAAATATTTCAGACATGAACACTGGCTTAGTCAGACCTCAATGCTGAATTGAGCAAAGCTGAAAGAAAGAGGGAGAGAGATAGAGAGAGCGATAGACAAACATCTGGACCCTATTAAAGAGTAAGATGAGATCGTCACCTGATTGAACCATATTTGGGACGTGCTACAGTAGGTGTATTAGTTAGGCAGAGCAGAAAACCTTTACAGACCCTTTCAGACCAACTCACACACACACTACATCATTGGTCTATTAGTTTCTAGGGTTAAGTTCAAGAGGGATGGAGAATTTGGCAGTGTGCTGAAGGTTAACGGGAAACTTCAGAGGCCGAAAGCAGTAGCTCCACTTTATCCATTTGTCAAGTAAAGGATAAACTGAAAATGAAACATTAAGGAGTGGCACATTTTACATGTTCACAGCAAGCAGCACACTTCACACACACACACACACACACACACACACACACACGTGACTCAATTACTCTCCTTGTCTCCTTTCCTTGATCGATTATAAGTGAAAGGGCTAAGCAGAGTTTGTTGAGAAGAAGATAAGAAACTCACATCTTATCCAGCTGTTTGTTGACCTCCTCGTCATTCTCATAGTCCTTACATAGCTGGGTTACCAGGGCTCCATACGTCAGAGTGAACAGCTCCGAGTTCTACACAGAGAAACAGAGATCTATTGGGTGAAATACCACAGTGAGCAATCACAGCAGCAAGATTTGTGACCTGTTGTGCAAGGGCAACCAGTGAAAAACATACACCATTGTAAATACAACCCATATTTATAAAGTTAGGTCACACCTACTCATTCAAGGTATTTTTTTTTTTACAATTTTCTACATTGTAGAAAAAACTATGAAATAACATATGCAATCATGTAGTAACCAAAAACGTGTTGAACAATATTTGAGATTCTTCAAAGTAGCCACCCTTTGCCTTGATGACAGCTTTGCATTATCAGAAACCAGCTTCAGGAAGTAGTCAACGGGAAAGCTTTTCCAACAGTCTTGAAGGAGTTCCCACATATGCTTTTCCTTCACTGCGGTCCAACTCATCCCAAACCATCTCAATTGGGTTGAGGTCAGGTGATTGTGGAGGCCAGGTCATCTGATGCAGCACTCCATCATCTCCTTCTTGGTCAAATAGCCCTTACACAGCCTGGAGGTGTGTTGGACAAATGATAGTCCCACTATGTGCAAACAAGATGGGATGGCATATCGCTACAGAATGCTGTGGTAGCCATGCTGTTTAAGTGTGCCTTGAATTCTAAATAAATCACTGACAGTGTCACCAGAAACGCACCATCACACCACCACCTCCATGCTTCACGGTGGGAATTACACATGCGGGAGATCATCCGTTCACCTACTCTGCGTCTCACAAAGACACGGTGGATGGAACCAAAAATCTCACATTTGGACACATCAGACCAAAGGCCAAATTTCCACCAGTCTAATGTCCATTGCTCGTGTTTCTTGGCCAAAGCAAGTCTCTTCTTCATATTGGTGTCCTTTAGTAGTGGTTTCTTTGACGCCATTCGACCATGAAGGCCTGATTCACGCAGTCTCCTCTGAAAAGTTGATGTTGAGATGTGTCTGTTACTTGAACTCTGAAGCATTTATTTGGGCTGCAATTTCAAAGGCTGGTAACTCTAATGAACGTATCCTCTGCAGCAGAGGTAACTCAGGTCTTGCTTTCCTGTGGCGGTCCTCATGAGAGCCAGTTTCATCATAGCGCTTGATGGTTTTTGCGACTGCACTTGAAGAAAAAGTTATAGAAATGTTCCGTATTGACTGACCTTCATTTCTTAAAGTAATGATGGACTGTCGTTTCGCTTTGCTTATTTGAGCTGTTCTTGCCATAATATGGACTTGGTCTTATACCAAATAGGGCTATCTTCTGTATACCACCCCTACCTTGTCACAACACAACTGATTGGCTCAAACGCATTGAGAAGGAAAGAAATTCCACAAATTAACAAGGCACACTTGTTAATTCAAATGCATTCCAGGTGACTACCTCATGAAGCTGGTTGAGAGAATGCCAAGAGTGTGCAAAGTTGTCATCAAGGCAAAGGGTGGCTACTTATAAATATTATGTATAGTTAGATTTGTTTAACACTTTTTTGGTTACAACAAATTTTACAGTTGATGTTTTCACTACTATTCTACAATGTAGAAAATAGAAGAAAAAAAAGAGAAAAAAAACCTGGAATGAGTAGGTGTGTCCTAACTTGACTGGTACAGTAGTTACAACACTGTATACAGACATTTTAAATGTTATTTTGGAACTGAGTGTAATGTTTACTATTCATGTTTTATTGTTAATTTCACTTTTGTTTATTATCTATTTCACTTGCTTTGGCAATGTAAACATATGTTTCCCCATGCCAATAAAGCCTCTTATAATGAAATTGAATTGAGAGAGAAAACTTAGTTGCCAGCACCCCCTGGTGTAAAAGCGTCAAAACTACAGACATCTTTAATTGATTCAAAGACAGTTAATCATTTATTGTATTGCAGATAAATCCTTTTCACAAATTAATTCGGCTTTACTAAAGTACGTAGCGTAGACTTGGGTCAGCTACCTACGATAAAGTACCAATATCATCGGGGTACTAATATCACATTTTGACATGCCAATTGCCATCCACGCCAGGCTAACAGCTCGTGTTTAACAAATGCGAAAGGTAGCTATGCCCGAATAGAAAATTCTAAACACTTACTGGCATTTTAGTAACTAGCTAGCTGCAAACAAGTTGCAGTGACTTAGTGAGTGTGCCATGGTGCTAGCTAGCGAATGAAATGCTAGCTAAAATATCTAGCTAGCCAGACTAGACTAGCTTCCTGTATTTGTCATTCATTAAATGATCACTGAATATCACATTTGCACTACAGTTAAGCTGATGTGTCGTTAATACATCATCAAAACACACATTATTGTATCAACATATGAAGCTGTTTTGGGGGGTTAATAAAAGGTAGTTTGTCGTCTAAATTAGCTAGCGTTAGTTTAACTTAATACTGTAGCTAGCTAGCATTAATTGTGTATGCTAAGTAGCATTAGCAGAACGCGACTCCTTACCATCTTCTTGCTATCTGTGGTTCGGTTGGATTGCCTTGACATAGTGTATTGGGTCACAGACTTGTACAGATGATTGAGTAGTTATCCTTTATTTATTAGTTTCTTTGAGAGCGGTCTCTGTGATCTCTTTTCTGTATCAGCTGTCAAACACCCGACTTCCTGAAAAACAGGAAACGGAATCAGCGGAGGATTGTGGGAAATAGCAGCACCATCATCTGGAATACATTTTCTCCCTCTGGCGAAAAAAAATATAGCTAACAAAAACACAAAGAAACCTCGACTTTCATACCTCTCAAAATGTCTAAACTGGCGTTGTTCAATGTGTATATTACTGAACGGCTAACAGCGGCGGCTGTAGAGATAGTTGGAGTAGTAGAGAGAACAGTAACTGAATACCAGGAGGAAATCTCTCGTTCAAAGGAGGAGAACGAACGTCTTCGACGTCTGCTGGATTTCAAACCGCACAGAACAGGTTTGTGTTGATTTAACGGTACATCGATCGAATCAAGTACAGATTGTTAATGATGTAAATACCCACTACTTGCTCTGTTCAACTTGAATCAGCGGTATTTGGGGATTTATTTATCAAACAGTAAGTAACTAGTTAGCTAAACATCTTGTAAACAAAACGTTAGCTAATGTTATTGCATGAGTTTCATAGGACAATGTGTAGTCCCAAGCACAGCGGGTCCCAAACTAGGGGTCGCGACCCCATGTTTAATTCCAAAATCCTGGTAAAATATATATATAACTCAGCAAAAAAAACAGTGTCCCTTTTTCATGACCTTGTCTTTCAAAGATAATTCGTAAAAATCCAAATAACTTCACAGATATTCATTGTAAAGGGTTTAACCACTGTTTCCTATGTTTGTTCAATGAACCATAAACAATTAATGAACATGCACCTGTGGAACGGTTGTTAAGACACTAACAGCTTACAGACGGTAGGCAATTAAGGTCACAGTTATGAAAACTTAGGACACTACAGAGGCCTTTCTACTAACTCTTAATACCACCAAAAGAAAGATGCCCAGGGTCCCTGCTGATCTGTCTGCGTGAACGTGCCTTAGGCATGCTGCAAGGAGGCATGAGGACTGCAGATGTGGCCAGGGCAATAAATTGCAATGTCATTACTGTGAGACGCCTAAGACAGCTCTACAGGGAGACAGGACGGACAGCTGATCATCCTCACAGTGGCAGACCACGTGTAACAACACCTGCACAGGATCGGTACATCACACGTGCCGGACAGGTACAGGATGTCCACAACAACTGCCTGAGTTACATTAGGAACGCACAATCCCTCCATCAGTGCTCAGACTGTCCGCAATAGGCTGAGGCTGGACTGAGGGCTTGTAGGCCTGTTGTAAGGCAGGTCGTCACCAGATATAACCGGCAACAGCGTCGCCTACAAACCCACCGTTGCTGGACCAGACAGGACTGGCAAAAAGTGCTCTTCACTGACGAGTCGCGGTTTTGTCTCACCAGGGGTGATGGTCGGATTCGCGTTTATCGTTGAAGGAATGAGCGTTACACCGAGGCCTGTACTCTGGAACGGGATCGATTTGGAGGTGGAGGGACCGTCATGGTCTGGGGCGGTGTGTCACAGCATCATCGGACTGAGCTTGTTGTCATTGCAGGCAATCTCAACGCTGTGCGTTACAAGGAAGACATCCTCCTCCCTCGTGTGGTACCCTTCCTGCAGGCTCATCCTGACATGACCCTCCAGCATGACAATGCCACCAGCCATACTGCTCGGGATTTCCTGCAAGACAGGAATGTCAGTGTTCTGCCATGGCTATGATTGAGCCCGGATCTCAATGGGATTGAGCCCGGATCTCAATCCCATTGAGCATGTCTGGGACCTGTTGGATCGGAGGGTGAGGGCTAGGGCCATTCCCCCCAGAAATGTCAGGGAACTTGCAGGTGCCTTGGTGGAAGAGTGTGGTAACATCTCACAGCAAGAACAGGCAAATCTGGTGCAGTCCATGAGGAGGAGATGCACTGCAGTACTTAATGCAGCTGGTGGCCACACCAGATACTGACTGTTACTTTTGATTTTGATCCCCGCCCCCCCTTTGTTCAGGGACACATTATTCAATTTCTGTGGAACTTGTTCAGTTTGTCTCAGTTGTTGAATCTTGTTCATACAAATATTTACACATGTTAAGTTTGCTGAAAATAAACACAGTTGACAGTGAGAGGACGTTTCTATATATATGTGTGTGTGTGTGTGTGTGTGTGTGTGTGTGTGTGTGTGTGTGTGTGTGTGTGTATATAGTAAGATCATCATTGTAATGTGGCTAACCTTACGGCACAGGAGATGTTAAGTGTGCTGCATGCGTCTTTCTTTTTGCCATGCAGTTAAGCCAAAACCACGGCCCGTTATTCAGAGGGGTGTTCTACTACGCTCCCATTGGCTAGTTAGCGTTGTCTCACACACAGGCAGAGACAGTGACCTTCCAAAGTATTGATGGTATTGATGGAAAGTGTAATTGAACAATTAGCTGCCTACCATAATGCAGGCCTATTACTATCATGTTTGGTAACATTTGCCCATGTATTTATTTTCAGAGTTTGAATGAGTTGTACAAATTTCTCAGAGAAGCTTAATTCCCTCAATTGATGTCAGCTAAGTTAACCTAGGCTACTTAACGCTACTAGCTTGGTATATGAAGTTGTTATATTATCATTAGTAGTCTATTATCAGGTAAAAACACATGCCTATTATTAATAATTTCTCAAATATTTGACCTAATCATTCAGTCAAATACACTATGCTACAGCCATTTAATCTGTCTTTGAGCGTTAAGGGACGTTAATGGCTAGGTCGGTCCACAACGTTATGTTATTTTATTTTTCAATCTTGAAATACAAGGGAAAATGTTATTCATCAGTGACTGAAATTTCACGCTACGTGATATTCACTTCCGGACTTGGAGCGCGCTCAAAGCGTTGTTGAATGCCCCTCTGAATGGTTAGCTCTTTAAACAGGTCAATATTCACAAAGCCGCTGGGCCAGACGGATTACCAGGATGTGTACTCTGAGCATGCGCGGACCAACTGTCAAGTGTCTTCACTGACATTTTCAACCTCTCCCTGACCGGGTCTGTAATACCTACATGTTTCAAGCAGACCACCAGAGTCCCTGTGCCCAAGGAAGCGAAGGTAACTTGCCTAAATGATTAACGCCCCATGGCACTCACGTCGGTAGCAATGAAGTGCTTTGAAAGGATGGTCATGACTCACATCAACAGCATCCTCCCGGACACCCTAGACCCACTCCAATTTGCATACCGCCCCAACAGATCCACAGATGACGCAATCTCAATCACACTCCACACTGCCCTTTCTCACCTGGACAAAAGGAATACCTATGTGAGAATGCTGTTCATTGACTACAGCGCAGCGTTCAACACCATAGTGCTCATCACTAAGCTAAGGACCCTGGGACTAAACACCTACCTCTGCAACTGGATCCTGGGCTTCCTGACGGGCGGCCCCCAGGTGGTAAGAGAAGGCAGCAGCACGTCTACCACGCTGATCCTTAACACTGGGGCCCCTCAGGGGTGTGTACTTTGTCCCCTCCTGTATTCCCTGTTCACCCACGACTGCGTGGCCAAACACGACTCCAACACCATCATTAAGTTTGCTGACGACACAACAGTGGGACGGCCTATGGGGAGGAGGTCAGAGAACTGGCAGTGGGGTGCCAGGACAACAACCTCTCCCTCAATGTGAGCAAGACAAAGGAGATGATCGTGGACTACAGGGAATAGCGGGCCGAACAGTCCCTCATTAACATCGACGGGGCTGTAGTGGAGCGGTTCGAGAGTTTCAAGTTCCTTGGTGTCCACATCACCAACAAACTATCATGGTCCAAACATACCAAGACAGTCGTAAAGAGGGCACGACAACACCTTTTCCTCTCAGGAGACTGAAAAGATTTGGCATGGGTCCCCAGATCCTCAAAAAGTTCTACAGCTGCACCATCGAGAGCATCCTGATGGGTTGCATCCCCACCTGGTATGGCAACTGCTCGGCATCTGACCGTAAGGCGCTACAGAGAGTAGTGTGAACGGCCCAGTACATCACTGGGGCCAAGCTTCCAGCCATCCAGGACCTATACAATAGGCGGTGTCAGAGGAAAGCCCATAAAATTGTCAGAGACTCCAGTCACCCAAGTTATAGGGTGACTGGCACCAAGTCTAGGACCAAAAGGCTCCTCAACAGCTTCTACCCCCAAGCCATAAGACTGCTGAACAACTAATAAAATCGCCACTGGACAATTTACATTGAACCCCTCTCCCTTTTGTACACTGCTGCTACTCACTGTTTATTATCTATGCATAGTCACTTCACCCCCACCTACATGTATAAATTACCTCAACTAACCTGTACCCCCGCAAACTGACTCGGTACCGGTGCCTCGTTACTGTTATTCTTGTTGTTACTTTTTATTATTACTTTTTATTTTAGTCTACTTGCTAAATATTTTCTTAACTCTTCTTGAACTGCACTTTTGGTTAAGGTCTTGTAAGTAAGCATTTCACAGTAAGGTCTATACTTGTTGTATTGGGCGCATGTGACAAAGTTTGATTTGATTTTGAATAACAGGGCGTGGTTTTGGCTTAACTGCGTTGGGGAAAAGAAAGATGTGTGCTGCATGGCTATATTGAGGAAAAACGCATTCCATGGCATCAAATGGGAGGTTTTGGCACAGATAGGGCTCCATCTATCGCAGGCCTCTATGATGGTGTCTCCCTCTGCCATATGGACACATTGTATGACACACCCACTGAGCTATAATGGATACACTAAGAGCAACTTGTGGCAAAAGAGCTGAGCGCAGAATTCAGAGATATTTATTTTATTTAACTAGGCAAGTCAGTTAAGAACAAATTCTTATTTACAATGATGGCCTACCAAAAGGCAAAATGCCTCCTGCTGGGATTAAAAATAAATTAAATAAAAATATAGGACAAAACACACATCACGTCAAGAGAGACAACACTACATAAAGAGAGACCTAATACAACATAGCATGGTAGAAACATGACAACAACATGGTAGCAACACAACATGGCAGTAGCACAACATGGTAGCAGCACAAATCAAGGTATAAACATTATTGGGCAGAGACAACTATACATCATGCAAAGCAGCCACAACTGTCAGTAAGAGTGTCCATGATTGAGTCTTTGAATGAAGAGATGGAGATAAAATTGTCCAGTTTGTTGCAGCTCGTTCCAGTCGCTAGCTGCAGCGAACTGAAAAGAGGGGCGGCCCAGGGATGTGTGTGCTTTGGGGACCTTTAACAGAATCTGACTGGCAGAACGGGTGTTGTGTGTGGAGGATGAGGGCTGCAGTAGATATCTCAGATAGGTGGGAGTGAGGCCTAAAAGAGGGTTTTATAAATAAGCATCAACCAGTGGGCCTTGCGACGGGTATACAAAGATGACCAATTTACAGAGGAGTATAGAGTGCAGTGATGTGTCCTATGAGGAGCATTGGTGGTAAATCTGATGGCCGAATAGCAGAAAACCTCTAGGCGCTCGAGAGCACCCTTACCTGCCGATCTATAAATTATGTCTCTGTAATCTAGCATGGGTAGGATGGTCATCTGAATCAGGGTTAGTTTGGCAGCTGGGGTGAAAGAGGAGCGATTACGATATAGGAAACCAAGTCTAGATTTAGGAAACCAAGTCTAGATTTAACTTTAGCCTGCAGCTTTGATATGTGCAGAGAGAAGGACAGTGTACCATCTAGCCATACTCCCAAGTACTTGTATGAGGTGACTACCTCAAGCTCTAAACCCTCAGAGGTAGTAATCACACCTGTGGGGAGAGGGGCATTCTTCTTACCAAACCACATGACCTTTGTTTTGGAGGTGTTCAGAACAAGGTTAAGGGCAGAGAAAGCTTGTTGGACACTAAGAAAGCTTTGTTTTAGAGCGTGTAACACAAAATCCGAGGAGGGGCCAGCTGAGAATAAGCCTGTATCATCTGCATATAAATGGATGAGAGAGCTTCCTACTGCCTGAGCAATTTTGTTGATGTAAAGAAGAGCTTGGGGCCAAGGTTCGAGCACAAGAATGGAATGGTCTACCGTATCAAAAGCTTTGGCCAAGTCAATAAAAATAGCTTAGAATCAAGGGCAATGGAGACATTGAGGACCTTTTAAGATATGCAGCAGGTAACTTTGATCGTAAAATATATCGCGCACGCCTGTTTATAAAACTGTGGAGATACTGGATCAGAGCATGACAATGTTCTATTTCACATCGAGGCTTGGTGGTTATCGAGGGGTATTGTTGGAAAGAGTTTTCGAATCGAGAGAGAAACTGTGGTCATTTGCAATGGATGTAAAAAAAACAGACTTTATTGACTTTCTGTGTAATGAAAATAAAATGTCTCCTTATCTCAGTAGCGAGTTTTCATGGATGCCAAGGGAAGCCAGGCTTCTCCAAAAATAAACATAACATATCTTTCGTCTCTCTGTGTTTAATAAATTTCCTTCAATTCGCAAGAGGCTGAATGTAACTCACAGGAGAAAGCATCCGAGCGAGCGAAACAGCGACCTCTGTCTCTATGTGTAGGCCATCTATCTGATGCTCTCTTGTCCAAACGAGTATGACATTGTTGCCGTCAGTAGCATTGAACGCAAGGGAAGCCAGTGAGCATTTGGCCTCCCTTGATTAAAAAAATAATAAAAAGTGTAAAAAATGACCCAATCAGCGTTGAGCTCAACTGTGAATGGTCCTGGCACACCAAAAAAAAAAATCTTGAAGGGAAGCCAGCTTGGATTTTGGCATCACTCCTATCAAATCGCCTTGAGCATATGTCATTGACGGAAACAACTTGAATTGTTGCATCTCGTTGTGTTGTCCTCTGGTGGCTAGCTAGCTGGCTAACATTGGCCCTTTCCTAAATTAGCCATGGATGGAGATAGGGATTTGGACTTGTGGTTTTACTTAATTCTCCGTACTGGCCAATAATTATAACGGCGATTCTTATCCAACCATTAATTCATACATTGTTGTGCCCCTGGCCTGAGAGGATATGTATGTATCTAGATGTAGTGGAAATTAAATAAGTTAAATAAAAATAAATAGAGCAAACAAACAATGCAATTATCACAACACATATGTTGTAATATGGCTTTAAGGTGGGGGGGGCTTCACACCGCTCCTGCCTTGTCTATGTAACAGACATGTAACCGACGGGCTCGATTCGTCCTATGTAGCAACATTTGAAATGGTGAAGAGGTGACTCCGGGATGCTGGCCTTCTAGGCAGAGTTGCAAAGGAAAAGCCATATCTCAGACAGGCTAATAAAAAGAAAAGATTAAGATGGGCAAAAGAACAGACACTGAACAGACACTGGACTCCGGGATGCTGGCCTTCTGAACTATACTGAACTCTACCCTACTCTGCTGTACTGCGCTGGGGTGTCCAAACTTGTGAAACATGAGAATGACATTCATATCCATAATTATGCATTGATGTGTAGTACAGATCAGGGACCCATGATGTAATTGCGTTACCATAATGAACTTTTAAATCAATAGTTTTTGTTTGACATACATTTTTAAGGTGAAAAAAACTCAAAGCATAATTCCGATGCCATGAAACTACCCATATGTTGTTGTTTATCTACCATAGTTGAATGCACTGGCCATAAATCACTCTGCATAAGAGTGTCTGCTGAATGACCAACATTTTTATGTAAAAACAAACACTTGCTAAGCATGCTGGGTATTATTCTAATGATCTCTGCCCCCAAACAAGTACAAATTTGGTCAGACCGGAACGAATCATAGACATCTAGGCTATGTTTCACAAATTTTAACAGCACGGTACGTTACGGCAAAGTTCAGTACAGCAGAGTAATTCAGTAGAGTACACTACATTATACTGTACTGTACTATACTTTACTTTTCTTTACTGTATTTTACTGTACTGTCCAAACTTGTGAAACATAGATGTGTATGATTTGGTTCTGACGTCCGTGGATGTTGGAATCAAGGCCAATCCGGACCGCACCAAAGAAAGAGGTTGCCATCGGTCCATGCTTACTGGGTTGTTAGTGCTCAAAGCTACATTTTGTAACTTAGAAAGCTGGATAACTTAGTGTCTTGCACATTGGTAAGGCTAGCAGCAGATAAAGTATCTGACATTTACTGTTGTAACTATCATGTTGAATAATGCAAAGGAGAGAGACATTCTGACAAAGTTACCTGTCGAGGTCAAGTCTTAAGTCCGAGGAAAGTCAGAGTCCTGGACTCGAGTACTACAACACTGGATAGGCATGTGTTATTTAAATTTTTTTTTTAAACGTTCAATTATGTATTGATCACTTATTTATCCCTTTCCCCCCCTTTTTTCTAGACCCCCAGCAGCTTACGCTCCCAGTCTCTGAAGAGGAGGTTCCCCCTGAGCAGCAGCACTGTGAGCAGAAGTGGAGCCCCAGTCTGGAGAAGGACCCAGAGCCCACACAGATTAAAGATGAACAGGAGGAAATCAGGACCAATCAGGAGGAAAAGCAGCTTGAAGAACTGGAGACTGATACCAAAGACTCCATATTCACCGTCTGTGAGGAAAGTGACTGTGATCCAATGGATTTCTCGAGCCAAGCTTCCGAGAGCAGAGAGAGGGATGTGTTATGCGTCCGCATTCCTCAAGAGATCAAAGCCGAGCCTGATGGAGAGCTCTACACAGTATCAGAAGCAACCAGTGCCTCACACTCCCTCTCAGAAGGATATCCAGGCTGTTCTGCAGCACAGAGTGAAAACAGTGGAAGTGACAATGAAGTGGAGAGCGGGGGACTACCGTCAGGATCAATGGCACTGAAATCACCCAGAAAACAAGCAAAGAAAAGACTAAGCTCCCATACCTCTGCTGGAAGCGGGGCGACCACAAATGCTGCTCCTCCTTATTGTTGCAAGTTGTGTGGAAGTACATTTGTGTACATTGGTCCTTTAGTTAATCATGTGAAAAATGTGCACACAAAGCTTACCGCAGAATACCGTTGTGGTGTATGTGAAGAAGTCTTTGAGTCCATAGCAAGTCTGACAGAGCACCTGCAAACCCACATTAAAGCAACACGCACTTGTAATGTTTGTGGCAAATGCTTCCCTAGTGATTCTAGTATGAGAACACACATGGTAACTCACACAGGAGAGAAACAGTATCAATGCAAAGAATGTGGAAAATGTTTCAAAAATAAGGGCTATATGCACTTGCATATGAGGCGTCACACGGGGGAGACACCATTTTGGTGCAAAGATTGTGGAGAAAGTTTCACTTGTAAGGGATACTTGAAAACACATATGAAGTTCCACACAAGTGAGGAACCACAGCCCACACTGATTAAAGATAAACAACAGGAACTTGGGACCAGACTGGAGGAAGAGCAGCTTGAAGAACTGGAGACTGATACCAAAGACTCCATATTCACCGTCTGTGAGGAAAGTGACTGTGATCCAATGGATTTCTCGAGCCAAGCTTCCAAGAGCAGAGAGGGGGATGTGTTATGCGTCCGCATTCCTCAAGAGATCAAAGCCGAGCCTGATGGAGAGCTCTACACAGTATCAGAAGCAACCAGTGCCTCACACGCCCTCTCAGAAGGATATCCAGGCTGTTCTGCAGCTCACAGTGAAAACAGTGGAAGTGGCAATGAGGTGGAGATCGGGGGACTACCGTCAGGATCAAAGGTACTGAAATCACCCAGAAAATGGGCAAGCACCCATAACCGTGCTAGAGGCAAGGTGACCACAAATGCTTCTCCTTATTGTTGCAAGCTGTGTGGAAGTACATTTGTGTACATTGGTCCTTTAGTTAACCATGTGAAAAATGTGCACACAAAGCATACGAAAATGTGTGGAGTGTGTGAGGAGGTATTCGAGTCCATAGCAAGTCTGACAGAGCACCTCCAATCCCACATTAAAGCAACACGCACTTGTAATGTTTGTGGCAAATGCTTCCCTAGTGATGCTAATCTGAGAACACACATGGTGTCTCACACAGGAGAGAAACAATATCAATGTAAGGAATGTGGGAAAAGTTTCAAAACTAAGGCATATATGAAATTGCATATGAGACTTCACACGGGGGAGAAACCATTTCAGTGCAAAGAATGTGGAGAAAGTTTCACTTGTAATGGATACTTGAGAGCACATATGAAGTTCCACACAGGGGAGAAATCATATCGGTGTAAGGACTGTGGGCAAGACTTCGACCAGAAGGAACAACTGGAAACTCACATGTGGACTCACCAAGGTCAGAAACCACATGGTTGCAAACAGTGTCCGAAAAGCTTCAAGCGCAAGGAAGAACTGACCAGACACACAGCGGTTCACACAGGAGAGAGACCTTTCAAGTGCACTGTGTGTGGACATTGCTTTGCCACCCCAGGCAACCTGACACAACACCTGACCACTCACTCTGGAGTGAAACCGTATCACTGCAAACTGTGCAGCAGATGCTTTAGAAACAATCCACTACTTAAAAGTCACCTGAGGAATCGTCACAAATGTTATGACAGTGCCATATTGTCAGAAGATGACTTAAGTTCCTTCATATGATGTGGGAGTGCCATGTAGTTAAATGCTTCTACATGAATGTCACCTCACTGTCTCCCATTTAACCAGTAGATACAGAAACTATTAGAAGTTTTAACATCAGAATTATCGACGGCGAGAATGAATGGTGCTAGTCAAGGAACAACTGAGACCTGGACAAATATACTTGACTCTGTAAAGAATAATCTCAGCTAAAGCCCAACACATGCATGCATACATACAAACTATAAGGCCCAATACATACAAACAAACTATAATCCCCAAGACATACATACAAACTATAAGCCCCAATACATACATACATGCATACAAACTATAAGGCCCAATACATACAAACAAACTATAAGGCCCAATACATACAAACAAACTATAAGGCCCAATACATACAAACAAACTATAATTCCCAAGACATACATACAAACTATAAGCCCCAATACATACATACATACATACAAACTATAAGCCCCAATACATACAAACAAACTATAATCCCCAAGACATACATACATACATACATACATACATACATACATACATACATACATACATACATACATACATACTATAAGGCCCAACACCATACATACATACAAACTATAAGCCCCAATACATACATACATACATACATACATACATACATACATACATACATACATACATACATACTATAAGGCCCAACACCATACATACATACAAACTATAAGCCCCAATAAATACATACATACATACATACATACATACATACATACATACATACATAAACTATAAGCCCCAATACATACATGCATACATGCATACTATAAGGCCCAACACCATACATACATACATACATACATACATACATACATACATATACATACATACAAACTATAAGCCCCAATACATACATACATACATACATACATACATACATACATACATACATACAATAAGTCCCAACACCATACATACACCAGTGTTCCTCTTTTTTACTTTTGTTTCAGGCCCACAGGGAAGGGGTTGTATGGTGAGGGTTTTCTCTGGTCACCGGGGAGGTGGATAACATGAGGTGCGTTCAGTTCGCTTGAACGTTTGCTACATTGTGAAACAGTTTGTACTGAACAGACTTTGAGGTACATTTGATCCCGTTTTGTGGGTGTGGCTTGAAGCAATGAGTGACATATTTAAAGGGCAGCGGCCATGCTGACAGCGTTCCCCAACACACAACCCAACCCCTCCCAGTTTTTCAACTGGTTGTTCAGTACAGCACAGTTTCCTTTCTATTGAATGTAAAAACGTACTGAACGCAGACCTGGTTTCAGGGTGGGTCGGGTTGCACACTAGTTTTTTCTTTTCCTGTACATACTGAATTGATTATTACTTAAACTCTGAAATATACTTTGTTGTTATGTACCTTTTTTGTAATTTTTTATTTAAAAAAAATTTGTGGCAGCCCACAGGTAAAACAAGAATATGTGTGAAAAAATGAATAGATAATGATTTAAATATTGTACCTGTAATTCCCCCCCCCAAATGAAAAAATGATATCAAAAATAGACATGTTGTCTTTTGGTTGGTGGTGCTTTAGAACGTACAGTAGAATGGATAAAACAATATAGTATCTGCTCTCAATCTCTCCTCTGTCAGGCTGTCTTCTTCCAGAGTTATTACATTTACATTTGAGCAGATGTAAATGTTATGTTATGAATGCTGATCTGCTTTTTTACTATTAAATAAAGGCCTTCTTTATAAATTCCCATGTGAGCACTCTATTTTCACTTTCACAAGGATGATAACACATTGTAAATTACAAAACTGTCCCTGTTCATTGTGTCTCAAAAGAAAAAAAGGGTTCAGTGGGGTATGAACTATTTTTTTTTAAGGATATTATGTGGGTGCTACAGAGTAGAATGAACCTTCCTTTTATTGAGATAAAATGTATGATTATTTTTATACAGTCCACTAGGAGTACACACAAAAACCTTTAACGGTAGACTCAGCTAGATGACGTTCCCACAAGCCTCACCACAGATATTGCAATGGGCGAGATGCACGACTTCGCTTGCACACGTGCGGGGTTGGGGATTAACGGATTGCAAAAAATGGTAACTGTAATCTGTTGCTTTACCAGCAAAAAAAATTGTAATCAGATTACAGATACTTTTGGAAAAACTAGATGATTACTTTGAGGATTACTTTTAAATTGAGAAAGGATGTTAGAGGAAAAAATTCTCACCCATTACCTTTGCTTGAGGACCTCATTGCACAACACATCAGCTGTCTATGACCAGGCGAGGGAAAATAAACTTTCCAAGTCAAACCATATCATAACCGCTAACCGCTACGCAGTCTACATCGTTATCACCATACAGTGAGGGAAAAAAGTATTTGATTCCCTGCTGATTTTGTATGTTTGCCCACTGACAAAGAAATGATCACTCTATAATTTTAATGGTAGGTTTATTTGAACAGTGAGGGACAGAATGTCAACAAAAGAATCCAGAAAAACGTTATAAATTGATTTGACATGCGATGATACTGGAACGCACAGTATCATCGGACTGAGCTTGTTGTCATTGCAGGCAATCTCAACACGTCTTCTCAACACGTCTTCCCTGTGCGTTACAGGGAAGACATCCTCCTCCCTCATGTGATACCCTTCCTGCAGGCTCATCCTGACATGACCCTCCAGTATGACAATGCCACCAGCCATACTGCTCGTGATTTCCTGCAAGACAGGAATGTCAGTGATTGCCATGGCTATGAAGAGCTCGGATCTCAATCCCATTGAGCACGTCTGGGACCTGTTGGATCGGAGGGTGAGGGCTAGGGCCATTCCCCCCAGAAATGTACGGAAACTTGCATTTGCCTTGGTGGAAGAGTGGGGTAACATCTCACAGCAAGAACTGGCGAATCTGGTGCAGTCCATGAGGAGGAGATGCACTGCAGTAATTAATTCAGCTGGTGGCCACACCAGATACTGACTGTTACTTTTGACCCCCCCCCCCTTTGTTCAGGGACACATTATTCCATGTATGTTAGTCACATGTCTGTGGAACTTGTTCAGTTTGTCTCAGTTATTGAATCTTGGTATGTTCATACAAATATTTACACATGTTAAGTTTGCTGAAAGTAAACGCAGTTGACAGTGAGAGGACGTTTCTTTTTTTGCTGAGTTTAGCTAGCTGCATTCACTAGCTAAGTGAGAGAAAAAAATACAACGAAATATAGCTAGCTCTCTTGCTTCTCCATTTTTAAAGAAATGAATTTGTTAACTGTTCAACTATTGTCTTTCTCTTTGAGTGAACTACTCATTACATTTTATTCACTGCAGTGCTAGCTAGTTGTAGCTTATGCTTTCAGTACTAGATTCATTCTCTGATCCTTTGATTGGGTGGACAACATGTCATTTCATGCTGCAAGAGCTTTGTTAGGTTGGAGGACGTCTTCCGGAAGTTGTCAAAATTACTGTGTAAGTCTATGGAAAGGGGTGAGAACCATGAGCCTCCTAGGTTTTGTATTGAAGTCAATGTACTCAGAGGAGGACGGAAACTAGCTGTCCTATGGCTACACCACGGTGCTACCCTACAGATTGCTGTTGAGGCTACTGTAGACCTGCATTGCTAAACAGTGTGTTTTAATCAATTATTTGGTGATGTGAATATATTGAGTATAGTTTTAACTAAAAATAATAACTTTTTCAATGTTTCACAAGTTTTATTTTTATTAAATTCATTGAGGAGTATGGTCCTCCCCTTCTTCATCTGAGGAGCCCCCACCGGTATATCTGGCATTTTGGGGGGCATTTATTTTGTTTTCCAGACAACATTTTAAGATTACAATTTTTTTTACATTTTAAGCCATCATCTGGCTGTATGTACAAATTATTTATGGAGATATGGCCCTATATTAGACTACATTTTGTGGCTCTACAACAAAGTCCAAAACATTTCCCGTAGCTGGACTATGGTCAAAATGACCTCATAGGTATTAAGAGTATTGTATAATCAGAATCATATTCTATAGGATCTGTGGGGTTTATTTAGTGGGTCGATAACGTTACAAAGTCATTTTGATATTGTTTGGAACTATTTTACCCTATTTTCTTTTAACAGGAAAACAGAATGGCAGCCAGTTATTTAAAAGGTGCCCTGGTTGACTGCCATGCTTCCTCCACTGCCTATAATCTTTAAAATGTTCCTTTATGTATCTCGTTTTAGGGTGATTCTGCAGCTACGGGCACTTCTATGTCCTCGAGTCAATTTTTGGGATTTAATTTTTTTAAATAAAACAAATACAAATATTTGTATGTTAAGTTCACACTGGAATCCATATTCCTCCCTAAAATCTCACCAGAAGGAACAGATTGGTGATTTCGGCCATAGTATTCTCATTTTCCTTGTAATGTTTAACTTTACCTAACAAGCATCAGGTGCCTATTTTTTGGAATACTCAGGTGCTTCAATTTATTTGTTTGTTCTTGTATGACCAGAAGGCCTATTTTGTTTACAAACTTACGAAGAAGACTGAAAGCTGAATTTATTTTTTATGTATGCAGTAACTAAGATACTGTTTTAAAGGGCAAACAGGTCTGCTCTGACTTTACACAGTTATTGTTCTATTTAGTTATTAATACTTATTTCCAAGTGAAAAAGGTCTTAGGCACATGTATATGTAAAACGTTTTTTATTAGATTTTTTTGTGATCAGTTTTCATTTGCACTTAAAATTGTAGGCACTCTTTTATTTAAATTATTATTTTGTATTTTATTTCTCAGAATAGTTCCTGATTACACTAAAGAGGGTTTTTAGTCTCTCTTACTACAAGAACCCTTGGTTTGGTCTTGAACATAATTTTCAGTTGAGTTGAATTTCAATAGCCGGAATACATCTAGCTCAAAGTTTATGGAATAAGCTATTTTCACTTTAAGTTGACTTAAATGGTGCAGATCTCGGTTCTTTATCGCTTACGTTCACTGCTCCTACGTTTTTGACTCATCCTACTACAGTTTATACTTTTATATAATTTGTAAGTCGCTCTGGATAAGAGCGTCTGCTAAATGACTTAAATGTAAATGTAATAATCTTTGTTGTTTTGTCTTTGTCTATAGTTTCTCTTAATGTTAGGGGGTTACGAAACAATGTGAAGCGCAAGGCCTTTTTTTATTTGCTAAACAATTTAGAACAGATTTTTGCTTTTTTCAAGAGTCTCACTCAATTTCGGCTGATGCCAACTTCTGGAGGTCACAGTGGGGCAACGATATTTGGCTTTCCCATGGATCTGAACGCTCCGCTGGTGTCACTACAATTAAAAATACCTTTGGTGGTAATATTCTACACTCTGAATGTGACCCCATTGGTCACTTTATTTGTCTTGTGATCAGTTACAATGACATTACACTCATTACTGTAAACTTCTACGGGTACAACACCAAACATGAGAATGATGAGTTGCTTGAATCTATAGAGAAACATATACTTCATTGGTTATCTAAATGTCCGAATTTGTTATTATTTATAGGAGGGGACTTTAACATTTACTATAGATAATTCAACTGATAGATGGCCCCCAGGTAGGCCAACCAATCAGAATTTGAGTTTAATACTTTTTATGGAAAAGTTTGATCTTACTGATATATGGAGAGAGAGGTTTCCGGCCGACAGATCATTCACTTGAAGTAACAAAACAGATTCCAGACAATCCAGAATAGATTTTTGGCTTATATCCAAAAGTATTGATAGTGAGTGTGTTACTACAAATATTTGTACTACTCCCCTCACAGACCACAGGGCCATTTACATTGATATCAAAATATTTACCCCTGATACTAACCTTGGTAGAGCATCCTACTGGAAGCTAAATAGCTCATTATTAAATAATGATATAGTTAAGTTTGAGGTTAAAGATCTGCTTTCACATTTTTGGGAAAGGGCTTGTGAAGAAAAATCTTATTGCAAGAACTGGGAGCTCTTTAAATTTGAGGTGTCCAAATACCTTAGAAAATATGGTAGTAATCTTGCCAAGACCAGAAGAGCTGAGGAGGACAAGGTGGTCATTAAGACAACTTCCTTTCTCAGAGATCCCCAGCCAACCTCTCGGGGGAGGAGAAGATGGAACTGATTGAGTTACAAAATAAACTGGATAATATAAATAGCGTAGCCTAGTGGTTAGAGCATTGGACTAGTAACCGAAAGATTGCAAGATCAAATCCCCGAGCTGACAAGGTAGAAATCTGTCATTCTGCCCCTGAACAAGGCAGTTAATTCCCTTTTCCTAGGCTGTCATTGAAAATAAGAATTTGTTCTTAACTGACTTGCCTTGTTAAATAAAGGTTTAAAAAAGCAGAAGTAGCCTTTATTAGATCTAGAAATAAATGGATTGAGGAGGGAGAACAGAATTCATCCTATTTCTTTAGACTTGAGAAATTTCACTCTAAAAATAACACTATCCATACATTGATGGTGTTATAACAGATGACCAAAAATGAAACGCTAAATACTGTAGCAATTTTTACAGAAAATTGTATAGCTGTACGTACTGTCAGGAATCCACAGATATGTTTTTTGACTCACTGAATAATGTTCACTCTATCAGTGATACAGAATCTAAACAGGGTGATGAGCCAATCAAAGTTGAAGAGATTATAGTCTATCAAACATCTAAAGAGCAATTAATCACCAGGTGTTGATGGAATTACATCAGAATTTTACAAATTATTTTCTGAACAAGTATCTCCCTTCCTATTTGAAGTATTTTTAGAGAGTATTAAAAACAATGTTCTCCCTCCTACAATGAGTCAGGGTTTAATAACACTGATACCTAAGCCTAAAAAATAAGTGCTGCTCATCGATAACTGGCATCCAATTTGTCTTCTTAATAATGGCTATAAGATATTAGCCTTACTGCTTACAAAAATAATTAAAGAAGTCCTGGATGCAATCATTGATGAAACACAATCTGGCTTTATTAGGAACAGACACATTTCTAACAATGTCAGACTAGTATTAGACATACTTGACTACTCAGACCTAATAACCGAGGATAGCTTCATATTATTTTTAGATTTTTATAAAGCATTTGTAGAGCATCAGTTCCTCTTCCACTCCCTTGAGAGACTTGGCTTTGGGGATTTTTTCTGTAAGGATATTAAGACTATACAAATGGTAACAGCTCCATCAAATTGAAATATGGCACCTCGCCTAGATATGAGTTAAAGAGAGGAATTAAGCAAGGTTGTCCTATCTCTCCGTACCTGTTTTTATTAATCACCCAACTTCTTACAAATTCTTTAAATAATAGTCCTGTACAAGGTATTTCCATAGCTAGTAAAGAAATTATTATAAGCCAGCTGGCTGACAATACTACACTTTTTCTGAAAGATGCTAACCAAATTCCCATATCGATCAATGTGATACAATCCTTTTCCAAAGCGTCTGGTCTATATCTTAACATTAATAAATGTGAACTCATGGCTTTCAAAGATTGTGTGACACCTTCATATTATGGTATTCCAGTAAAAGAAGAACTTACATATTTAGGCATAACCATTACAAAGGATCAGAAGTCTAGAGGCTTACTAAATTTTAACCCTCCTATTAAAAAACCCCAGAAGAAGCTAAATCAATGGCTACAGAGGGACTTATCTTTAAAAGGAAGAGTCCTAATAACCAAGGCTGAAGGTATCTCTAGACTAACATATGGCGCTCTATCTTTATATCTTGACAGTAAAATAAGCAAGGAGATAGACCAGATGCTTTTCAACTTTCTGTGGAGAAACCGTGGCCATTACATTAGGAAAACTGTTGTAATGAACACTTATGAGAATGGTGGGCTGAATTTTCTGGACTTTCTACCTTAAATAATACTTTTAAGATCAATTGGATAAAACAATTCCTAGGAAGACCCACTTCTATGTGGAATTTTATTCCTCATCATGTCTTCTCTACTTTCGGTGGCCTTAACTACATGTTGGTTTGCAATTATAATATTGACAAAGTTCCAGTGAAACTTTCTGCTTTTCATCAGCAGGTTTTCTTGTCATGGTCCTTAATTTATAAGCATATTTTTTTCTCCACACAGATATTATATATGGAATAATCGGGATATATTGTATAAAAATACTTCTTTGTTTTTGGAATATTGGTTCCGAAATAATATCCTATTAGTGAGCCAACTGGTAAATAATATCCTATTGGTGAGCCAACTGATAAATAATATCCTATTGGTGAGCCAACTGGTAAATAATATCCTATTGGTGAGCCAACTGGTAAATAATATCCTATTGGTGAGCCAACTGGTAAATAATATCCTATTGGTGAGCCAACTGGTAAATGCAGAGGGTCTTTTACTCAGTTATAAGGAATTCTTATCACTTTACAAGGTCCCTGTAACACCTAAAGATTTTGCAATTGTTTTAGATGCCATTCCCTCAGGTGTTGCTTTATTATTCAGGAACGTGTCAAGACCCTCAGAGCCTACCTTCCATTGACCCTGTTTGACTCATCAGTAGGAAAGATTTGTTTCTCTTTTGTAAGAAAACTGTGGCAAGACATCAGTAGATTTATAATTGAACACATTTATGAAGATCTTACACTATTGTGGAGAGATGTACTGCTTGGATTCTTTACCTACGATAGAAATAAGCTGAAACATTTTTATGTAATTCATTTCATTATTCTTTTGGCCAAATTTCATATTCACAAATGGAAATTTACAAACAAAAAAACACATTTTCTTACCTTACAAAAAGAAATTGAACTGTATTTTAAGACAATTAAATACTCTACTAACAAAAAAGCTGTTAGAATTATAAGTGTATGTATGTCCCTTAAGGTCCTTGTGTAATGTGATATTGTACCCCCTAGCCCAATTGTCCTTTGTATATTATTCCAATATACGTGTGTTCCTACATTTACTTCCTGTATTGATTTGTTGTTAATTTTTGGGGGGTTTATAAAAAGTTACACTAAAAAAAACATATAAAAAAAAGTTGTTCCAGATGTGATGTCCAGAAGTTGAAGAGAAATCGAGGTAAATATTGCTTGTGTAGAGAATATTTTAATTGTCAGTCATTTCCAAACAGGCTATAATTTCTTTAATTTGTGGTAGAACTTTAACCCTCCCATTTTCCTTGGGTCACAAATACCCGCCCTTGTGATCAACACTCCCGCTGTCCTCGGATCATTGTGACCCCCACCACTGTGTTGAACCAACATGTATTTTATATTTTATTTAAAAAATTGTTGGGATCATTTGTGTGAAGGAGGCAGTGAGAGTTTCTGTAACAGCACTGAAACCAATCCCCTCCTGGATATTAGTCAACTTGAAAATTCCATGACCTGTCCTAGACTGACCCCCAGGAGTACACAAGTGAACTGTTGCCCTTATTCATGTGTCCATGTAAGCTGAAGGAAACAAAAGAGATACTAATATTGTCATGGCTACACGTACGTACACGTCCGTTCACGTCCGGTCTTCTCAGAGGCAACATCCTGAGAAAGTATGGCCTGGTCAAAGCCACAAACAGAGAATTTGGATTTTCAGCAAAAGCAATGAGGGCAAATGAAAACAGGCCATCAGGTCTTCAATATTCCATGAAAATCTGTGTTAACAGAATTAGCACAGCCACAGAAGAGAAAATCACTAGATTCTGTGAACGTGATGACAACAGCAGAGCAACAACAGGGAAAAAGGACACACTAACGAGGAACAAGAAGAAAAAGAAGAGGATCTTCTTGAATGGCACAATTCAGAACCTTTATCAGAAGTTTAAGAGGGAATATTCAGAAATTCAAATGTCCTACTGTGAATTCTGCAAAATACATCCTTTTTGTGTTGTCAAGTCAAAAGTCCAGGATAGGGACACATGCCTCTGCAAAACCCACCCCAACCTCCAGTTCATGGTGAACAAACTACAGCATCACAAAGTGATCAGCTGCAGCAACATTGAGAAAGTTATTGAGTCTTTGTGCTGTGAGAACCTGAAGAAAGAGTGCATGTATAGAGAGTGCTCCCTTTGCCAAGCAAAAGAGCTTAAAACATCTGACTTTGATGCTGGTGAGCAGACATGGTGGTTTGAGTGGAAAAACAAAGCTGAAGAGAGAGAGAAGAAAAACAAAGAGGGAAACATGGAGAAGTTCACTGTACATTTGACAGTAAAAGAAAAGGTATGTGGCACACTGCAGATTCTATTGGAGGACTTTTCCAAAAGGATTGAAAGAGAAGTTGGGGAAACACGTGTACAACATTCGACACCAATACTCCAAACGGAGAGAATTAAAAGACAATCTGGGGAAAGAGGAGATTATTGTGCATATTGACTTTGCAGAGAACTACCTGTGTAAATGGCCAATGAGAGACGACATCATATGGTACAGACCACAGCATGTGCTTGGACTTGTCCCTGAGCCCCATCCAGTGACCAAAAGGCACATGGAGCTGGATGCCTTGGTCTGGGAGGAACTTAGCTCTCTTTCTAGGCCTTAGATACACTTGGAAACTCACTATATAGTACATACAAAGCAGGGCATAAAATCATATATTAAATAAAACATGTGTGGCTCTCAGTTAACTCTTCCCTCTACATATGTGCTAGAATTTCTATTTGTAGCATCTAAGTGTAGTCAAGGACAACACATTGTTCTCATGTTGAAAAGGTGTTAGTTCCAGTGTTTTGGAATCTTACTTTGTCTTATATTAATGAAATGTTTAACAATGCTTGTTGTTCAAAATGTTTGCAATAAAATATTGTTTTCATACTTTTTTTTCTTTTTACATAGATGTAATTTCCATCACAACCCATATTTTTGAGGTAAATGAGTATGTTATGTATAATTTACATACATTTGTTTGTTTTAGATATGGAAATCATATGGTTGTTATCATAATCTCACAAAAAGGTTGGGTGGAAATATCTTATTTTTCATGATAAATAAATGTTTTCAGCTGTCACGAAGGCAAGTTTATACATTCAGGCATTGTGTTGAATTATTAATATTAGGAAAACCTTAAAAAACACTTAAAATAATATTTAGTAGAAGTTCATTTACAAATGTATAAGAAATCCGTTATAAATCAATTGAATGATATTTCATTTTCAAATAAAATGGATGTTTAATGACGTGATGGAAATGACATTTGTCTATGGCTGTCTGGGAAAAATGACAAAAATATATACATTCCTGAATAGTACGATCGCAGCCATTATCAGATATTGTTTCTAGACAAATCAAAAACAAGTACAATACTGGTAAAATGGTGTTTGAATAAGTTTTCATTTCTGAAAGTTTGCACTGCCAAAGTGGCCGAAGTTGCAGAATCACCCGATCACTAATTAGTGTACCAAGTTTGGTACTTGTATCATAAAGTTGAACAATCTCGGGTATGTTTGGTTCTTATGTGCTGGACAACAGAGGTCACGCCAAAACTCTTATTTTGAAGCATTGACAAAATCCGGAAAGAGCATCACATGTGTCACGTGATTTAACAGGATATTTAAGCTCCTGGCGCGAGTTGGCGAGAAAGAAACGTGACTCCGAGAATTAAAGAAGCAAGGACAACTTCGCTGTAACACTCACGGAAGCTGTAAACAGTAAGTTACATTATATGGTATTCTAAAATGTTTAATTTCACTCAAAGGTCAAATACACTCAAGTCAATGAGTGTTTCACACAAAGGATAGCTCGTTATTAATTTTTTACAATTTGAAAGTTAGCTTGACTGTAGTTAACGTTATTGTGCGAGATTTTGCCCTACTGAATTTTTTTTTTTCTACTTTACTAACTAATTTGGTCCACGTTCTTTTTGAGTAAGACATAGTTAACATAATCTATTTAGCCAGTTGCCATTACCCGAAACTTGGTCATACCAGAGATTCAGGTAACTTTTGTCTGGCCATACCATGCCAGCCACCTCAATGCATCTTTGGCGGTTTCTTTATATTGTTACAATGTTAACTAACAATTTAAAACACACTTCCAGTATCAACAGACATTCTCTCCTGCGTTGCAACGATGTTATTTTGTCGTTCTCCAGTCAGTTTCAAGCGTAGTAAATCGCCTTTTTAGGACTTACAATTTACTTTAATCACCAGTGTTAAATATGTACTTTAGGAAAATTTAAACCTGGGAATAAATCCTGAGTACTTGAAGGTAAAAGCGACAGGCAGCCTAGTGGTCAGAGCGTTGGATTTGTAACCGAAAGGTTGTAAGATCGAATCCCCGACCTGACAAGGTAAAAACCGGTCGTTCGTTGAACAAGGCAGTTAATCCGCTGTTCCTAGGCCATTAATTGAAAATAAGAATTTGTTCGTAACTGATTTGCCCAGTAAAATAAAGGTGAAAGTAATAATCCCAGCCAATCCGGTCTAATGCTGAGCTATCAGTGTTTTGTCTGTAATTCGGTTCAAAGGGGAATCTCATGGATTGATCGTTTTTTGGTCACATTGTTAGAATGGATTTAAGAGATTTAAAGTTGTTTGTTACTAGCCAGGACCAATTCAATACATCACAGCACGTTTTTAGGGTTCTTTTAAATCGCTTTTACAGATTTTTATTTTAAATATTCCTTAAGTAGAAATGTTGTTGCTGCTTCCTGTTATGTATTTTTGAAAATAGCATAGCGTCAAAACACGGGTTTAATAAAATGTCCGTAATCCACAATCTAGTACAAAAACGTTTAAGGTACGCATAAAAATGAGTACCTTAAACTGCTCACTCATCATTTACCAAGCGCTCACTCCAGATTTTAATTGATGAGCTTGTTTACTCTGCGAGCGTTATTGATCATTCAATTCTACACTGTATGGTAATAGGCTAATTCACTGCTACGTGTGCCATTTGCGCTCTACAAAGACCATCCACAATGAGTTTCGGTATACTACATATACCTGTCGATAAAATAACATGTAGTAGCCATTTAGCAACTCGGCTTCTTGTGGGCCAGTAAGAAAAGGTAAACGCAACACTTTTGACTAGATCCTTTCAACGAATAATCTCCACAGTTAAGCCTAAATGGTGAAATGAGTTGTCTCTTATTTCAGTGATTTCTTGACTGCCAAATATCCATTTGTTTGTGGCCAGCTGCATTTATAAAGAGCACCCCTTCCTCCCCCCTTGCGGTTTGAATTTCATAACTGCGATCTAACGCCTTGATCAGACAGACGGTTTCCTTGCGGTTTTTGGCACACCAGAAGTGCATTCATTTCCAAAGGAACGCTGCGTTTGCCTTGCACCATGGTGTTGCAGTGTGTTCTGTGGTGCTTATGTTGGAAATCAGTTTATGCATAACATTTTATTTGTATACTTGACAATTATTATTAAAGGTTAAGTGTTGCACAGAACCACTGAAAATGTTGTATTACTTAATGAAGTTAACTGGATTTTTTTAGTTAATTGATGCAATGACTGTCGGTCTGATTGAGGTGAGGACAGACGAGTATGATTAAACCGTAGATGCAGTTATTTGTTTAAAGCAATGGAGTTATGTATTAACATCACCAATCTGATGTAAAAAATTAGGTAATTTCACTCAACTGATGTGTGAATACAAGCTTGTGTTAGGTAGTAACAAACTGTCCACATTGGGGAAATTAGCCCATTGTGCAATTTTAAGTGATACTTTTGTGTATGTGGACACCCTTTCAAATTGGTGGCTTGGGCTGTTTCAGCCACACCTGTTGCTTACAGGTGTATAACATGGAGCACAGCCATGCAATTTCCATCGGACATTGACAGTAGAACGGCTTTACTGAAGAGCTCAGTAACTTAACGTGGCACTGTCATAAGATGTCAACTTTCCAACAAGTCAGTTTGTCAAATTTCTGCCCTGCTAGAGCTGCTCTGAACTGTAAGCGCTGTTATTGTGTAGTGGAACAGTCTAGGGGCAACAACTGAAGTGGTAGGCCACAAGCTCTCAGAACAGGACCGCAGAGTGCTGAAGCAGGTAAAAATGAAATCTGTCCTCTGCAACACTCACTACTGGGTTTCAAACTGCCTCGAAGCAACTTCGGCATATCGGGAGCTTCATAAAATGGGTTTCCCAAAGCCTAATAACACCATGTGCTATGCCAAGCGTCGGCTGGAGAGGTGTCAAGCTTGCCGCCATTGGCCTCTGGAGCAGTGTAAACGCGTTCTCTGGAGTGATGAATCACGCTTCACCGTCTGGCAGTCCGACAGGTGACTGGGTTTGGCGGATGCCAGGAGAACCCTACTTGCCAGACTGCGTAGTGCCAACTGTAAAATATAATGGAGGAATAAAGGTATTGGGCTGTTTTACATGGTTTGGGCTAGGCCCCTTACTTCCAGTGAAAGGAAGTCAATGCTACAGCATACAATGACATTCTAGCAGATTCTGTGCTTTCAACTTTACAGCAAGTCTGTTTGTCAGCCAATAATACCTGACAGTCTGCTGCATGCTTGCTCTAGTAATGCCAAGTTAAAATGTTTGTGTGCCTAGCACATAAACATTTTGCATGAAGAGACCTTACAAGTGGTTAACAGGCCTTGAACAGTGACCTCCTTCAAACTAATTATTGTCCACTCATGCACACCTTGGAATTAACTCAATGTTTTCAAATTCAACATTTACCTCAATTTAACTGCTTTGGTTTGTTTGCACACTAACTTGTAGTTGTCCATAATGAGCTTTTTGAGAACAGTTCCCACGGTAATTACTTGTTCAAGAATGTCAGCGAGTAAGACGATGACTGAAGGCCAATCGCAGCCCGTGGGAATTAAAGGCAATCGCCCCATCAATGGTGCTCAGAGCAGGATGGGCCTGCCCCTTTCCCTTGCCTGCCAGTCAGTTGGATACCAGACATGGGTTCAAATACTACTTAATCTTTCCAGTACTGAGTTTGCTTTAGCCTGTCTGGCGTGCCTGGTAGACGGAGTTTGGACTTTCTGTTGGTTCTGTTCCAACAGGAGTTCAATCAAGCACAGCTGTAGTACTGAATGAATTTGAGTAACATTTGAACCTTCACTTCAGTCAGATGTGTACAGCCATTCAGTCACTTATTTTTCCATCCCACGATGACATCGAGTGTAACCGGAGTAGGAGCAGTTGAATGGCACTATGCCCAGGTGAATGCTCACAATACTTGGGTCAGGGAGTGCAGATTGGGTTGTTTCCCACCGATGTTGCACCTTAATGGTTTCTAAATGGGGGGGGGGGGTGTAACTAAAGCCTCACTGATTCTGTTTTGTGTAATCACATGAATGCTGACTTGTACAGTTTTGTTAATTACTTTTAAATGTCAAACTGAACTTTTCACATGTAACTATTCATTTGAATGTGGAGGTGACTTTATATGCATTTTATTTTACAGCTTTTTTGGGGGGTGGATCGAGTCAAGACCATGGGACCCACAAGGAAAACCCTGCAAGTCCTCCAGCCTTCTGCAGTCAATAAAAACCACGGCAGGGTAGTACCGGTATGCAATTGGAATTTGTCACTGATGTTGCTGTATTTGGCAAACTAAAGTGATTTGGTCAAATGTCTACCACCAACCACTGTGCAGGTCAAGTAATTCTAAGTTTTCATGTGTTCAGACAGGAAAGGCGGTTTACAAAAGGAAACGGTGGAACGCTGAACAAGTGAAGGGCTCAAAGAGGGTGAAGGCCGAAGTTGCTGTCACATCACCAAAAGCAGAGAATGACAATCGCCCCGACGGCGTTACCAAGGAGACCTACGAGCTAATGGTCAAAGGTATGTTGGTATTCAATGTGTTACAAGGACATCGTTTTTATGGCTGGTCATCAGCCTTACCCCATTTATCCCAACAATGTTTCATCAACATGGACTTGGCTCACATTTTGTCTACATGTATGATGTCTATTAAAATCCCATAGAATTTAATGTATTTTTTTTATTGATCGATGATGTTTGTCCAGTAGTTTAATTGAAATGGCCTTTCCCCTCTGTTTCAGAAACCCCTCCCTCTTCCTACTGGAAAGAGGTAGCGGAGGAGAGGCGTAAAGCGCTCTACAAAGTGCTCCAGGAGAATGAGGAGGTCAGTTAATCACTGAAGGCTGCTGACTAATGTTTAATCAACTTGTCCTGTTCCCACGGTTCAAAATGAGTCAATCAGTCTCTGGCAACACTCCAGCTGGAACAATGGGTGTTGGTCTGAACTATCCATATCTCTGAAACCATTAATCTTGTGGAATTCTGCCCCATGTCTTTTGGGGCCTTGGCATATAGTGGTATTTTGGCCATTGACCTTAAGCTGATAACGTTTAACATTTTAGTGGATGGTAAAGTCTGAAGCTACCTTAAAAAAAAGATATATATTTTTTTAATCTGCCACATTGAGTGACTTTATTACCTTGTTTGAGCAGTTGCACAAAGGCATCGAGGCCAAGGATGAGCAGATAGCCCAGCTGAAGACAGAGAATGATGAGCTTCAGGAACTGGTCCAACATGTACAGCACATGGCTGACATGATAGAGGTAAGAGCTGGGAAATTGATGGCCACAAACTTTATTTTCTATCTCTAAGGTCTATGGATACTTTTAAATCTAAGGTAGCGTGTGATGTTCAAAGCTAATATTCTTTTATCTACTCTCAGAGGTTAACTGGAAAGAGTCCGGAAAGTTTAGAGGACCTGCGCGCGATTGCGCTTGGTGCCGAGGACGATTTTGAGGAACTAGAAGAATCTGATGGCCCCAGTACCAGCAGTGACTTCACACCCAGGTCTGATGTCTTTGAGGAGGATGTCACAGAAGATGAGGTCACAGAACAAAAGGAAGATTAACCCTCAGGGGAGGATGATTGACTGAATGTACTGGTGAAATCCCTTCAGGCAACGCCTGTGCTTCTCACTTAACATTCTGGCATTGATGCCTGTAGTTACTTTATATTTTCTTTGCTAAACATCTGAGGTACTTGTGTAAGATTTTTACTTTAAACACACCCTTTTTACCACACGGCTTTGAAAAGAGGCGTTTCCCTAATTTTTATTTTTGCTTTGCTGTTGACTTTTTAAAATGGCATTTGTTGGTGTTCAATTAAACGTAGGATTTTGTTATAGTGCAGTTTTAATGCACTCCGTACATATGCTTCAGGACTGTCCTATGAAATAAACTTTTTTTTTTTTCTTTTTTTTTATCGCTTGCATTTTAATTCCTCAAACCAGTGTGATGTCAGTTAGCTTATTCGTTGTAACACTAAAAGGCATCTGAATTATGTTTGAAGAGCCATAGTGTGTCTCCGCAACCTACGCCGGGTGTTGTAACGCCCTGTGGTGTCTTAAATCCTATTATATACTGGGTGTTTCGAGCCCTGAATGCTGATTGGCTAACAGCCGGTCACTGCCCTATCCCATCTGGACCAGAGGAATGCTGTTCATTGACTATAGCTCAGCATTCAACACCATAGTACCCTCAACTCATCAAGCTTGAGACCCTGGGTCTCAACCCCACCCTGTGCAACTGGGTCCTGGACTTCCTGATAGTTCGCCCCCAGGTGGGGAAGGTAGGAAACATCTTCACTCTGCTGGTCCTTAACACTGGGGCCCCACAAGGCTGTGTTCTCAGCCATCCCCTGTACTCACCCACAACGGCTAGGGAGCATCCCTATCCACATCGACGGGACCGCAGTAGAGAAGGTGGAACGTTTTTTTTAACTTCCTCAGTGTACATTTCACTGAACTGAAATGGTCCACGCACACAGACAGTGAAGTACAACAGTGCCTCTTCAACCTCCAGGAGGCTGAAATGTCTTGTCACCGACAACACGCACCGACTTTGACAGGTGCACATTTGGGCGCAACCTGTCGGGCTATATCACGTCCTGGTACGGCAACTGCACTGCCCAAAACCATAGGCCTCTCCAGAGGGTCGCGAGGTCTGCACAACCCATCACTGGGGGCAAACTACCTGCCCTCCAGGACACAGGCAACATCCGACGTCACAGGAAGGCAAAAAGATCATGAAGGACAGCCACCCAAGCCACAACCTGTTCACCCCGCTTCTAACCAGAACGTGAGGTGCGTAAAGGTGCATGAGCGCTGGGACAGAGCGCTTGCAGAACCACTATCTCAAGGCCGTCAGCTTGTTAAACGGCCATCACTAGCGCAGAGAGGCGGCTGCTTACCTACACTCTATCATTGGCCACTTTAAGTGGAACACTAGTCACTTTAATAATGCCACATCTCGCATTACTCATCTCGTATGTATATACTGTATTCTTTACTGTCTATTGCATCTTAGCTGCTCTGTCACTGTTCATCCATATTTTGTACTTATATATTCTCATTCCTTTACTATATTGTGTTTATTAGGTTTTGTGGAATTGTTATACTGCTGCACTGTCAGATCTAGAAGCATAAGAATTTCACTATTCACAATGCTGTGTGACCAATAAAATTTGATTTGACTTATTTTTACTGCTGTAATTACGTTGGTAACCAGTTTATAATTGCAATAAGTCACCTCGGGTTTGTGGTATATGGCCAATATATCACGGCTAAGGTCTGTATCCAGGCACTCCGCTTTGCAGCTTGACTAGAACAGCCCTTAGCCGTGGTATATTGGCCATATACCACACCCCCGCAGGCCTTATTGCTTAAGTATACAGAGTAGTTTTCCAATGCCTTGCCATGAAGGGCACCTATTGGTAGATGGGTAAAGGAGGGGGAGCAGACATTGAATATCCCTTTGAGCATTGGGAAGTTATTAATTACACTTTGGCTGGTGTATCAATACACCCAGTAACTATAAACATCCTTAACTCTGTTGCCAGAGAGGAAGGCCACCACTCAGGGATTTCACCATGAGGCCAGTGGTGACTTAAACAATTAGAGTTTAATGGCTGTGATAGAACTAAGGCTGGATCAACAACATTGTAGTTACTCCACAATACTAAAATGACAAATATTCCAAAACATGCATCCTGTTTGCGTTAAGGTACTAAAGTAACACTGGAAAAAAAAAACATTAGCAAATCCAACAGAGTACCACACTTGTTATGGGCATGCTTGTCATTGGCAGGGACGAGGGAGTTTTCAGCGAGGATACAAAATGGAATAGCGCTAAGCACAGGCAAAAGCCTAGAGGTACACCTGGTCCAGTCTGCTTTCCAACAGACACTGGGAGACAAATTCACCTTTCAGCAGGACAATAACCTAAAAACAAGGCCAGAGCTACACGAGTTGCTTACCAAGGTGACATTGGATGTTTGAGTAGCCTAATTAGCTCATTTTCCCCCAACATCACCTTGAGGTAAACATTTAAATGGCCTGGAAAATAACAGTATGTTTTGCATGTAGACACCCTTCTAGCTAGCTGACCACCGATTTAATTTTATTCATTGAAATTTGTTAGGTTTTGAGTGTTCGAAAAATAATATATACATTTTGTGGGACACGCTGTATATTGTAAAATTCAACTGCGCGACAGACCACACCATTTAATATCCAAAAGTTTACTTAATTTATTCATACATTTTACATGTTAGCAATAAACTGGTATCTACGAGGTTGTCTCTTTTTGAATTTTTTTTTAGATATATCTTGTAATTAAACAAAATAGTAAGGTGGCCAATAACTGAGTACCGTATGCCGATTAATACAAGACATATTTGTTTTGTTGCTAAACCGCTTATAAAAAAGCTGATAGTATTTACACTGAAATGCCAAACATGCTAATTGCTAACATTTTTATGATGCCAATAATCACAAAACATTGATTGCCCGATCACAAGTTAACACTGTTGAAGGTAATATATTTCTTAAACGCTGTTGAATATCCCGATAATACGGGGTGCTACGGTACAGGTTTTACTTAAATCGGCGTGAAAATTCTATGGCAAGATTTGACAATGGCAATGATCAACAACCAACTGACAGAGCTTGAAGAATATTTTTATTTTGCAGATATTGTACAATCCAGGTGTGCCAAGCTCTTAGAAAGACTCTGCTTTTATCGCTACCAAAGGTGATTCTAACATATTTTGACTCAGTGGTGTGAATACTTCTGTATTCTTGTGTAGGCTGTAACACAATGTGGAATAAGTCGAAGGTTATAAATACTTTCTGAAGGCACTAGCTCGCCTGCTTGTCCCTACCTGTATCTCTGACCTCTAGGCTACCTGCTACATAACAGACCTTGTGATAAACAAGGGCTATGCAATGTGCTTTGATTTCAAAACAGACACTGAATATAATCTTACATTTATTTGTAGTTCTGAGCAGTGCAGTGGTTCCAAAGACTGATGCCTTTTGTCTGTCTTCATTCATTCACTGCCATGCACTGAGACCCAGTCCATTGTTTATGGATGTCACTATAGGATAATTAGCCCACAGGATTTGCGCTTCTCCACAAGACAATTGGGAGCAATTAGATGTTTAAACAAGAACATTGCATAACACTATTTAATCTCAATTGTCTTGTTTGGCGCAGCGCCTGTATTATGATGATCCATTTGTGATGTGCTATTCAAACACAGATTATTCTGTTGACAAGGTGACCTTTGTAACCTCTGCTGCTAGAAACTACAGTCAAGATAAGTGATGATTAGCTAGACTTATTGTGACTGCAGGTTTTTAATTTTTAGTTCGATCAATATACTGCAATAGGCCAAGATTTCTTACATTCTGAAGTGTTGAATCAAGGTTGGGAGCATTAAGCACACCGTTTCATATTCTACTGTACCGGTGTAGTCCGGTAGTCCAATGTGACGCACCGCCAGTACTCTTCTCCAGGGGCAGTTCTGAATAGCCTGGCCTGCTAGTCTAATCTTCTTAGTGCAGGTTCTGGTTTGAGTCCATTTCTTTTTGTCATTTTCAGTCCAGCCAAAAACACCTAATTCTACCTATAGTAATTTGATATAGGGCCTTTTATTTGAGTGTAGGTTTCTCTGGAGACATAAGTTATCCATACCACCAAAGGGTGGAGGGGGACCTGTATAAGTGATTTTGACCAGATAGACAGACCATCTGCAGAGATATACTGTACTGTAGTTCTCCGTGTACTCGCCTAAGATGTTACTTTTCTATACCATGTATCAAATGTACAAAACCAAAAATTACCTTGTTTTTGTGCATATAAAAATCTGCCAATGGTATAAATACTTGATAGAACTGCGAAACTCAACTCAGATATGCTCTCTGAATCTACACAGCTGTATTGGCATGTATTACCCCCAAAAGTAGCTATTCGAGGGAAAATCTAAATATTTGTTTGAATCCAGGTTTCTCTGGAGACCAGTTTTATTCATATCCTCAGAGGGTAGAGGGGGACCTGTATCAGTGATCTTGACTTGATACACAGATCACCTGCAGAAATGTGTACTCCCTATGGTTATAACTGGTTACAAAATCATCATAGATATATGCTTAATTGAGGTCAAATCAGCTCATAAAAGTATGTTTTGTGTGTGTATACACACATATATATATACACACACACACACACAATACTTTCCGAATGCAGTGTCAGACCCCTTGACTTATTCCACATTTTGTTACATTACGGCCTTATTCTAAAATTGATTAAATCATTTTTTTCTTTAATCTACACAATACCACATTATTGAAGAAAAAAACAGATTCTAGAAATGTATGCAAATGTATTAAACATTTAAAACTGAAATATCACATTTACATAAGTATTCAAACCCTTTACTTTGTTGAAGCACCTTTGGCAGCGATTACAACCGTGAGTCTTCTTGGGTATGACGCTACAACCTTGGCACACCTGTATTTGGGAAGTTTCTCCCATTCTTCTCTGCAGATCCTCTCAAGCTAGATCAGGTTGGATGGGGAGCGTTGCTGCATAGCTATTTTCAGGTCTCTCCAGAGATGTTCGATCGGGTTCATGTTCGGGCTCTGGCTGGGCCACTCAAGGATATTCAGAGACTTGTCCTGAAGCCACTCCTGCGCTGTCTTGGCTGTGTGCTTAGCGTCGTTGTCCTGTTGGAATGTGAACCTTCACCCCAGTCTGAGGTCCTGAATGCTCTGGAGCAGGTTTTCATCAAGGATCTCTCTGTACTTTCCACTGTTCATCTTTGCCTCGATCCTGGCTAGTCTCCCAGTCCCATGATGCTGCCACCACCATGCTTCACCGTAGGGATGGTGCCAGGTTTCCTTCAGACGTGATGCTTGTCATTCAGGCCAAAGAGATCAATCTTGGTTTCATCAGACCAGAGAATCTTGTTTCTCATGGTCTGAGAATCTTTAGGTGCCTTTTGGCAAACTCAAAGCGGGCTGTCATGTGACTTGTACTGAGGAGTGGCTTCTGTCTCGCCACTTGACCATAAATGCCTGATTTGTGGAGTGCTGCAGAGATTTTTGTCCTTCTGGAAGGTTCTCCCATCTCCACAGAGGAACTCTAGAGCTCTGTCAGTGACCGTCACCTCCCTGACCAAGGCCCTTCTCCCCCGATTGCTCAGTTTGGCCGGGCAGCCAGCTCTAGGAAGAGTCTTGGTGGTTTCAAACTTCTTCCATTTGAGAATGATGGAGGCCACTGTGTTCTTG
Organism: Salmo trutta; assembly: GCF_901001165.1. Taxonomy (NCBI): domain Eukaryota; kingdom Metazoa; phylum Chordata; class Actinopteri; order Salmoniformes; family Salmonidae; genus Salmo; species Salmo trutta. The sequence continues at coordinate 10,791,880 of NC_042992.1, read as the reverse complement.
GGGACCCTCAATGCTGCATAAATGTTTTGGTACCCTTCCCCAGATCTGTCCCTTGACACAATCCTGCTTGGTTTTTGCTCAGTTATGCACTGTCAACTGTAGGACCTTGTGTGTGTGTGTGTGTGTGTGTGTGTGTGTGTGTGTGTGTGTGTGTGTGTGTGTGTGTGTGTGTGTGTGTGTGTGTGTGTGTGTGTGTGTGTGTGTGTGTGTGTGTGTGTGTGTGTGTGTGTGTGTGTGTGTGTGTGTGTGTGTGTGTGTGTGTGTGTGTGTGCCTTTCCAAATCATATCCAATCAATTGATTTTACCAAAGGCGGCCTCTAATAAAGTTGTAGAAACAGCTCAAGCGTTATCAATGGAAACAGGATGCACCTGAGCTCAATTTGAGTCTCATAGCAAAGGGTCTGAATATTTATGTAAATAAGGTATTTTCTGTTTTTTATTTGTATAAATCTGCAAAAAATGTTTAAACCTGTTATCAGGTATTGTGTGTAGATTGCTGTGTGTATGTACAGTTGAAGTCTGACGTTTACATACACCTCAGCCAAATACATTTTAACTCAGTTTTTCACAATTCCTGACATTTAATCAGAGTAAAAAATCCCTGTCTTGGGTCAGTTAGAATCACCACTTTATTTTAAAAATGTGAACGGTCAGAATAATAGTAGAGAGAATTATTTATTTCAGCTTTTATTTCTTTCATCACATTCCCAGTGGGTCAGAAGTTTACATACACTCAATTAGTATTTGGTAGCATTGCCTTTAAATTGTTTAACTTGGGTCAAATGTTTCGCGTAGCCTTCCACAAGCTTCCCACAATAAGTTGGGTGAATTTTGGCCCATTCCTCCTGACAGAGCTGGTGTAACTGAGTCAGTTTTGTAGGCCTCCTTGCTCGCACTCACTTTTTCAGTTCTGCCCACACATTTTCTATGGGATTGAGGTCAGGGCTTTGTGATGGCCACTCCAATACCTTGACTTTGTTGTCCTTAAGCCATTTTGCCACATCTTTGGATGTATGCTTGGGGTCATTGTCCATTTGGATGACCCATTTGAGACCAAGCTTTAACTGGAAGTCTTCCGACTAGCTTGGAAAGACAGTACCGTGCAGTATTGAAGAGCCCTCATTGCTGCTCGAAAATCCTATTTTTCCAACCTAATTGAGGAAAATATGAACAATCCTACATTTATTTTTGATACTGTCACAAAGCTAACTAAAAAGCAGCATTCCCCAAGAGAGGATGGCTTTCACTTCAGCAGTAATAAATTCATGAACTTCTTTGAGGAAAAGATCATGATCATTAGAAAGCAAAAGCTTTCAGACATAAGGAAGTGGATAGCTGCTAACTTTCTACTTTTAAACTCAGACAAAACAGAGATGCTTGTTCTAGGTCCCAAGAAACAAAGAGATCTTCTGTTGAATCTGACAATTCATCTTGATGGTTGTACCGTCGTCTCAAATAAAACTGTGAAGGACCTCGGAGTTACTCTGGACCCTGATCTCTCTTTTGACGAACATATCAAGATTGTTTCAAGGACAGCTTTTTTCCAGGTTTTTTTCATTCCATGAAATAACATTGCAAAGATCAGAAATGTTCTGTCCAAAGTTGATGCAGAAAAATTAATCCATGCTTTTGTTACTTATATGTTAGACTACTGCAATGCTCTACTTTCCAGCTACCCGGATAAAGCACTAAAGAAACTTCAGTTAGTGCTAAACACGGCTGCTAGAATTTTGACTAGAAGCAAAAAATTACTCCAGTGCTAACTAAAAAGCATCATTCCCCAAGAGAGGATGGCTTTCACTTCAGCAGTAATAAATTCATGAACTTCTTTGAGGAAAAGATCATGATCATTAGAAAGCAAATTATGGACTCCTCTTTAAATCTGCGTATTCCTCCAAAGCTCAGTTGTCCTGAGTCTGCACAACTCTGCCAGGACCTAGGATCAAGGGAGACACTCAAGTGCTTTAGTACTATATCTCTTGACACAATGATGAAAATAATCATGGCCTCTAAACCCTCAAGCTGCATACTGGACCCTATTCAAACTAAACTACTGAAAGAGCTGCTTCCTGTGCTTGGCCCTCCTATGTTGAACATAATAAACAGCTCTCTATCCACCGGATGTGTACCAAACTCACTAAAAGTGGCAGTAATAAAGCCTCTCTTGAAAAAGCCAAACCTTGACCGAGAAAATATAAAAAACTATCGGCCTACATCGAATCTCCCATTCCCCTCAAATTTTTTGGAAAAAGCTGTTGCGCAGCAACTCACTGCCTTCTTCCTGAAGACAAAGAATGTAGACGAAATGCTTCAGTCTGGTTTTAGACCCCATCATAGCAATGAGACTGCACTTGTGAAGGTGGTAAATGATCTTTTAATGGCGTCAGACCAAGGCTCTGCATCTGTCCTCGTGCTCCTAGACCTTAGTGCTGCTTTTGATACCATCGATCACCACATTCTTTTGGAGAGATTGGAAACCCAAATTGGTCTACACGGACAAGTTCTGGCCTGGTTTAGATCTTATCTGTCGGAAAGATATCAGTTTGTCTCTGTGAATGGTTTGTCCTCTGACAAATCAACTGTACATTTCGGTGTTCCTCAAGGTTCTGTTTTAATACCACTATTGTTTTCACTATATATTTTACCTCTTGGGGATGTCATTCGAAAACATAATGTTAACTTTCACTTCTATGCGGACGACACACAGCTGTACATTTCAGTGAAACAGGGTGAAGCCCCAAAATTGCCCTCGCTGGAAGCCTGTGTTTCAGACATAAGGAGTGGATGGCTGCAAACTTTCTACTTTTAAACTCGGACAAAACAGAGATGCTTGTTCTAGGTCCCAAGAAACAAAGAGATCTTCTGTTGAATCTGACAATTAATCTTGATGGTTGTACCGTCGTCTCAAATAAAACTGTGAAGGACCTCGGCGTTACCCTGGACACTGATCTCTCTTTTGACGAACATATCAAGATTGTTTCAAGGACAGCTTTTTTCCATCTGCGTAACATTGCAAGATCAGAAATGTTCTGTCCAAAAATGGATGCAGAAAAATTCATCCATGCTTTTGTTACTTCTAGGTTAGACTACTGCAATGCTCTACTTTCCGGCTACCTGGATAAAGCACAAAAAAAACTTCAGTTAGTGCTAAATACGGCTGCTAGAATCCTGACTAGAAGCAAAAAATTTGATCATATTACTCCAGTGCTAGCCTCCCTACACTGGCTTCCTGTTAAGGCAAGGGCTGATTTCAAGGTTTTACTGCTAACCTACAAAGCATTACATGGGCTTGCTCGTACCTATCTTTCCGATTTGGTCCTGCTGTACATACCTACACATATGCTACGGTCACAAGATGCAGGCCTCCTAATTGTCCCTAGAATTTCTAAGCAAACAGCTGGAGGCAGGGCTTTCTCCTATAGAGCTCAATTTTTATGGAATGGTCTGCCTACCCATGTGAGAGACGCAGACTCGGTCTCAACCTTTAAGTCTTTATTGAAGACTCATCTCTCCAGTAGGTCCTATGATTGAGTGTAGTCTGGCCCAGGAGGGTGAAGGTGAACGGAAAGGCACTGGAGCAACGAACCGCCCTTGCTGTCTCTGCCTTGTCGGTTCCCCTCTCTCCACTGGGATTCTCTGCCTCTGACCCTATTACAGGGGCTGAGTCACTGGCTTACTGGCGCTGTTCCATGCCGTCCCTAGGAGGGGTGCGTCACTTGAGTGGGTTGAGTCACTGACGTGGTCTTCCTGTCTGGGTTGGCCCCCCCCCCCCTTGGGTTGTGCCGTGGCGGAGATCTTTGTGGGCTATACTCGGCCTTGTCTCAGGATGGTAAGTTGGTGATTGAAGATATCCCTCTTGTGGTGTGGGGGCTGTGCTTTGGCAAAGTGGGTGGGGTTATATCCTTCCTGTTCACCGGACGTGCTACCTGTCCCAGACCTGCTGTTTTCAACTCTCTAGAGATACTACTCTCAATGATCGGCTATGAAAAAGCCAACTGACACTTACTCTTGAGTTGCTGACTTGTTGCACCCTCGACAACTACTATGATTATTATTATTTGACCATGCTGGTCATTTATGAACATTTGAACATCTTGGCCATGTTCTGTTATAATCTCCACCCGGCACAGCCAGAAGAGGACTGGCCACCCCTCATAGCCTGGTTCCTCTCTAGGTTTCTTCCTAGGTTTTGACCTTTCTAGGGAGTTTTTCCTAGCCACTGTGCTTCTACACCTGCATTGCTTGCTGTTTGGGGTTTTAGGCTGGGTTTCTGTACAGCATTTTGAGATATCAGCTGATGTAAGAAGGGCTATATAAATACATTTGATTTGATTTTGATTTGAATACCCCTGGTCTTGAGGATGAGAGGGTTATGTTCCCTTTCCCACATCCTCTTAACATATCACTGTCACCTTTGACACGTTATCACCAGGTATAAACATGACTCTTGTCTCAAGATGATGCACCTTTCCATTCTGTTTGTAGGTTGTCATTTATTTGACTGTCTTTGTGCTCCCTTGTCCAAAATGACAAAACCATGTACACTTCTGGCTGCAATCCCAAACCATTCATAGCTTGGAAAACGCACTGAATATTGATCTGCTTCTTGGTTTTTCATTTATTTAGTTTTGATCACAGGAAGTTGGTGGCATCTTAATTGGGGAGGATAGACTCGTGCATATGACTGGAGCGGAATGGTATCAAATACATCATGGTGTAATGAGCCGTCCTCCCCTCAGCAGCCTCCACTGGTATTGATAGTAGGCTAAAACATGAATTTAATTATAACTCTCCAATAAATAAAACAAATCGGCCAACTTATTTTCATAATTATGCAAAAATAAACTTTATTGCCACTTTCATTGAGCAGGGGAAATGAATGTAGAATTGAATGCAGTAAGTACTGAAGCTATGTAATGTCCTTACTGTGTGCTTTCTGATTCACCATATTTGAAGACATAATACTTACATGAAATATGATCAATGTCATAACATTTCATTATTCTGTCTACATGTTCAATCTGATGAATTGGGAGTTGAATAGAAGCAACATTAATTCATCACTGGTTACTTTTAGCACAAAGAAAGATGGAGACCGCTGCATTGTGGAGTTCTTGAAGTAACGAGTATTATACCAAAATACTGTAATGCTATTCACGTCATGGGAGAAACAGGCATTGTTACTCAAAATAAAGACCATGATCAACATACACCAGGCCAAACTCAAAGCCATCTTCAGTTTTAGTATCAATTTTCACACATTTTACAGCTTTAATATACAAAAGAACAAATATTATTTCACATATTACCGCCTATAAAACACCTTTTGATATCGTTATGGCTTTTGGACAGTGCGGATAGAAGCCAATCTAATGTCACAGAGTTAAGATGATAATTCTGATGGTTGTTTATGGTTGTTCCTTGTAGGTGAGCCTGGGTGTAGTGGCCAGGTTAAAGATATCTTCAGAATAAATTGACTTGTTTTCATTTTCAGGCTTTCCTTGCATAATAAAGTAACATTTCTTCTCTACTGTCCCATTCATTGGGGGGGGGGGGGGGGGGGCAACGCTATCTGATTATATACGTAAATCCTCCAAATAATATCAGCCATCCATCTTACTTAATGTACAAATACATTTAAAAGAGTGAAAAAAAGTATATTTCCAGTAACATGTTTATGTAAGCAAGATTATTCCCATGTTAATGAGTCCATTTTTTTATGAAACTTTTAAAAAATCAAACGAGCAAAAAAAACACCAAATATACAACTTTTACATGTGAAATAGTATCTGCATTCTGCCCTCTTTTCTCAAAAGTAAATGAAAATTAAATAATATTAGACTCACAAATGTGACGTAAATAAATTAAGTCGAGAAAAACACTGTTGTCGTGCTGAAGAAGCACCGGACTCAGTAGTATAGATGCAACGGGCATAAAAAGCTAGGCGGAGCGCTATAGCCTCAGTCCTTGCCCATTTAAAGCATCATCCCCTTAGACAGCCGTTCTGCACTGTTCTCATTTCATACTAACTATCCCTAACTCACACTCACTCCTCGAGTCCATTCGTACCTGCTTCCAATTAAATAGATCATGATCAAATGTCAAATCAGTTCGCAGCAAGCAGACATTGAAACATGTAAGATCCCAGGCATGTGTGAGTAGAGAATTTAGATTAGTTTGAAAGGCAGTCCAAGTATGACTCTTTCTTCATGTTGTGCATGTTGGAGTGAGAACATTGCTTACTGGTAACTACTATCTAGGGAAAGACTGCCTTCTTTGTGCATGTTGATGATGACTTGCGAACGTTGCTTTTAACTACCTCCTTCCGAGCGATTTGACTGTCATGGCACCCTCTGACAGAAAGTGTTCAAACTGTCTGTAAAATCCCTGAATCTCAACAGTACATACCAGACCAAATCAATCCAGTTCAGAGTATAATGCTATTATATTTACATTTCTGCCACAGTGCAATTCCAAAAGCGCAAACAACCGTTTGTCTCATGAACGTCACCTACTAAAACAAATGAATAGCAGTTATATAAGGATATTATAAATCAAACACAGTCGTGATAATAATCATAATAAGTTATGATGTGAAGATGCTCTGTCTGTGCAGTGAGAGATGGTTTAATTGTGGTGGTCAGAGAATGGACAGTTAGGATTTACACCAGTCTGTTGATAAGGATGAGACGTGGCCCTTCGATGTTTAGTTGGGCTCCTCTGCGTTGATGCGGCCACTCCCCCTAGCTGTGTCCATTTAAACGCATGTCCAGTCTGCATGGCTCAAAGCACAGGCACAGCGGGGGGGGGGGGGGGGGGGGGCTAGCGGGGTTGTTCTAGGGGGGTCGTCCCCCTCCTGTGGATGCGATGCTCCTAGGTTAAGTTAGTTAGTCCTGTGCTTTCAGAAGGCGGTGGTGACGGCGTTCCCTCGCCGCGTCCCCAGTCGTACCATCTCTCTGGGCATCGTGTCCAGCTGCTCATACGCCAGACGACCCTCCTCACCTGTATAACAGTCAATCAAATTCATCTTGCTCAAAACAGATGTTGATTGGGCTAAAATGGACAGAATATTTTTTTGGTCAAACTGTCACTCACCGAAAGTGAGCAGGGTTTCCATGGCAACGTGGCGAAGCTCCTCGTCTGCCGAGTCACACATTGATACCACCGCCCAGAGGCTCTCTACTGCCTGAGATGGAGAAAGAAAACCGCTGTAATAGGAGGTCCTCGCGCTTCAGAGAGACGTCATAATAAGATGCCTCATATGAATATGAAGGGGAAATGTCGCTTGTTCTATAGCTAAAAGTGAAAAGATACACTGACCTGTAGACAGCTAAGAGCAGCACAGGCAGACCTTTGGGTTTGAACTCCAGCCTCCCACAAGGCCTGTGTGTAGCAATCCACCGCCTGTAAAGACACACAGAAACACAAATGAACAAACTCAAGTTGCTGCCCTGTCATAGCACCTGTCCAGTATTCTAGACAGGCTTAGTGACCTTGAAAGACAAATGGTGTTTATATTAGGGCTGGGTTTAATTTAGCCGGAGCGGGTCAAGGATCAAGCCTACTGACACGCCCACACTGACCTTTGACCTGAAGGGTGTATGTGAGGAAGCAGAGGTGATGTAGGCAGCTGCAGCCTCGCTGAGCTGGGGGTCTTGGTGGGAGAGGAGGGAGGCCAGGGCCCTGAGGGTCTGCTGCCGGGGACACAGGACGGTGTGTGAGACCTCTTCTAGTTCCTTTAGACACCGCTCCGAGTCGCCACCACTCAGGCCCTCCGCAAACACAGCTGAGGGGAGGACAAAATAACTAAATTAACTCACAGGTATTTACAAGCTAGTTTTGTTCAGTGGACCATGTTTGGACCCCCTCACATGCTGAATACGCCGGGCAAACACGTGCGTCCGCCATTGCTCGCATGGTGATTTTGTCCATCCACACCAGACGTGATCAGGACACGTAGGTAGAAATATCAAAACAAACTAGCTAGCTGGCCATGAAACATTCATGGCCAGCTAGCTAGCTAGCTTGCTGTTGCTAGACAATTTATCCATGGATATAAACATTGGGTTGTTAATTTACCTGAAATACACTCTGCCCTTTTTCTCTAGATCTTTGTAGAATTTTGACCCATTTTGAGTCACACAAAATTGAGTGTTCTCTACTCTTGACAATTAATCCACAGATAAAAGGGGAAACCTAGTTAGTTTCTAGTTATCTGCCATAAGGCAGCGCACAACTGTCCCAGCGTCGTCCGGGTTAGGGGAGGGTTTGGCCGGAGTAGGCCATCATTGTAAAATAAGAATTTGTTCTTAACTGACTTGCCTAGTTAAATCAAATCAAATAATCTCTCCTCCTTCAGTCTTCTTCTTCTGTGGACTTTATATGGTGGTTGGCAACCAACTTTAAGGTGCATTACCACCACCGACTGGAGTATGGACCTCAGTTCATCTTTCAATCAACCACGTGGGTATATGCTCCTAAAAACCAATGAGGAGATGGGATGGGCGGGATTTGACGTGAGTCACGAGTCAAGAATTGAACCAAGTTCTATTTTAGCGCCTGGCTATGAAGACGCACGTGAGCAGTTTGGATGAAATTATTGAATAACATGTACATCAGAATGTGTGTTGGTCCTGAGTCTTACCTTCTCTGGCCACCTGCAATAGGTGTTCCTCCATGTCCTCCACGCTGTGCTCTGAGACGTAGCTTTGGAACTGGAACACTGTGACCACGTCCTGGGACAGGGCCGAAGGGGGGTGGCAGGTAGGGGAGGAGGCCAGATCACTCCTGTCCACCATCTCACTCACCACCAGCCGGATCACTGGGGAGGCAAGAGAGAGGCATCCGTGTGAGATATATACAGTGACAGTACTGAGACAGCTGTGTGAGATATATACAGTGACAGTACTGAGACAGCTGTGTGAGATATATACAGTGACAGTACTGAGACAGCTGTGTGAGATATATACAGTGACAGTACTGAGACAGCTGTGTTAGATACAGTACCAGTTAAAAGTTTGGACACACCTACTCATTCAAGGGTTTTTCTTTATTTTTACTATTTTCTACATTGTAGAATAATAGTGAAGACATCAACACTATGAAATAACACATATGGAATCATGTAGTAACCAAAAAAGTGTTAGACAAATCAAAATATATTTTATATTTGAGATTCTTCAAAGTAGCCATCCTTTGCCTTGATGACAGCTTTGCACACTCTTGGCATTCTCTCAACCATCTTCATGAGGTAGTAACCTGGAATGCATTTCAATGAATAGGTGTGCCTTGTTAAAAGTTAATTTGTGGAATTTCTTTCCTTCTTAATGCGTTTGAGCCAATCAGTTGTGTTGTGACAAGGTAGGGGTGGTATACAGAAGATAGCCCTATTTGGTAAAGGACCAAGTCCATATTATGGCAAGAACAGCTCAAATAAGCAAAGAGAAACAACAGTCCATCATTACTTTAAGACATGAAGTTCAGTCAACCAAGAACATTTCAAGAACTTGGAAAGTTTCTTCCAGTGCAGTCGCAAAAACCATCAAGCGCTATGATGAAACTGGCTCTCATGAGGACCGCCACAGGAAAGGAAGACCCAGAGTTACCTTTGCTGCAGAGGATAAGTTCATTAGAGTTAACTGCACCTCAGATTGCAGCCCAAATAAATGCTTCACAGAGTTGAAGTAACAGACACATCTCAACATCAACTGTTCAGAGGAGACTGCGTGAATCAGGCCTTCATGGTCGAATTACTGCAAAGAAACCACTACTAAAGGTACACCAATAATAAGAAGAGACTTGCTTGGGCTAAGAAACACGAGCAATGGACATTAGACCGGTGGAAATCTGTCCTTTGGTCTGATGAGTCCAAATTTGAGATTTTTGGTTCCAACCACTATTTTTGTGAGACGCAGAGTAGGTGAACGGATGATCTCCGCATGTGTGGTTCCCACTGTGAAGTATAGAGGAGGTGTGATGGATGCTTTGCTGGTGACACTGTCTGTGATATATTTAAAATTCAAGGCACACTTAACCAGCATGGCTACCACAGAATTCTGCAGCGATACGCCATCCCATCTGGTTGGCGCTTGGTGGACCAGTTGGACCGCAGAGTGAAGGAAAACCAGCTATAGAATCTAATTTTATTGGTCACATACACGTTTAGCAGATGTTATTGCGGGTCTAGCGAAACGCTTGTGTTTCTATCTCCAACAGTGCAGTAATATCTAACAATTTCACAACAACACACACAAAACTAATGTAAAGGAATTAAGAATATATAAATATTTGGACGAGCAACGTCGGAGCGGCATAGACTACAATACAGTAGAATATAACACAGTATGTACATTTGAGATGAGTAATGCAAAATATGTAAACATTATTAAAGTGACTAGTGTTCCATTATTAAAGTGGCCAGTGATTTCAAGTCTATGTATATGGCAGCAGCCTCTAATGTGCTAGTGATGACTATTTAATACTCAGATGGCCTTGAGATAGAAGCTGTTTTTCAGGTCTCTCGGTCTCAGCTTTGATGCATTTACATTTTACATTTAAGTCATTTAGCAGACACTCTTATCCAGAGCGACTTACAGTAGTGAATGCATACATTTCATAAAAAAAATTTCTCCGTACTGGTCCCCCGTGGGAGTCGAACCCACAACCCTGGTGTTGCAAACACCATGCTCTACCAACTGAGCCACACGGGATGCACCTGTACTGACCTCGCCTTCTGGATGATAGCTGGGTGAACAGGCAGTGGCTCGGGTGGTTGTTGTCCTTGATGATCTTTTTGGCCTTTCTGTGACATCGGGTGCTGTAGGTGTCCTGGAGGGCAGGTAGTTTGCACCCGGTTATGTGTTGGGCAGACCGCACCACCCTCTGGAGAGCCCTGCGGTTGCGGGCGGTGCAGTTGCCATACCAGGCGGTGATATAGCCCGGCAGGATTCTCTCAATGGTGCATCTGTAAAAGGTTTGTGAGGGTTTTAGGTGCCAAGACAAATTTCTTCAGCCTCCTGAGGTTGAAGAGGTACTGTTGCGCCTTTTCACCATACTGTCTTTCCACCTTCTCCACTGCGGTCCTGTCGATGTGGATAGGGGGGTGCTCCCTCTGCTGTTTCCTGACGTCCACGATCAGCTCTTTGTTTTGTTGACGTTGAGTGAGATGTTATTTTCCTGGCACCACACTCCCAGGGCCCTCACCTCCTCCTTGTAGGCTGTCTCGTCATTGTTGTTAATCAGGCCTACTACTGTTATGTTGTCTGCAAACTTGATGATTGAGTTGGAGGCGTCCTTGGCCACGCAGTCATGGGTGAACAGGGAGTACAGGAGGGGGCTGAGCACGCACCCTTGTGGGGCCCCTGTGTTGAGGATCAGCAAAGTGGAGATGTTGTTTCCTACCTTCACCACCTGGGGGCAGCCCGTCAGGAAGCCCAGGACCCAGTTGCACAGGGTGGGGTTCAGACCCAGGGCCCCGAGATGAATGATGAGCTTGGAGGGTACTATGGTGCTGAGCTATAGTCAACGCATTCTTACATATTCCTCTTTTTCAGATCCAATAGGGCAGTGTGCAGTGCGATGGCGATTGCATCGTCTGTGGGTCTATTGGTGCGGTAAGAAAATTGAAGTGGGTCTAGGGTGTCAGGTGATGGGTTCTGACTTCTAAACTTGAAAAATGTGAAATATCCTTATTCATGTCACAGAGGGAGAGAGGGGAATGTAGAACGTTTACATTGTCAGAATATGTTATTATTAGACCAGGTATCCTATGGAAATGAGGAGTGCCATAGTCTGGTTTCTACACCAGAAGTTAATGGATATCTGTAGGAGGAATGTATATGGTGGGGTCAATTAAGGTTGGATATGAGCCAGAGGCTTGGGAGGTACTGAGTAAAGGACAGGCAATCACATGGTTGCAGTCACTGATAAGGGTGGAGCGCTAGAGATTAGTGAGGAATGGGGGCTGAGGTCAGGTCAGGTCACATTAAGAAAGAAAGAATAGTTTATTACTTGCATCACTTAACTTCCTGCCAAGATGTAATGTTTAGAGGGAAGGAGGATACTTCACCCAAATTGGGGTATATATACACTTGTGCTGGTGGGAACATGTCTTTGTCTGTTCTGCTGTCCGACCCTTTGGGTGAATAAACTTGGTTTGAGCTTTTACAGTTGTCCATTGGTTTTACCATGTTATTTAGAACCTAACACAGGTAAGGTAGAGGTGATATGATCCTTGACTAGTCTCTCAAAGCACTTCATGATGACAGAAGTGAGTGCTACAGGGCGATAGTCATTTAGTTCAGTTACCTTTGCTTTCTTGGGTACAGGAACAACAGTGGACATCTTGGAGCATGTGGGGACAGCAGACTGGGATAGGGAGAAATTGAATATGTCCGTAAACACTCCAGCCAGCTGGTCTGCGCATGCTCTGAGGACACGGCTAGGGATGCTGTCTGGGCCGGCAGCCTTTCGAGGGTTAACACGCTTAAATGTCTTAATCACGTTGGCTACGGAGAAGGAGAGCCCACTGTCCTTTGTAGCTAGCCGCGTCAGTGCTGTGTTATCCTCAAAGTGGGCAAAAAAGGTGTTTAGCTTATCCGGAAGCAAGTTCTCAGCATATGTGGGAACTCCTTCAAGACTGTTGGAAAAGCATTCCTCATGAAGCTGGTTGAGAGAATGCCAAGAGTGTGCAAAGCTGTCATCAAGGCAAAGGGTGGCTACAATATATTTTGATTTGTTTAACACTTTTTTGGTTACTACATGATTCCATATGTGTTATTTCATAGTTTTGATGTCTTCACTATTATTCTACAAAACTTTTGACTGGTACTGTATATACAGTGACATTACTGAGACAGCTGTGTGGGATATATACAGTGACAGTACTGAGACAGCTGTGTGAGATATATACAGTGACAGTACTGAGACAGCTGTGTGAGATATATACAGTGACAGTACTGAGACAGCTGTGTGAGATATATACAGTGACAGGACTGAGACAGCTGTGTGAGATATATACAGTGACAGGACTGAGACAGCTGTGTGAGATATATACAGTGACAGGACTGAGACAGCCGTGTGAGATATATACAGTGACAGGACTGAGACAGCTGTGTGAGATATATACAGTGACTACTGCTGCACTACATACCATGATGTAATTATATATGCAGCATTGACTAAGTCGCTTTGGATAAAAAAGTCTGCTAAATGACATTATTTATATTATATAACCAATCACACTTAATCATAAACACACCATACTTGTCATACTTTTGGTTATATATATATGTGTGTGTATATATATATATATATATATATATATATATATATATATATATATATATATATATATATATATATATATATATATATATATATATATATATTCTATACAAAGTGTATGTGGACACCCCTTCAAATTAGTGGATTTGGCTTTTTCAGCCACACCTGTTGATTGATTGATTAGACCATAAATACACATACGGGCGCTCCAGCCGGTGACGCCTCCACATACAATTTAAGAAAATCATCAAGGATAACACAATGAAGCTTAAAGGTATATTTTCATTGTGCTCCTTTTGGAGGGGGGGATGCAGTAAGATTAGGCGGCAATTGTGGTGGAAACAAACAATGAGACCAAATTTTTGTTTATTTTATAAATTGAGCTAAGTAGTCCAGTTTAATTTCCTAATAAACAACCTCCCTGGTCTCACATACCCTTAATATATACAACAATCAATCCCTAATATACAGTGCTTTCCCGAAAGTATTCACACCCCTAGACTTTTTCTACGTTTTGTTACGTTACAGCCTTATTCTAAGAACTATATATTTTTAAATCCCCCTCAATCTACACACAATACCCCATAATGACAAAGCGAAAACAGTTTTTCCAAAATGTTTGCAAATTTATAAAAACTAAAAACAGAAATACCTTATTTACAAAAGTATTCAGACCCTTTGCTATGAGACTCAAATTTAGATCAGGTGCATCCTGTTTCCATTAATTATACTTGAAATGTTTCTACAGCGTGATTGGAGTCCACCTGTGGTAAATTCAATTGTTTGGACATGATTTGGAAAGGCACACACCTGTCTATATAAGGTCCCACAGTTGACAGTGCATGTCAGAGCAAAAACCAAACAATGAGGTCGAAAGAATTGTCCATAGCACTCCAAGACAGGATTGTGACAAGGCACAGATCTGGGGAAGGGTACAATTTTTTTTTCCTTGAGTGACCCAGCCAGAGCCCGGACCTGAACTCGATCGAACATCTCTTGAGAGAAATGAAATACCTGTGCAGCGACCACGCTCCCCCTGTCCAACCGGACAGAGGGACCACGCTCCCCCTGTCCAACCGGACAGAGGGACCACGCTCCCCGTCCAACCGGACAGAGGGACCACGCTCCCCGTCCAACCGGACAGAGGGACCACGCTCCCCGTCCAACCGGACAGAGGGACCACGCTCCCCGTCCAACCGGACAGAGGGACCACGCTCCCCGTCCAACCGGACAGAGGGACCACGCTCCCCGTCCAACCGGACAGAGGGACCACGCTCCCCGTCCAATCGGACAGAGGGACCACGCTCCCCGTCCAACCGGACAGAGGGACCACGCTCCCCGTCCAATCGGACAGAGGGACCACGCTCCCCGTCCAACCGGACAGAGCGACCACGCTCCCCGTCCAACCGGACAGAGCGACGACGCTCCCCGTCCAACCGGACAGAGCGACGCTTCCCGTCCAACATCCAACCGGACAGAGCGACCACGCTCCCCGTCCAACATCCAACCGGACAGAGCGACGACGCTTCCCGTCCAACCTGACAGAGCGACCACGCTCCCCGTCCAACCGGACAGAGCGACCACGCTCCCCGTCCAACCAGACAGAGCGACCACGCTCCCCGTCCAACATCCAACCGGACAGAGCGACGACGCTTCCCGTCCAACCTGACAGAGCGACCACGCTCCCCGTCCAACCGGACAGAGCGACCACGCTCCCCGTCCAACCAGACAGAGCGACCACGCTCCCCGTCCAACATCCAACCGGACAGAGCGACGACGCTTCCCGTCCAACCTGACAGAGCGACCACGCTCCCCGTCCAACCGGACAGAGCGACCACGCTCCCCGTCCAACCAGACAGAGCGACCACGCTCCCCGTCCAACATCCAACCGGACAGAGCGACGCTCCCCGTCCAACCTGACAGAGCGACCACGCTCCCCGTCCAACATCCAACCGGACAGAGCGACCACGCTCCCCGTCCAACCGGACAGAGCGACGCTCCCCGTCCAACCTGACAGAGCGACCACGCTCCCCGTCCAACATCCAACCGGACAGAGCGACCACGCTCCCCGTCCAACATCCAACCGGACAGAGCGACCACGCTCCCCGTCCAACATCCAACCGGACAGAGCGACCACGCTCCCCGTCCAACATCCAACCGGACAGAGCGACCACGCTCCCCGTCCAACCTCCAACCGGACAGAGCAACCACGCTCCCCGTCCAACCGCCAACCTGACAGAGGGACCACGCTCCCCGTCCAACCGCCAACCTGACAGAGGGACCACGCTCCCCGTCCAACCGGACAGAGGGACCACGCTCCCCGTCCAACCGGACAGAGGGACCACGCTCCCCGTCCAACATCCAACCGGACAGAGCGACCACGCTCCCCGTCCAACATCCAACCGGACAGAGCGACGACGCTTCCCGTCCAACCTGACAGAGCGACCACGCTCCCCGTCCAACCGGACAGAGCGACCACGCTCCCCGTCCAACATCCAACCGGACAGAGCGACGCTCCCCGTCCAACCTGACAGAGCGACCACGCTCCCCGTCCAACATCCAACCGGACAGAGCGACCACGCTCCCCGTCCAACCGGACAGAGCGACCACGCTCCCCGTCCAACATCCAACCGGACAGAGCGACCACGCTCCCCGTCCAACCTGACAGAGCGACCACGCTCCCCGTCCAACATCCAACCGGACAGAGCGACCACGCTCCCCGTCCAACATCCAACCGGACAGAGCGACCACGCTCCCCGTCCAACATCCAACCGGACAGAGCGACCACGCTCCCCGTCCAACCGCCAACCTGACAGAGCGACCACGCTCCCCGTCCAACATCCAACCGGACAGAGCGACCACGCTCCCCGTCCAACATCCAACCGGACAGAGCGACCACGCTCCCCGTCCAACCGCCAACCTGACAGAGGGACCACGCTCCCCGTCCAACCGCCAACCTGACAGAGGGACCACGCTCCCCGTCCAACCGGACAGAGGGACCACGCTCCCCGTCCAACCGGACAGAGGGACCACGCTCCCCGTCCAACCAGACAGAGGGACCACGCTCCCCGTCCAACCGGACAGAGGGACCACGCTCCCCGTCCAACCGGACAGAGGGACCACGCTCCCCGTCCAACCGGACAGAGGGACCACGCTCCCCGTCCAACCGGACAGAGGGACCACGCTCCCCGTCCAACCGGACAGAGGGACCACGCTCCCCGTCCAACCGGACAGAGCGACCACGCTCCCCGTCCAACCGGACAGAGCGACCACGCTCCCCGTCCAACCGGACAGAGCGACCACGCTCCCCGTCCAACCGGACAGAGCGACCACGCTCCCCGTCCAACCGGACAGAGCGACCACGATCCCCGTCCAACCGGACAGAGCGACCACGCTCCCCGTCCAACCTGACAGAGCGACCACGCTCCCCGTCCAACCGGACAGAGCGACCACGCTCCCCGTCCAACCGGACAGAGCGACCACGCTCCCCGTCCAACCGGACAGAGCGACCACGCTCCCCGTCCAACCGGACAGAGCGACCACGCTCCCCGTCCAACCGGACAGAGCGACCACGCTCCCCGTCCAACCGGACAGAGCTTGTTCTCGCTTTGTCATTCAGCGGTATTGAGTATGGGTTGATGACGAAAAAAACAAATTTAATCAATTTTAGAATAAAGCTGTAACATAACAAAATGTGGAAAAAGTCAAGGGGTCTGAATACTTTCCGAATGCCCTGTATAAAAAAAACAAATCACAATATGATACTCAATTGGCATACTAAAATGGAAAAAGGAATGAATAGACCATTTCAGTTTTCACATAGAAATAAGCTGCATTTGCAAAGCACTGTATGTTGGACACACATAGTTAAACACAATACAGTAGTTATACAGTTTAAGACATATAAAGAAAAGTGGCTACCCGTGTCAGCTGCGGTGTGTGGGTGTCTCTGCTGCAGTGGGCCGGTGTAGCTGTGGTGCATGTGTTTGAGCACCCGGTCCAGCGTAGCGTGGAACAGTGCACCAGAACCACTACACTCCGACCACAGAGCCACCCGAGCAGGCCGCTCCGCCAGCCCTGGGAGCACTGAGAGAGAGAGGACAGACGGAGATTCATTATTAGGTTCTAGATAAATGTGTAAGTCAGAAAGACGAAAACACACTGCTCAGTGAATTAGACTCCTCCTGTGGGACTCCCGAGTGGCGCAGTGGTCTAAGGCTGTGCCACTAGAGATCCTGGTTCGAGTCCAGGCTCTGTCGCAGCCGGCCACCACCGGGAGACCCATGGGGCGGCGCACAATTGGCCCAGCGTCGTCCGGGTTAGGGGAGGGCTTGACCGGCAGGGATATCCTTGTCCTATAGCGTTCTAGCAACTCCTGTGGCGGGCCGGGCGCAGTGTATGCTGTACGGTGTTTCCTCTGACACATTGGTGCGGCTGGCTTCCGGGTTAAGTGGGTATTGTGTCAAGAAGCAGTGCGGCTTGGTTGGGTTGTGTTTCGGAGGACGCATGGCTCTCAACCTTTGTCTCTCCCGAGTCCGTACGGGAGTTGCAGCGAGGAGACAAGACTAACTACCAATTGGATACCACGAAATTGGGGAGAAAAAGGGGTACAAAAAAAGTCTCACTGCTCCCATGACTCTGTCCCCTGCTCCAGAGTAGACTACTCACCATCAGCAGCAGAGGTGATGCTCCCCAGGCGTTCTGTGCTGATCTCTCCCAGTTCCTCTAACAGCTGAGTCTGAGCTGAGAGCTTCTGGAGCTGGGCTCGACGCTGCCAAGGGCTCCCCCCACTGGACAGGAGCTGTCATTACACATTACACACAGGCCAAAAAATTATGGATACATGTGTTATGTCAATGTGTAAGTCAGAAAGACGAAAACACACTGCTCAGTGAACAAGTCCCACTCCTCCTGTGGGACTCCTCCTGTGGGACTCCTCCTGTGGGACTCCTCCTGTGGGACTCCTCCTGTGGCGCAGTTTGAAATGACTGGAACATGTTAATTCACCTGGATGAGATGGTCGCAGTACTGCAGGTGAATGACGATGGCCACGTCCAGGTTCTCGTTGCCGGTGGTGAGAGGCAGGGGGCTGCCGGGTACACTGTTGCCCACCCCGGTGTCCTCCATCAGGGCTTCACTCAGGTGACCCCTGGCCTCTGGGTGCTGGCCCCCAGGTCTGTTAAGACAGACAGGAGATACACACAGTCACCAGAAGGAAGCAGCAGAGTATAGAAGTGCACTACTATCACTACTAAAGCCATTAGAATATAACAGTATGTGAATCAGCATGATATGGGATGCTAGAGTTGAATGCAGTATGAATCCATTAATTGAAAGCTACAATATTACATTTTTTGGGGCGACCTGACAAAATTGACATAGATCTGTCATTCTCATTGGAAGCAAGTCTAAGAAGTGGTAGATATGTTCTATGTATGCTATTTCTAAGCTTCCAGTTCTTAAGTTTCGTTTTTGCGTCTTTTACTTTCGGGTTTGTACACGAACTTCAAACAGTTGAAAATACAATATTTTTGGTTATTGAAAAGATATTTCACAGCGGTTTAGATGGTACAATGATTCTCTACACCGAGTGCTTTTTTTGTCACAAACTGAAATTAGGCAAACTGTTAGACAGATAGAGGGGGAGAGAGACAGATGGGGGGACAGATGGGAGAGAGAGAGAGAGAGACAGATGGGGGAGAGAGAGAGATAGGGGGGAGAGAGACAGGTGGGGGGAGCGAGAGAGACAGATAGAGGGGGAGAGAAAGACAGATAGAGGGGGGAGAGAGAGACAGAGGGGAGAAAAACAGCCTGGGTTAGTCCCACACACATACACAGGCCCAGTAGAATCTCATTGGCCGTGGAGGGACAGTGGGGTTAGCAGACAGAGGTTAGAGGCCGATGGAAGGAGACAGGCAGGGTCACCACCACCATCTCCCAGGCAGGGACAGAGGGGTAGTAAACTAGCGAGAGGACAGGGGACTTGCCCTCCCCCTCCTCCCGTCCCTCCCTCCTGACCTACCCGATGCTCTCCGCCTCCATGTCAAAGAACACGGAGTGTTGGAGGGCGTGGTCATCACCCGTGTCATCGTCGTCAAAGTCGGAGGTGTTAAGGAAGTCGAAGCTCTCCAGGGCGCTCTCAACCATCAGGCTGAGGCTGGACGACCTGCTCCTGTGGCCCGGGAGACGGCACTGAGGGAGAGATCAGACCCTGAAAAACCCTGCAGGGTGTGGGTTGCCTGGTAATGCCAGACTAGGTTGGCCTACTACTGAGGGAGAGACGACCTGCAGCCATAGGGGATTAAACTGGATGTCAAGGCTACGATGAGGCTACAGTCACAATAAAACTTTTGTACATAAACAACTATCATAAACTACCACTCTTACACATTTTTCAGCAGATAATACATTTTCATAAAGATCAACAGAAACAATGTAGCCTCAGCTTGAACTGAAGGTAGCCTAGTGGTTAAGAGCATTGGGCTAGTAACCGAAAGGTCGCTGGTTTGAATCCCCAAGCCGAGTAGGTGAACAATCTGTCGATGTGCCCTTGAGCAAGGCACTTACCCTTAATTGCTCCTGTTAGTCGCTCTGGATAAGAGCGTCTGCTAAACGACTAAAATTTAAAATATAACAGGTAACGCACCAGGGTTGGGGTCAATTCTGTCTGAAGTCAATTCAGGATTTGAAATGAATTCCTACAGAGAAATGAAATGTCAAATTCAGCTAATATTGCATTGACCCCCAACCCTGTGATGCACACACAGTTGCTTGAGGAGAAAGTACAGGCCTCACCTTGAGTAGGTCCTCCAGGCGCATCACTTCCTGTTCTAGGTCCTGTAGTTCTCTACAGCGTTGTCCCAGTGACTCTAGCCTCAGTAGCAGACTCTGCAGGGTTTCTTCCAGGCTGCTCTCCAGGAAGGCCCTGCTCCCCTCCCCAGCCCAGCTCAGAACCCCCGCCTCGGGCAGAATGTCAGACGATGTCAGCCTCCTCACCAGTTGCCTGGTCAAGCTGCCTGGTTCTTCAGTGTCAAGTTCAACGGGCTTCAGTAACTCCGAGCTGACAATAGAATACAATTTAATAGAATACGTTACAATACAACACAATTTCATTGTCCCTCAAGGGGAGATTTGTTTGGCCTCTGCGTATCATAAAGACAAAACATCCAACTATTACCTGTCATCTTCATCTCCATCCCTGTCCGGCCCAGCGTGATCCGGAAACACACCCCCGGGAGCGACCGCAGACAACTGCCTCTCCGAGCAGAGAGAGACGGGTCCTCCGTTACACTGGGACTCCGCCCTCTCCCACTCTGACTCCGCCTCCTCGCTGACCAGGCTGGTACTCACGCTACCGCTGCTACCGCGACTCTCCTCTTCCTCCTCACCTTCCTCTGCCTCTTCCACTACGTCTGCATGTATTCGAACGGTGACTTCAACGTTGGGGATTTGGGGCTGGGGGCAGGTCTCAGGGGGCGTGACGGTGATTTCGGGGTTGGACTGGCCGGGGGCGAGGCTGGGGGAGGAGACTGAAGTATCGGAGAAGGTGAAGGAGAGGCGCTTGCACTCGGCGTTACCACACCCACCGCTCTCAAAGACGTCATCAGGGAGGGTGGACTGGAGAGAGGGAGGGAGTGAGTGAGTGAGTGAGTGAGAAAGAAGAGCATCACAGTTAACTCCTCTTTTCTACTTCTACTGTTCTACACCGGCTGACACAAGCCACTCCATGCTAACAATAAGCAGGCACAGCCACACAGACAGCATGCTAACAATAAGCAGCCACACAGACAGCATGCTAACAATAAGCAGCCACACAGACAGCATGCTAACAATAAGCAGGCACATAGACAGCATGCTAACAATAAGCAGGCACAGACACAGAGACAGCATGCTAACAATAAGCAGGCACAGCCACACAGACAGCACACTAACAATAAGCAGCCACACAGACAGCATGCTTCTACACCTGCATTGCTTGCTGTTTGGGGTTTTAAGCTGGGTTTCTGTACAGCACTTTGAGATATCAGCTGATGTAAGAAGGGCTTTATAAATACATTTGATTTGATTTGATTGCTAACAATAAACAGCCACACAGACAGAATGCTAACAATAAACAGCCACACAGACAGCATGCTAACAATAAACAGCCACACAGACAGCATGCTAACAATAAACAGCCACACAGACAGCATGCTAACAATAAGCAGGCACAGCCACACAGGCAGGGGGAATTGGGGCTAGCCCTAACCTAGCACACCTCAGTCACATAACCCTCCAGGCTGGACTTGGGCCTGGGGCGGAGGGAGACCAGGTCGCCAAAGGAGCGACTGCGTCTCAGCTTCTCTAACAGGGAGTTCCTCAGACCGTGGAGGAAGGACAGGCGATGCTGGGTCGGGGACAGGCGATGCTGGGTTGGGGACAGGCGATGCTGGGTCGGGGACAGGCGATGCTGGGTCAGGCAGGGACGATGCTGGGTCGGGGAGGGTTGCCACTTCTTTACCACACACAAAGGGAGCAGGGGAGGGAGGGGCGGGAGGAGAAATGGGTGAATGGTGGGAGGGATGGGAGGGAGGGATGGGTGAGTTAGGGTTAGTTAGCCTTAGCCACTGCATTCATAGACAGACACAAGCTGTTGGTTTCACAATCCAGTCAACACAAGGGCTGTGTTAGTGGGTTAGTGCAACGAGGAATCCTGTGCTGTGAGCAGGCAGGTGAGTGAGCAGTATGCTGCGTTATAAGACAGCAATGGGACTAGGAGTCATAGATCCTTAGATCCATACACCCACTCCCCTCCCCTATCCCACCCCAGGGAGAGGAGGCTCTGTGTGGGACTCACAAAGAAGGACTGGTCCTGGAAGGTGGGTGTCTCTGGCGTGCCCTGACTGTAGACAGACACCCGTCTCTGTAGGGCGGTGGCCTTGCTCACGTTCCCTGAAGACAGGGTCAGGTCTTCCACATCAAATGGACTGCATGGGGGGAGAGCAGAGAGACAGTCAGAAGGGGAAAGAGTCCATTAGAGAACTATAAACTACTAGGTGAATAATGCTGTGACACTGGAGCAGACATCCAGGTTCTCCAGAAGAGGGCAGCGTTACAGTATAACTTCATGACTTAGTCAACATTAACCGCTGTAACTAACCACCATAGGTAGCATGGTGTAGTTAGAATACTTCATACAACGGGTGGCTCCAAATCCTGAATGCTGATTGGTTAAAAGCGCATTCTAGCCAGTGTCTACTCCACAAGTTACCACCAATCTATAACGTTAAAATGCCTATTTACTCTGTTCCATCTGACTGTACAATCCACTGTCTCATCAGCCCAGGTAGGGAAGTTAGAAACTTGATCTTCACTATAAAAACACTCCAGACATTCTCTTTATTTTAGACTAACATTTAGTTTAACAGCAGAGATTTGTATAAACTTTACTATCTGTCTCTCTCTCTCTCTACGTCCTAAAGAATGATTTGTTTCGGCTACAAAAACAATAGTTTTGAAGTTGGTGTTGATGTTTTTCTGCTCCTTAAACACCACCAATAACTCCATGTGATTCAGATTCAACTAGTCGCACCTTAAAAACATGTACACCACTCAAATAGAAGTTTAATTAAGTCCACTTACAACAGGGGACCCCAAATATTTTTATTTCAGTGAAGGGGTCATAATATTTTGTAGCTTAAAAGGTACCATTTTTTTTTGCCACATTTGTAGGTAGAAAACAGAAACTCTGTTTATAACAACCCATCTAGCAGCTACCAGAGGTTACTGACGTAACCCCGGTTCTATGAACCAAACGCAAGTTTCTCTCACACAACCCCATTTTCAAATCAGGCGACCCCACATGGGGTCATGAACCCTATTTTAGGAAACACTGACTTACAACCATGTGACCTCCAGGTTGAGTTTGATGGTTCCCAGGTCATTAACGTCTACAGCCACCACCTGAGGCATGGCCGTGAACAGATCCTTGGTCTCACAGATCACACTGCCCACCAGGATGTGAGTGGCCAGGCCCTTCAGCTCCGTCACCTGATTGGACCACAGACAGCAAGTTAGAGCTGATTGGACCAGAGACAGGAAGTTAGAGGTCAGATCACACTGCCCACCAGGATGTGTGGCTAGACCCTTCAGCTCTGTCACCTGATTGAACCAAAGACAGATAGTTGGGCCAGGGGTCAAAGGTAATTTGGCTTCAGAACCTTTGGAGGACTGGTTTGCCCTCAGAAATGGTTTGACAGGGGCAGCATTCAAAATGAAATACATTGCAGACGCATGTCAGATCCCCGCATGCCTGGATAGGTATTTAACATATCAGCTATCAACCACATCATATGATATAACATTCTCATGTGTACCTTGATGTTGATGAGGTCTGTGATGAGGGGCATGAAGACCATCTCCTCTCCGTCCCAACTCTGTCTGGAGTTCACCTCTATCTTCCCCTTCAGCTTCCAGCGCTGACGCCCATACCGCATAAAGATCTGACGGAGGGATGGAGGGAGAGAAACAGAGAGAGATGGAAGGAGGGTGGAGAGGGAGAAAGGAAGAGAGAGAGCGAGAGAGAGCGAGAGAGAGAGAGAGAGAGAGAGAGAGAAAGAGAGCAGTTAGAGATAGATGCAAGGCCAAAGAGACAGAAGTCACGAGCCATGAAACAGTCTGCAGATTGGGAAAGATACAGTTGTCTACTTCTGATGTAGAGAGGGCCTCATTCATATAACTCACCTCATACTGGTCTCCTGGACAGAGACGAGCAAAGCCAGCAAGACCTGAAGTGAGAGAGGGATGGAGAGAGAGAGAGAGAGGGAGAGAGGGGGGAACAGAGAGAGAGAGAGAGACAGAGGGAGAGAGAGTGAAAGAGAGATGAAGAGATACTTGTGTAAAATTGATCATTGCTTGTTTGTCTCCAGTTTTCCCTACGTGATCCCGCTACTCTAACGGCTGTCCCACTGGCCTCAGTCTTACCTTTCATTTTGATATGGAACTCCCCCAGCATGTTCTCTAGCTCCCCCTCTAACGTGCTCATATTCTGGGGAGGAAGGGAGAATGATCAGCACAAAAACAACAGGAGACAAACCAAACCCATTCATCAAACTTTGACATCAGGCACCAGAACTGTGTTAGATCTCAGTGGGTGATCATATGGTGCCGGTGAATGGGCTGATGATTACACAGTATAGTTGTGTATGTGCGTGGATCCACACCTCTGTGTACTCCTTGTATCTGCGGTTGACCTCTGACATGCTCTCTCTGGTGGCCTTGGTGGAGGGAGATGCAGAGAAGGCCTGCTTCATCTTACTGGCTCCCTCCCTCAGCCTGCGCTGGATACAGAACGCCTCATACAGCTCATCCACCTACAGGGGACACAGAGGGTCATAGTTCAAATCTATACACCGTAGCATAGAGAGGGTTACACACTTAGACATGTAGAAAGTACAGAGAGCAGAGGGTTATAGCCTTAAAATACACAACAAAGAGAGGGCTACAGATTTATAACCTATATTAAAGTATGCCTTTCACAAACACCCATACTCGGCACGTTCTGTACCGATCGTGCAATAACGGTCTGGGAAGCTTGTGATGTTCTATTCAGCGTAAACAGAAGCCCGGGGCCTGAAACAAGCTTTTGATGTTCTATTCAGCGTAAACAGAAGCCCTGGCCCTGAAACAAGCTTGTGGTGTTCCATTCCGCATAAGCAGAAGCCCTGGGCCTGAAACAAGCTTGTGATGTTCCATTCAGCGTAAACAGAAGCCCTGGGCCTGAAACAAGCTTGTGATGTTTTATTCAGCGTTAACAGAAGCCAGGGGCCTGAAACAAGCTTGTGATGTTCCATTCAGCGTAAACAGAAGCCCTGGGCCTGAAACAAGCTTGTGATGTTTTATTCAGCGTTAACAGAAGCCCTGGGCCTGAAACAAGCTTGTGATGTTCCATTCAGCGTAAACAGAAGCCCTGGGCCTGAAACAAGCTTGTGGTGTTCTATTCAGCGTAAACAGAAGCCCGGGGCCTGAAACAAGCTTGTGATGTTTTATTCAGCGTAAACAGAAGCCCTGGCCCTGAAACAAGCTTGTGATGTTCCATTCAGCGTAAACAGAAGCCCTGGGCCTGAAACAAGCTTGCAAATCTAATCCATCCTCCCTCTTACATAAAGATACTAAATATTCAGCATGCAGTTGAATGATCATTTTCTAGAACGCTGAGGTGGCTACCTGAGGGACTCAGTCTGCTTCCGGGGAAGCCTGATTACCATGTCTGGCAGAATGATGTCTCAAACCCTTTATCATAGATTTACACATTTAGACCACAGCCCACTGACCGACATCCCCCTTCATATTAACTATGCTAAAGCCATGGACTGAGGAGAGAAAAGGGGATAGAGGGCTGGAGAAAGACAGCTGGCAAGGACCTCAACATGACAGCAGAACATAATGCCCAGGCTGTGAGCAGAGCAACAAGCCCAACCCCCACTATTACACCCACCCAAGCACCATCCTGTGACCTAAGAAGTATGTATCAGATGCTCAACATGCTCTGCTCACACCTACTGTGATGGTCCGGGCCTAAACCACACAAAAACAACCCTAGACACTATGGAACACAAATATTTTACCATCTCATCCTGGAATATACAAGGTCTGAGGTCATCTGCCTTTGGCATAAAGAACAGGAACCCAGACTTCATCAAATAAATTGGAAACAAAGAGCTTGTCATCCTACAAGAAACATGGTTTAAAGGAGACAGACCCACTGGTTGCCCTCTAGGTTAGTGAGAGCTGGTAGTCCCATCCACCAAACTACCAGGTGTGAAACAGGGAAGGGACTCAGGGGGTATGCTACTTTGGTATAGAGCAGACCTTACTCACTCTATTAAATTAGTCAAAACAGGAAGAGTTTACATCTGGCTAGAAATTAATAAGGAAATTATCTCAACAGAGAAAAATGTCCTCATGTGTGCTACCTGTATCCCCCACTAGAATCCCCATACTTTAATGATGACAGCTTCTCCATCCTAGAGAGGGAGATCAACCATTTTCAGGCCCAGGGACATGTACTGGTTCCTCTCTAGGTTTCTTCCTAGGTTCTGGCTTTTCTAGGGAGTTTTTCCTAGCCACCGTGCCTCTACACCTGCATTGCTTGCTGTTTGGGGTTTTAGGCTGGGTTTCTGTACAGCACTTTGAGATATCAACTGATGTAAGAAGGGCTTTATAAATACATTTGATTTGATACTGGTCTGTGGTGACCTAAATGCCAGAACTGGACAAGAACCTGACACTCTCAGCACACAGGGACAAGCACCTACCTGGAGGTGACAGCATTCCCTGCCAAATATGCCCCCCTAGACACAACTATGACAAAACAACCAACAAAAACAGGTTACAACTCCTGCAGCTCTGTCCTACGCTGGGTCTGTACATAGTCAATGGTAGGCTTCGATGAGACTTCTTTAGTAGGTACACCCTCAGATCATCTCCTGGCAGTAGTACTGGAGACTACTTTATCACTGACCTCAACCCAGAGTCTCTCAGAGCGTTCACAGTCAGCCCACTGACACCCCTATCAGACCACAGCAAAATCACAGCCTACTTGAACAAAGCTGTTTGCTGATGATCTGCTGCTTCTGTCCCCAACCAAGGAGGGCCTACAGCAGCACCTAGATCTTCTGCACAGATACTGTCAGACCTGGGCCCTGACAGACCTGGGCCCTGACAGACCTGGGCCCTGATAGTAAATCTCAGGAAGACAAAAATAAAGGTGTTCTATAAAAGGTCCAGTTGCCAGGACAACAAATACAAATTCTACCTAGACACTGTTGCCTTAGAGCACACAAAAAAATGATAAATACCTCGGCCTAAACATCAGAGGCACAGGTAACTTCCACAAAGCTGTGAATGATCTGAGAGACAAGGCAAGAAGGGCCTTCTACGCCATCAAAAGGTACATCAAATTCGACATCACAATTAGGATCTGGCTAAAAATACTTCTATCAGTTATAGAACCCATTGCCCTTTATGGTTGTGAGGTCTCAGGTCCGCTCACCAACCAAGAATTCACAAAATGAGACAAACACCAAATTGAGACTCTGCATGCAGAATTCTGCAAAAACATCCTGTGTACAACTTAAAACACCAAATAATGCATGCAAAGCAGAATAAGGCCAAAAACCGCTAATTATCAAAATCCAGAAAATAACCATAAATTCTACAACCACCTAAAAGGAAGCAATTCCCAAACCTTCCATAACAAAGCCATCACCTACAAAGAGATGAACCTGGAGAAGAGTCCCCTAAGCAAGCTGGTCCTGGGGCTCTGTTCACAAATACAAACACACCCCACAGAGCCCCAGGACAGCAACACAATTAGAGCCAAACAAATCATGAGAAAACAAAAAGATAATTACTTGACACATTGGAAAGAATTGACCAAAAAACAGAGCAATCTGGAATGCTATTTGACCCTAAACAGAGAGTACACAAGTGGCAGAATACCTGACCACTGTGAATATGTACAGACTCAGTGAGCATAGCCTTGCTATTGAGAGAGGCCGCCGTAGGCAGACCTGGCTCTCAAGAGAAGACAGGTTATGTGCACACTGCCCACAAAATGAGGTGGAAACTGAGCTGCACTTCCTAACCTCCTGCCAAATGTATGACCATATTAGAAACACATATTTCCCTCAGATACACAGAGCCACAAAGACTCAAAAACAAACCCAATTTTGATAAACTCCCATATCTACTGGGTGAAATACCACAGTGTGCCATCACAGCAGCAAGATATGTGACCTGTAGCCACAAGAAAAGGGCAACCAGAGGAGAACAAACACCATTGTAAATACAACCTGTTAACTTTTATTTATTTTCCATTTTGTACTTTAACTATTTTCACATCATTACAACACTATAATGACATTTGAAATGTGTCTATTCATTTTAAACTTGTGTTTAATGTTTACTGTTTATTTCACTTTTGTTTATAATTTATTTAACTTGCTTTGGCAATGTAAACATGTGTTTCCCATGCCAATAAGCCTCTTAATTGAATTGAATTGCAGGGTGAAACAGGGGAAAACAGAGGTGGAGAGAGAGTGAGAGAGAGTGAGACAGAGGTGAAGAGAGAGGTGAAGAGAGAGTGAGAGAGAGTGAGACAGAGGTGAAGAGAGTGAGAGCGAGTGAGACAGAGGTGAAGAGAGAGTGAGAGAGAGTGAGAGAGAGTGAGAGAGAGGAAAACAGAGGTGAAGAGAGAGAGTGAGAAAGAGTGAGACAGGAAAACAGAGGTGAAGAGAGAGAGTGAGAGAGAGTGAGAGTGAGACAGAGGTGAAGAGAGAGTGAGACAGAGTGAGAGAGTGAGACAGAGAGAAAGAGGATGACAGAAACAGCGGTGTAAACGGGGCCTGCAGCGGTAGTGTCCCATTCACGTGGGATCACCCTGTGGAATACCTCCACGGTGAAGGAGCAGCAGACAGCGTTTAGCGATCGTTGGCCAGCCGACTGTGTTCAGTCTGCACAGCCAGCACTGTCTAATACGCACATACCCAGCAGAAAGCTGGATAGAAATATACTGTGGTGGGCCAGCATTAATCCATGTGGGAGGAAAGGAAGACAGAAAAGATGGAGAGTGAGGGGGGGAGAGCGTACATGTGCGCGAGAGAGAAAGCTAAATAACATAAGCCAACTCTCTCTCCATCCCTCCCTCCCTCTGCCTGTGGTGTGTTATGATAGTGATTTTATAATGTGATGACTTCCCTACTGTACTGAGACCGTACTGAGTCCGTACTCTACTGTAACCGTCTGGCAGGCATAAACAAACACCTGGAGCAGGCCAAATCAAAAGGAAATATTCAGGCGTCGCCGTGAAGCTCAGTGAGATATTGAATCATAACAGTCTAAGGTTCTCCTTAGGGGAAACAGAGGAGGGAAATGGGCCAATCGCATCCCAACGTCTTGACAATCATAGCAGCCACAGCAGGTGGTGGAGGGGGGAGGAGAACAATAAGTTAGATTCATTTAGCAGGACAATAGCAAGGGTTGATGATGATGT
The DNA here is from genome assembly GCF_901001165.1 of Salmo trutta. Classification (NCBI taxonomy): domain Eukaryota; kingdom Metazoa; phylum Chordata; class Actinopteri; order Salmoniformes; family Salmonidae; genus Salmo; species Salmo trutta. The sequence continues at coordinate 10,762,563 of NC_042992.1, read as the reverse complement.
GAGGTTCTGGCAGTGCAGTGGATGTGTCATGTTTGGATACTAAGAGAGAGAAACCCCACCCTGTCCCACTATCCCTCATAGCATCATCCACCCGACCCGACCCCACCACCCCCACACTACCCTCCCTCCCCCACCCCTCCCATCCCTGTCTGTGGTGGGCTGTTTATTTGGGTGCAGCAGAACTGTACAGCTCGTAAACATACACCTTAACCACAACTATTATTCTCCTCTAGAGAGGAGAAAGGGCTGAGTCAGAGAGAGAGGAGAAAGGGCTGAGTCAGAGAGAGAGGAGAAAAGGGCTGAGTCAGAGAGAGAGGAGAAAAGGGCTGAGTCAGAGAGAGAGGAGAAAAGGGCTGAGTCAGAGAGAGAGGAGAAAGGGCTGAGTCAGAGAGAGAGGAGAAAAGGGCTGAGTCAGAGAGAGAGGAGAAAGGGCTGAGTCAGAGAGAGAGGAGAAAGGGCTGAGTCAGAGAGAGAGGAGAAAAGGGCTGAGTCAGAGAGAGAGGAGAAAAGGGCTGAGTCAGAGAGAGAGGAGAAAAGGGCTGAGTCAGAGAGAGAGGAGAAAAGGGCTGAGTCAGAGAGAGAGGAGAAAGGGCTGAGTCAGAGAGAGAGGAGAAAGGGCTGAGTCAGAGACAGGAGAAAGGGCTGAGTCAGAGAGAAAGATCTGATTCAGAGCAATGAGGACTGGAAGATGACTCTGATATTATGTATCCCATGGGGATGTGAAACGTACTCCTCAGCCTTAAGTGTCGCGTCGCCTATTTAGCTAGCTTTTGAGGTGATGTGATCGGCTAAGATCTTTGATGGAGGATGGTGTGTTTGTGCGTCCGCGCCATGTTTGGGCCGAATCAGGAGAAAGTGGTACTCGCTAAGCAAGAAGCATGACATCCTTCACAATTACTTGTTCTGATATTTCTTTAAAAAATAAGAATACAAATTAATATTACTGGACTGTTGGAGCTAAAAACACCTGCAATACCATCTGTAAATATGTGTATGCGACCAATACACTTTGATTTGATCTACTTTCTCCTGAAGCATGAGATTAATTCCATCAAAGAGTAGAATTAATTCTAACAATGAAGTCTCCATGTCAATTAACTCTCTATAACAATGTCACAAAGTTATTTGAGCTATATAAAGTTAAATGATTGCAGAGGGGGAGAGTGCAGTAACCAGACCCTCTGTGCCAACTTTACCCTATAGGATTCAGGTCACCAAGTGGTATCTGAGAAATGGGGACTTGGTGGAATGGGCAGAGACAGACAGACAGCCGCTGGTGTCAGTCAGTCTAAGATGGGATGCCTGCACTGCTGTTGCAGGGGAGAAACCATCACACTGCATTATTGTACTACCATTAGACTCCACTACCGTTAGACTCCACTACCGTTAGACTCCACTACCGTTAGACTCCACTACCGTTAGACTCCACTATTCATTCTCCTGACCTAGGCCAGATGGAGGAAGGCTAACATAGTATTGGCAGTTCACATGATTTTAGTTTGATTGATTCTCTTTTATCTGTGGTAATGCCATTTTAAGGAAGTTCTTCAAGTGTTTTTAAAGTGACAAGGTTTAAAGAGTTCTCAGTGGCTAAAGCCTCTCTAGAGATTGTGATAACGTATCACCATCTTTCTGGGCCTGAGGATGTAGCTCTGTGTCACACTCCTCCTCCCCACCCATCGCCCCAGGAAATGATGGACAGGGTGACTGGGCAGGCTATTCTAAATGGAGACTGTAGTTAAAGCACTGTGATGGGCTGAATAAGGAAACAACACATTCTGTGGGCTCCACTGCTCACACCCTGAGAGAGGGACAAGCACCCACGTAAACACACACTGTGCGACAGCAGCTGAGGCAGGCTGGCAGGCACGCACACACACACACACACACACACACACACACACACACACACACACACACACACACACACACACACACACACACACACACACACACACACACGTTTAAAGAGGAACTCTCTAAAGGTAGATTTAACCCACAAACACCAAACATCATCAGGAAAGAGAGAGGACCCAGAGAGGACCCAGAGATGACCCAGAGGATATGTCTTTAGCCAACCAACATCCAAACCAAAATATAATTCTAATGAATTGCACGCACACATAAGTTGACCTGCATGTCATGGACTAAGAAAGACTAAAGGAAATCCTCTTACGTTGTGTTTATCATCTGAGCTGGTGTGGATCTACTCTTCCTCTCTACATTACACCAGGGACTAGCAGAGATGAGGCCTGCAGCCACGTCAAACACATGTAGTACTCCCTGAGGGGAGGGGACGATCAGAGATAAGGCCTGCAGCCACGTCAAACACATGTAGTACTCCCTGAGGGGAGGGACGATCAGAGATAAGGCCTGCAGCCACGTCAAACACATGTAGTACTCCCTGAGGGGAGGGGACTAGCAGAGATAAGGCCTGCAGCCACGTCAAACACATGTAGTACTCCCTGAGGGGAGGGACGATCAGAGAAAAGGCCTGCAGCCACATCAAACACATGTAGTACTCCCTGAGGGGAGGGGACGATCAGAGATAAGGCCTGCAGCCACATCAAACACATGTAGTACTCCCTGAGGGGAGGGGACTAGCAGAGATAAGGCCTGCAGCCACGTCAAACACATGTAGTACTCCCTGAGGGGAGGGATGATCAGAGATAAGGTCTGCAGCCACGTCAAACACATGTAGTACTCCCTGAGGGGAGGGGACGATCAGAGATAAGGCCTGCAGCCACGTCAAACACATGTAGTACTCCCTGAGGGGAGGGGACTAGCAGAGATAAGGCCTGCAGCCACGTCAAACACATGTAGTACTCCCTGAGGGGAGGGATGATCAGAGATAAGGCCTGCAGCCACGTCAAACACATGTAGTACTCCCTGAGGGGAGGGACGATCAGAGATAAGGCCTGCAGCCACGTCAAACACATGTAGTACTCCCTGAGAGGAGGGACGATCAGAGATAAGGCCTGCAGCCACGTCAAACACATGTAGTACTCCCTGAGGGGAGGGGACGATCAGAGATAAGGCCTGCAGCCACGTCAAACACATGTAGTACTCCCTGAGGGGAGGGACGATCAGAGATAAGGCCTGCAGCCACGTCAAACACATGTAGTACTCCCTGAGGGGAGGGGACGATCAGAGATAAGGCCTGCAGCCACGTCAAACACATGTAGTACTCCCTGAGAGGAGGGACGATCAGAGATAAGGCCTGCAGCCACGTCAAACACATGTAGTACTCCCTGAGGGGAGGGGACGATCAGAGATAAGGCCTGCAGCCACGTCAAACACATGTAGTACTCCCTGAGGGGAGGGACGATCAGAGATAAGGCCTGCAGCCACGTCAAACACATGTAGTACTCCCTGAGGGGAGGGACGATCAGAGATAAGGCCTGCAGCCACGTCAAACACATGTAGTACTCCCTGAGGGGAGGGACGATCAGAGATAAGGCCTGCAGCCACGTCAAACACATGTAGTACTCCCTGAGGGGAGGGGACGATCAGAGATAAGGCCTGCAGCCACGTCAAACACATGTAGTACTCCCTGAGGGGACGATCAGCGATAAGGCCTGCAGCCACGTCAAACACATGTAGTACTCCCTGAGGGGAGGGACGATCAGAGATAAGGCCTGCAGCCACGTCAAACACATGTAGTACTCCCTGAGGGGAGGGGACGATCAGAGATGAGACCTGCAGCCACGTCAAATACATGTAGTACTCCCTGAGGGGAGGGACGATCAGAGATAAGGCCTGCAGCCACGTCAAGCACATGTAGTACTCCCTGAGGGGAGGGACGATCAGAGATAAGGCCTGCAGCCACGTCAAACACATGTAGTACTCCCTGAGGGGAGGGGACGATCAGAGATAAGGCCTGCAGCCACGTCAAACACATGTAGTACTCCCTGAGGGGAGACCGATCAGAGATAAGGCCTGCAGCCACGTCAAACACATGTAGTACTCCCTGAGGGGAGACCGATCAGAGATAAGGCCTGCAGCCACGTCAAACACATGTAGTACTCCCTGAGGGGAGGGGACGATCAGAGATGAGACCTGCAGCCACGTCAAATACATGTAGTACTCCCTGAGGGGAGGGACGATCAGAGATAAGGCCTGCAGCCACGTCAAACACATGTAGTACTCCCTGAGGGGAGGGACGATCAGAGATAAGGCCTGCAGCCACGTCAAACACATGTAGTACTCCCCGAGGGGAGGGGACGATCAGAGATAAGGCCTGCAGCCACGTCATACACATGTAGTACTCCCTGAGGGGAGGGACGATCAGAGATAAGGCCTGCAGCCACGTCAAACACATGTAGTACTCCCCAAGGGGAGGGGACGATCAGAGATAGGCCTGCAGCCACGTCAAACACATGTAGTACTCCCTGAGGGGACGATCAGCGATAAGGCCTGCAGCCACGTCAAACACATGTAGTACTCCCTGAGGGGAGGGACGATCAGAGATAAGGCCTGCAGCCACGTCAAACACATGTAGTACTCCCTGAGGGGAGGGGACGATCAGAGATGAGACCTGCAGCCACGTCAAATACATGTAGTACTCCCTGAGGGGAGGGACGATCAGAGATAAGGCCTGCAGCCACGTCAAGCACATGTAGTACTCCCTGAGGGGAGGGACGATCAGAGATAAGGCCTGCAGCCACGTCAAACACATGTAGTACTCCCTGAGGGGAGGGGACGATCAGAGATAAGGCCTGCAGCCACGTCAAACACATGTAGTACTCCCTGAGGGGAGACCGATCAGAGATAAGGCCTGCAGCCACGTCAAACACATGTAGTACTCCCTGACGGGAGACCGATCAGAGATAAGGCCTGCAGCCACGTCAAACACATGTAGTACTCCCTGAGGGGAGGGGACGATCAGAGATGAGACCTGCAGCCACGTCAAATACATGTAGTACTCCCTGAGGGGAGGGACGATCAGAGATAAGGCCTGCAGCCACGTCAAACACATGTAGTACTCCCTGAGGGGAGGGACGATCAGAGATAAGGCCTGCAGCCACGTCAAACACATGTAGTACTCCCTGAGGGGAGGGGACGATCAGAGATAAGGCCTGCAGCCACGTCAAACACATGTAGTACTCCCTGAGGGGAGGGACGATCAGAGATAAGGCCTGCAGCCACGTCAAACACATGTAGTACTCCCCGAGGGGAGGGGACGATCAGAGATAAGGCCTGCAGCCACGTCATACACATGTAGTACTCCCTGAGGGGAGGGACGATCAGAGATAAGGCCTGCAGCCACGTCAAACACATGTAGTACTCCCCAAGGGGAGGGGACGATCAGAGATAGGCCTGCAGCCACGTCAAACACATGTAGTACTCCCTGAGGGGAGGGACGATCAGAGATAAGGCCTGCAGCCACGTCAAACACATGTAGTACTCCCTGAGGGGAGGGGACGATCAGAGAACCGGCGGATTGGCCCGGATAAACCCAGATCCCAAACAAACAGACAGACACCTTGAGGGACCTGACCTACTGATGTTCAGTATCATAGGGAACAGAATTTCACCTAGATAATGTATAATAATATCTATAAAACGCTTCATCAATTATTGATGAAGCGTTTTATAGATATGTGCATTGGCATAACCTTCACACACAGTATCATGACATTTGCTCATGAATCATTTCTTATAAAATACCTTAAAAGTTTAATTTAATTTAAAGTGTGACCCTCTATATGTAAATAGTATGTCTGTCTGTGGAAACCGTTTGTTAATGAATAAGCCAACACCAAGGGAGGAGGGGCTGTGCCAGGCCAGACTGTCTGAGGTAGCTAGGTGCCATGTAGCCCAGGCCTCTGTCTGTGGAGGAGGGGCTGTGCCAGGCCAGACTGTCTGAGGTAGCTAGGTGCCATGTAGCCCAGGCCTCTGTCTGTGGAGGAGGGGCTGTGCCAGGCCAGGCTGTCTGAGGTAGCTAGGTGCCATGTGACCCAGGTCTCTGTCTGTGGAGGAGGGGACATGTGTTGGGTGACAGGGGGACAGAGACACCACGACATCACCTGAGTAGTGATGTCGTCCTCACACACACACTAACAAATACGGCCACACACATACTGAGAGAGAATAGGAGATGCCTGGAAGTCCCAGCTTTTCTGGCCTTCAATATTTTGCCCTCATCGCTCTAATGAGGGCTAGGCAGTACCGGTGAGCAGACATGCACGCACGCACACACACACACACACACACACACACACACACACACCTCTAAGCAAGGCAACATCACAGGGCTGATTCATACCACCTACTTCCCAATTACACTTCTCATCTGCAGACAGGGCAGGCACCACTTCTCATCTGCAGACAGGACAGGCACCATTTCTCATCTGCAGACAGGACAGGCACCATTTCTCATCTGCAGACAGGACAGGCACCATTTCTCATCTGCAGACAGGACAGGCACCATTTCTCATCTGCAGACAGGACAGGCACCACTTTGGACTGCCTGATGTGTTGAAGAAAGGACACAGGGATGCTACTCATCTCTGATAGGCTGATGGTTTAGTACCTCCTGGTACCTCCTGCAGGCACCGAGGGGTGGCCATTCTGTCTCCAACTGGGTAGGTCTTAGTCCAAGAGCAATTACACACACACACACACACACCACACACACAACACACCCACACACACAGCAACACACACACACACAGCAACACCCACGCACACACAGTGACACACACTTAAAAATAACTATTTATCCATGTATACTCCTCTTTTCAGGCTGTATTCATGTATTTCTTCAGAAGGACAAGATAAAGAGGTGACTGACCTCTCCCCTCCCTCCCACCTGTTGCAATCACCACTTCCTGTTTGGCCCTGTGCTACTTCCTGTTAACACCCACCGCGGGTGGTGTGTGTACACTGTGGTCTGTGTGTGTGTGTGTGTGTGTGTGTGTGTGTGTGTGTATACTGCGGTGTGTATTGCAAAGCTCTCTGTATCACAGTTACTGATGAGATAGAGTCCTGCACCGTTAGGCTGACACACATGGGCTCACATCACATACGTTTTAGGAGTGTTGACAACTTGACAGACTGATAATGAGCATGCTGTTAGAAAACATTATATTTTGGTATTTTTTTCATTAGTCCACTGTTGACGCAGTTTCACAATGTTTTACACGTCAGCAGTCAACTTTTCAAGATATTGGACTTTCAAGAAGCAGTGTCACCAGCCACATCATCCTGATGGTGAGAAAACCTGACTGCTGAAATGGAAAACATTTTGGGATTATATCAACAGTGGACTAATGACAAAAATAACAAAAGATGTATTTTGAGTGGATTTTCCCTTTAACCGTCTATAGAGTTGAAGGAAAATGAACACATGGAGCAACACAACACTTAAATGTGTGTTTAATTTGAACTCCTTTTCTACCTGTGATCTAATGAGATCAATCATGTTGTGGATGTAGATTTCATGACGAGGTAGTCTGCGGATGTAGATTTAACGACGAGGTAGGCTGTGGATTAAAATTTAATGATGATGTAGGCTGCGGATGTAGATTTAATGATGATGTAGGCTGCGGATGTAGATTTAATGAAGAGGTAGGTTGTGGATGTAGATTTAATGACGAGGTAGACTGTGGATGTAGATTTAATGATGATGTAGGCTGCGGATGTAGATTTAATGACGAGGTAGGTTGTGGATGTAGATTTAATGACGAGGTAGACTGGATGTAGATTTAATGATGAGGTAGGCTGTGGATGTAGATTTAATGTTGATGTAGGCTGCGGATGTAGATTTAATGATGATGTAGGCTGCGGATGTAGATTTAATGATGATGTAGGCTGCGGATGTAGATTTAATGACGAGGTAGGCTAGGGATGTAGATTTCTTGACGAGGTAGGCTGTGGATGTAAATTTAAATGAGGTAGGCTGTGGATGTAGGTGTAATTCCCTGACATCATCAGTGTTTCATAGGGCAGTCAGTCCGTCTGGTGATTCTCCTGGCGGAGTTCTTTACTCACATTGATCTCAGTAGATAGCTATCTGCTGACGGCTGGGCTGACGGCTGGGCTGGCTTTGTGTTGGTGTGTGTGTGTGTGTGTGTGTGTGTGTGTGTGTGTGTGTGTGTGTGTGTGTGTCAGCAGTCCGCCACCCAGAGCTAGGCATCAGCTGGCTACCTACTTCAGAACACTCATGCTCCCAGCATGCATTGTCTCTTGTCCAATTAATAATACAATGCGGTCAACTTTCAAAAAATACAACAAAGTCGTCTTATAACGTTGGTCAAAACTGTATATGAGAAATGTTTGTGTTGTTCTTATTCAGAACCCCCCCCCCCCAGTGTTCTCATAACTCCAGATTGAGTTCATTCATCACTAGCAATGACAATGTGCAATTCTTGTGTAGAAAGCACTTCTTATTAAATTCATACAATTCTCATACAGTTTACTGTTCACAGAGGGCCAACTGAGTAATGAATGGAGGAGAACATCGCTAGGTGTAACAATGCTAGGTGTGAGGGACAACAAAACAGAGCAGGAAATGGTAGCGCTCAACACTAATGAATCACGCAGGCAGCACACCTCTGTTGAAAGGCCTCAGAAACATTACATCATCTGAAGTAATGAAAGGAGAGATACCTTCTACTTTTTCAAAGTTAGAGTTCAAAAACCTGTTGGTGAGTGTGTAGATAGAGGAGTGTGTGTAAAAAGATTTCACGTCACACTATAATTGGCTCTTCAGAAACCTTAAAGCCAACGTCTCTATGTTTCCATGGTTACCTTTGGCACAGGAGCTGTTTTTGGTTTGTGTGTTGTGCTGTGATTGACTGGTGTTCGCCTGGAGGTTGGACACACAGCAGGGCTACTGGAGAGGAACCATAGAGAATCAGACAGTACATGATAGGGATGCCACCCAATCTGGCAACAATAAGGACACGGCAGGGGAAAATTCCACCCAATCTGGCAACAATAGGGACACGGCAGGGGAGAATTCCACCCAATCTGGCAACAACAGGGACACCGCAGGGGAGAATTCCACCCAATCTGGCAACAATAGGGACACGCAGGGGAGAATTCCACCCAATCTGGCAACCGCAAAAGGGAGTACAGCCAGGGGGACTCAGAGGTGCAGGCCGATTAATATTAAAAGGACGTGTGTGTGTGTGTGTGTGTGTGTGTGTGTGTGTGTGTGTGTGTGTGTGTGTGTGCTCAAGGCCTTTGCTCTCAGCAAATATATATGAGACCTCAGAGGTCAAAAGGTCAAACCAGAGTAGTTGGCATTAAGGACGGTGTCCAAAACACTGGCAATCTACCTACAACACTGGCAATCTATCTACAACACTGACAATCTATCTACAACACTGACAATCTATCTACAACACTGACAATCTATCTACAACACTGACAATCTATCTACAACACTGGTTGATGGTTGGAGAGTATGGTTCAGCTTTGATGGAAGGGTCCATAGCAACACTCATTAGCTGCTGTTGCTAGTGCGTGGGGAGGCTGGCTGAGCTGTCCCGGAGTGTGTTGGCATGTGGGGGTGGCACAGAGGGCACAAAGAGAGGAGGAGGAGGAGTGGACGGGAGAGGGCAACGTTTTAACCCTCTCTGAAGCACTTCATGCTCTCTTAAGGCTCTCAGATGGAAGGGTTTTCACTCAGTATGCTGCCTCACAGATTGGGCTACAGCAGAATCTATCCAAGGCAGTGCAGGAACACAGTCTGCTCTGCAAGTATGGAAATACCTTGCTCATATGAAACTCCAACCGTCTCATGTACCTCTCGATGGTTTTGATTTGCTGCAGACAGAAATAGAACAAGCTAGAGTTAAAATGTGTTGGTGACAAGAGAAGATACTGTCAGTAAATCGTGCATCTATGCCTCTAAACCATGACAGCAGTTAAAACAGAGGGTAACATGATCAAAGAGGTTACACTTTCAGCTGAGAGAAGACTCGTTTACGGTAATCTAATCGCTCCTCTGACTTTACATGGCAGGGAAGTTCATTAAATGTAAACACACACAAACACAAATGCACCCACTTCAAAGATCCCTCCCATCCCCACTATGACAGAAAGGTTAGGCAGGCCTTACCCTCCACTCACTCACCTTGTCAAGGTCATACAGGACTCCCTGGGGGGAAAAGCACACACACACACACACACACACACACACACACACGTTAGTTACTCCAAAGCATATTGCGGTTGTCTGACATCAAAAGGAATACGATTTCTATTAAAACAGCCTTCTCTCATGGAGAAGCTGTCTTCAGTTGGAAGAGCTGAAATGTGTTTGTTCTCTGACTAGCGTAGTAGCTACCAGCTTCAGAACCCAGATGAGAGGCATCTTATGTGAAATGTCACGATGAAGATACAACACCATTATCATTAACAACATTATCATCAGACTAATTAGAATGAGGAGACATGAGGTTCGATACACTAGCAGTGTTAATAACCCAGTCCTCTGGGACTACCGTTTCCCATATCGGATCCCAACACCAGAACATCTGATTCATATCATCAAGGGCTTGATGAATAGCAGACTAGTCAAGGGCTTGATGAATAGCAGACTAGTCAAGGGCTTGATGAATAGTAGACAAGTCAAGGGCTTGATGAATAGCAGACTAGTCAAGGGCTTGATGAATAGCAGACTAGTCAAGGGCTTGATGAATAGCAGACTAGTCAAGGGCTTGATGAATAGCAGAGAAGTCAAGGGCTTGATGAACAGTAGACAAGTCAAGGGCTTGATGAACAGTAGACAAGTCAAGGGCTTGATGAACAGTAGACAAGTCAAGGGCTTGATGAACAGTAGACAAGTCAAGGGCTTGATGAACAGTAGACAAGTCAAGGGCTTGATGAACAGTAGACAAGTCAAGGGCTTGATGAACAGTAGACAAGGGCTTGATGAACAGTAGACAAGGGCTTGATGAACAGTAGACTAGTTTAATCAGATGTACTAGCGGTTGGATAGATCCAACATGTGAAACGACAGGTCCCTGAGGACTGGGTTGAGAACCACTACACTACATAGAAGTGTATAGGGCAGGGTTCCCCAGCTGGCGGCCCGCGGGTCATTTTATTTGGTCCCCAGGTTTTCTGAGCCCCCCCCACCAAAACAAAAGTTTTATTTGTATTTCTTTTTTCATTGTTGGACATAAAAGACTGTTAAAACCCCAGCAAATCAGCTCCAAGTCATTTACATTTTGGAAATCTGTCCCAAAGTATTCCCACGCATAACAGGGGAGATATATGTGATATAAGCAAGGTTTGAAATTATTATGTTTTAGTCAAATATTACATCTGTCTGGGCTTTATGTGGTCAATTTGCAGTCTACAAATGACTTGTAATTACGTTCCGGCCCCCTGACCATCCTCTCGTGGCTGAATCTAGATGATGATCCCTGGTATAGGGTCTATGATGTATTTAGGATTGGACATACACTACAGTTAGTGTTGTTGATGACATCCTGTCTCACATCCTGTCTCACCAGTCTGGAGTTCCTCTTCATGTCCTTCATCAGAGAGGTGAGTTTGTCCAGCCCTGTCTGGTGCACCTCCAGATACTCACTGAGGGAGAGAAGGGGAGAGAGGGTGGAGGGATGGGTAGAGGGGAGGGAGAGAGTGGGAGGAGGGCGATACGAGAGGGGGAGGGAGAGAGAGGTGACAAGAGGGAAAGAAAATGTAGAAAGGGAGAGGGGAAGGGAGAGGGGAAACGAGAAGGGGAGAGGGGAAGAAAGGGAGAGAGAAAAGAAAAGGGAGGAGGTTGGGGGGGAGGAAGGGAGAGGAGAGAGGAGAAGAGGAGGGAGGAAGGAAGGAGAAGAAGAGGAAGGGAGAGGAAAAGAGGAGGGAGGGAGAGGCGAGGGAGAGGCGAGGGAGGGTGAGAGGCAAGGAGGGGCCATAACTTACTATACAGCTGTCAATACAGACATGTCACCAAAGTTATCATATGGGCCATCTGTGTGTGTGTGTGTGTGTGTGCCCAAGGGATGGAAACTATGTGAGAGGCGAGGCAGCATGTTTGAGTGATGAGAGGGGGAGGGAAAGAGAATGTGTGTATTAGCAACAGCTTCCATCTCCAAGCCATTAGACTGCTGAACAGCTAATCAAATGACTACCTGGATGACTTGTTTTACACTGCTGCTACACGCTGTTAATCTATGCATAGTCACTTTACGCCTACCTACATGTACATATTATCTCAAATACCTTAACTCACCTGTACCCCCTGTATATAGCCTCGCTATTGTTATTTTAGTGTTACTTTTTTACTTTAGTTTATTTAGTAAATATTTTCTTAAAACTGCATTTTTGGTGAAGGGCTTGTAAGTAAGCATTTCACAGCAAGGTGACAAATAAAATTATTTGATTTGAAAAGAGAGGGAGAGGAGAAATAGGGGTGTCAGTGGTGTGTGTGTGTGTGTGTGTGTGTGTGTGTGTGTGTGTGTGTGTGTGTGTGTGTGTGTTAGGGATGGGAATTGCCAGGGAACTCACGATACAATGTTATCACCATACTTAGGTGACAATTTTTTAAAACCTTATTTTAAATAGGGAGCCAATTTGTTTTCAGCACTTTTATTTCCATGTCTCTCTCTCGTCCCTCTGCAGCAGACATATACACTGCTCAAAAAAAATAAAGGGAACACTTAAACAACACAATGTAACTCCAAGTCAATCACACTTCTGTGAAATCAAACTGTCCACTTAGGAAGCAACACTGATTGACAATACATTTCACATGCTGTTGTGCAAATGGAATAGACAACAGGTGGAAATTATAGGCAATTAGCAAGACACCCCCAATAAAGGAGTGGTTCTGCAGGTGGGGACCACAGACCACTTCTCAGTTCCTATGCTTCCTGGCTGATGTTTTGGTCACTTTTGAATGCTGGCGGTGCTTTCACTCTAGTGGTAGCATGAGACGGAGTCTACAACCCACACAAGTGGCTCAGGTAGTGCAGCTCATCCAGGATGGCACATCAATGCGAGCTGTGGCAAGAAGGTTTGCTGTGTCTGTCAGCGTAGTGTCCAGAGCATGGAGGCGCTACAAGGAGACAGGCCAGTACATCAGGAGATGTGGAGGAGGCCGTAGGAGGGCAACAACCCAGCAGCAGGACCGCTACCTCTGCATTTGTGCAAGGAGGAGCAGGAGGAGCACTGCCAGAGCCCTGCAAAATGACCTCCAGCAGGCCACAAATGTGCATGTGTCTGCTCAAACGGTCAGAAACAGACTCCATGAGGGTGGTATGAGGGCCCGACGTCCACAGGTGGGGGTTGTGCTTACAGCCCAACACCGTGCAGGACGTTTGGCATTTGCCAGAGAACACCAAGATTGGCAAATTCGCCACTGGCGCCCTGTGCTCTTCACAGATGAAAGCAGGTTCACACTGAGCACGTGACAGACGTGACAGAGTCTGGAGACGCCGTGGAGAACGTTCTGCTGCCTGCAACATCCTCCAGCATGACCGGTTTGGCGGTGGGTCAGTCATGGTGTGGGGTGGAATTTCTTTGGGGGGGCCGTGCTCGCCAGAGGTAGCCTGACTGCCATTAGGTACCGAGATGAGATCCTCAGACCCCTTGTGAGACCATATGCTGGTGCGGTTGGCCCTGGGTTCCTCCTAATGCAAGACAATGCTAGACCTCATGTGGCTGGAGTGTGTCAGCAGTTCCTGCAAGAGGAAGGCATTGATGCTATGGACTGGCCCGCCCGTTCCCCAGACCTGAATCCAATTGAGCACATCTGGGACATCATGTCTCGCTCCATCCACCAACGCCACATTGCACAACAGACTGTCCAGGAGTTGGCGGATGCTTTAGTCCAGGTCTGGGAGGAGATCCCTCAGGAGACCATCCGCCACCTCATCAGGAGCATGCCCAGGCGTTGTAGGGAGGTCATACAGACACGTGGAGGCCACACACACACACACACACACATACTGAGCCTCATTTTGACTTGTTTTAAGGACATTACATCAAAGTTGGATCAGCCTGTAGTGTGGTTTTCCACTTTAATTTTGAGTGTGACTCCAAATCCAGACCTCCATGGGTTGATAAATTGGATTTCCATTAATTATTTTTGTGTGATTTTGTTGTCAGCACATTCAACTATGTAAAGAAAAAAGTAGTTAATAAGATTATTTCATTCATTCAGATCTAGGATGTGTTATTTTAGTGTCCCCTTTATTTTTTTGAGCAGTATAGTATGATGAGCAATATGTTAGTAACATCGAAACTCAATAAAATCCCAGTATCGAGTCACAATACATATAGAATTTGGAGAATAGTGGGAATTGCAATACATATTGTATCTGGGGGACTGAGTGGCACAGCGGTTTAAGGCACTGCATCGCAGTGCTAGAGGCGTCACTACAGACCCGGAGTCGATCCAGGGCTGTATCACAACTGGCCGTGATCAGGAGTCCCATTGGGCAGTGCACAATTGGCACAACGTCGTCTGGGTTAGGGGAGGGTTTGGCCGGGGCCGTCATTGCAAATAAGAATTTGTTCTTCACTGACTTGCCTAGTTAAAAAGATGGAGAACAAGATATGAAGGAAAAATACTGGAGTTTTGGTGCAGGTACAGCCAACTAGTGCAAAATAATATTGCGATATTGTTAAAATGATACGATATATCGTCAAAAATAATATGTAAATGTATTTATTTTTTCTGTGTCTGTGTCTGTGTCTGTGTGTGTGTGTGTGTGTGTGTGTGTGTGTGTGTGTGTGTGTGTGTGTGTGTGTGTGTGTGTGCTTACTCCAAGCCTTGTTTTAGGGCTCCATACACCTCCTCCACCCTCTCGGGTTTGGGCTCTCTGGAGCCACTGCTGGCCTTGTGCCCTGACAGATGGGGCTTCTTTGGTTTGGATGTGGGCTTCTTCTGCACTGCAGAGTTCCCCATGAACGAGTTACACCTGGACACACACAGAAACAAAGATCGGATGGTTTTCTTTGGGTCCTCAACAAAATAAATAGTCACAAAGGAGGTCTTTTTTAGGTCAATACCGCCATTTTGACTACTCACTCCATATGAGTCATGCAGTTGTCTTTTCATAACAGGATACAGAAAAAGCACACACACATCGCCTAGCGACAGCCCAATCTCCTAGCGACAGCCCTCACGGCAACCTGGCCCCAGTATAGTAGGTGGAGGGATAGGATTTTTTTTACTTATTTAATTTTTTTATTTATTTCACCTTTATTTAACCAGGTAGGCTAGTTGAGAACAAGTTCTCATTTACAACTGCGACCTGGGCAAGATAAAGCAAAGCAGTGCGACAAAAACAACAGAGTTACACATAAACAAACGTACAGTCAATAACACAATAGTAAAATCTATGTACAGTGAGTGCAAATGTAGAAGAGTAGGGAGGTAAGGCAATAAATAGGCCATGGAGGCAAAATAATTACAATTTAGCATTAACACTGGAGTGATAGATGTGCAGATGATAATGTGCAAGTAGAGATATTGAGACATTGCAAAAGAGCAAGAGGATAAGTAACAATATGGGGATGAGGTAGTTAGGTGTGCTATTTACAGATTCACTGTACCTATACACAGCCAACTGCTCTGACAGCTGGTGCTTAAAGTTAGAGAGGGAGATATAAGACTCCAGCGATTTTTGCAATTCGTTCCAGTCACTGGCAGCAGAGAACTGTAAGGAAAGGCGGCCAAAGGAAGTGTTGACTTCAGGGATGACCAGTGAAATATACCTGCTGGAGCGCGTGCTATGGGTGGGTGTTGCTATGGTGACCAGTGAGCTGAGATAAGGCGGGGCTTTACATAGCAAAGAGTTATAGATGAACTGTACTGGGGTCAGGGGTTAGTCTTCTTCAGAAGTCTACTAACTGCTCTAGTGGCGATGTGTGACATTCACATACTCTTTATACTATTATCTACCCTACAGTGATGAAACTGGTCTGAATGAATGAGGTCCTGACTCTTAAACCTCTAAGATTATGAACACATCATGAGACAGGTTCATACATACTAGGTTTCCAATGCAAGTGCATC
This sequence comes from Salmo trutta, assembly GCF_901001165.1. NCBI lineage: Eukaryota > Metazoa > Chordata > Actinopteri > Salmoniformes > Salmonidae > Salmo > Salmo trutta. The sequence continues at coordinate 10,746,572 of NC_042992.1, read as the reverse complement.
TCTACCTCTGTGTTTCGCTACTAGTTGTAGATAATGAAGTAACGTGAACAGCTTTAACAACTAGTGTGTGATGGTGTGTAGTGTAGATTACAGGAACACAGCAGTGGTATCTTTATAATGAGAAATACAGTGACTTCAGGAAGCATTCACACCCCTTGACTTTTTACACATTTTCTTGTGTTACAGCCTGAGTAAAAACTTGATTAAATTGAGATTGTGTCACTGAGCTATACACAGCATCCCAGAATGTCAAAGTGAAATTTTGTTTGTAGATTTATAATTTTTTTATGAATAAATAAAAATTAAGCTGAAATGTCTTGAGTCAATAAGTATTCAACTCCTTTGCTATGCCAAGCTTAAATAAATAAGTTCAGGAGCAAAAATGTGCTTAAACAAATTGCATAATACGTTGGATGGACTTTTTCCCTGTTCAATAACAGTGGTTGACATGATTTTTGAATGACTACCCCATCTCTGTACCCAACACATACAGATAATTGTAAGGTCCCTCAATCGAGTAGTGAATTTCAAGCATAGATTCAACCACAAAGTCCAGGGAGGTTTTCCAATGCTTCGCAAAGAAGGGCACCAATTGGTAAAAAACAAAAAAAAGCAGATATCGAATATCCCTTTGAGCATGGTGAAGTTATTAATTACACTTTGGATGGTGTATCAATACACCCAGTCACTACAAAGATACAGGCATCCTTCCTAACTCAGTTGCCAGAGAGGAAGGAAACTGCTCAGGGATTTCACCATGAGACCAATGGTGATTTTATAACAGTTACAGTGTTTAATGGTTGCGATGTGAGAAAACGGACGATGAATCAACCACACTGTAGTTACTCCACAATACTAACCTAAATGACAGAGTGAAAAGAAGGAAGACTGTACAGAATAAAAGTATTCTAAAACATGCAACCTGTTGCAACAAGGCACTAAAGTAATACTGCAAAAACATTTGCAAAGAAAATAACTTGTTGTCCTGAATACAAAGTGTTATGTTTGGGGCAAATCCAACACAACATATCACTGAGTACCACTCTTCATATTTTCAAGTATGGTGGTGGCTGCATCATGTTATTGGAATGATTGTCATTGGCTAGGGAGTTTTTTTGTATAAAAATAAACGGAATAGGGCCTCACGAGTGGCACAGCAGTCTAAGGAACTGGATCGCAGAGCTAGAGGTGTCACTACAGACCAGGGTTTGATCCCAGGCTGTGTTACAGCCAGCCGTGACCGGGAGACCCACGAAGCGGCGCACAATTGTGTCCTTGTGTCCTCCTCCCAGAGTGCTAAGAACCTTGGCGTGATCCTGGACAACACCCTGTCGTTCTCCACTAACATCAAGGCGGTGACCCGATCCTGTAGGTTCATGCTCTACAACATTCGCAGAGTACGACCCTGCCTCACACAGGAAGCGACGCAGGTCCTAATCCAGGCACTTGTCATCTCCCGTCTGGATTACTGCAACTCGCTGTTGGCTGGGCTCCCTGCCTGTGCCATTAAACCCCTACAACTCATCCAGAACGCCGCAGCCCGTCTGGTGTTCAACCTTCCCAAGTTCTCTCACGTCACCCCGCTCCTCCGCTCTCTCCACTGGCTTCCAGTTGAAGCTCGCATCCGCTACAAGACCATGGTGCTTGCCTACGGAGCTGTGAGGGGAACGGCACCTCCATACCTTCAGGCTCTGATTAGGCCCTACACCCAAACAAGGGCACTGCGTTCATCCACCTCTGGCCTGCTGGCCCCCCTACCTCTGAGGAAGCACAGTTCCCGCTCAGCCCAGTCAAAACTGTTCGCTGCTCTGGCACCCCAATGGTGGAACAAGCTCCCTCACGACGCCAGGACAGCGGAGTCAATCACCACCTTCCGGAGACACCTGAAACCCCACCTCTTTAAGGAATACCTGGGATAGGATTAAGTAATCCTTCTAACCCCCCCCCCTTAAAAGATTTAGATGCACTATTGTAAAGTGGTTGTTCCACTGGATATCATAAGGTGAATGCACCAATTTGTAAGTCGCTCTGGATAAGAGCGTCTGCTAAATGACTTAAATGTAAATGTAACAATTGGCTCAGCATCATCCGGGTTAGGGGAGGGTTTGGCCGGCCGGGATTTCCTTGTCCCATTGCGCTCTAGCGACTCCTTGTGGCGGGCCGGGCGCATGCACACTGACACGGTCGCCAGCTGTATGGTGTTTCCTCCAAAACATTGGTGCGGCTGGCTTCCGGGTTAAGTGAGCAGTGTGTCAAGAAATAGTGCGGCTTGGCGGGGTCGTGTTTCGGAGGACGCACAGCCCGCGACCTTCGCCTCTCCCGAGTCCATACGGGAGTTACAGCGAGGGAACAAGACTGAAACTACCAATTGGGGAGAAAAAAAGGTCAAAAGTACAAAAAAATGTAACCGAATACAGCTATAATCACAGGCAAAATCCTAGAGGAAAACCTGGTTCAGTCTGCTTTCCAACAGACACTAGGGAACAAATTCACCTTTCAGCAGGACAATAACCTAAAACACAAGGCTAAAGCTACACTGGAGTTGCTTACCAAGTCGACATTGAATGTTCCTAAGTGGCGTAGTTATAGTTTTGACTTAAATTGGCTTGAAAATCTGTGGCAAGACTTGAAAATGGCTGTCTAGAAATTAAACAACAACCTTGACAGAGCTTTAAGAATTAAAAAAATAATAATGACCAAATATTGTATACTGAAAAAAAAATGAAAAAAAAAAAACGCAACATGCAACAATTTCAACGATTTTAGTGAGTTACAGTTCATAAAAGGAGATCAGTCAATTCAAGTAAATTCATTAGGCCCTAATCTATGGATTTCACATGACTGGGCAGGGGCGCAGCCATGGGTGGGCCTGGGAGGGCATAGGCTAATTTGGGAGCCGGGCCCAAGGCCAGCCAATCAGTTTTTCCCCACAAAAGGGCTTTATTACAGACAGAAATACTCATCAGTTTCATCAGCTGTCCGGGTGCCTGGTCTCAGACGATCCCGCAGGCTCCCGAGTGGTGCAGCGGTCTAAGGCACTGCATCTCAGTGCTTCAGGCATCACTACAGACACCCTGATTCGAATCCAGGCTCTCACACATCTGGCCGTGATTGGGAGTCCCATAGGGCGGTGCACAATTGGCCCAGCGTTTTCCAGGTTTGGCTGGTGTAGGCCGTCATTGTAAATAAGAATTTGTTCTTAACTGACTTGCCTAGTTAAATAAAGGTTAAATGAATATAAAATAAAAGGTGAAGAAGCTGGATGTGGAGGTCCTGGGCGTGGTCTGCGGTTGTGAGGCCAGTTGGACGTACTGCCAAATTCGCTGAAACAACATTGGAAGCAGCTTATGGTAGAGAAGAGAACATTCAATTCTCTGGCAACAGCTCTGGCGGACATTCCTGCAAGTTGGATACACTGCCAAATTCTCTAAAACGACATTGGATGAGGCTTATGCATGACAATTGCACGCTCCCTAAAAACTTTAGACATCTGTGGCATTGTCTTGTGTGACAAAACTGCACATTTTACAGTAGCTTTCATTGTCGCCAGCACAAAGTGCACCTGTGTTATGATCATGGTGTTTAATCAGCTTCTTGACATGTCACACCTGTCAGACAGATGGATTATCTTGGTAATGTAGAAATGCTCACTAACAGGGATGTAAACAAATGTGTGCACAAAATTTGAGAGAAATAAGCATTTTGTGTATATGGAACATTTCTGGGATCTTTTATTTCAGCTCATGAAACATGGGACCAACACCTTACATGTTGTGTTTATATTTTTGTTCCGTATGGAAGCCAGGAGTGGAAAGCGCTTAGAGATTTACCCAAAAAGACTCACAGCTGTAATCGCCACCAAAGGTGGTTGTACAAAGTATTAGATAAATTAGATAATTCAGTTTTTCATTTTCAATAAATGTGCAAATATTTCTAAAAACATATTTTCACTTTGTCATTATGGGGTATTGTGTGTAATTGAGTGAGTTAAGAATATCTATTTAATCCATTTTGGATTCAGGCTGCAACAACAGAATGTGGAATAAGTCAAGGGGTATGAATACTTTCTGAAGGAACTGTAGCTGCTTCCTTATAAACAGCAGGATTATGGGTACACAGTGACAGCAGATTCCTCTACAAGTCAGAGCGTACCACATACTGCTGCCTGCCTGGAACCCAATGCTGTAAGACGCTCTGGAAAAGCTAAATTACTAACATGTAACGTAGAGCTTCCACAAATCTAGGTCAACGTGCAAAATGAGAGCATCGTGCTGCCTTGGGGTCACGCTAGTGTAGCTAGCTGCGCTACGTTCAGTAGGACACCGTGCATACACACACTTTGATGTTCTTGCCCCATTCCCTTGAGCTCCCTCATTATCTATGTGAGACACTCGTCTGACAGTCGCTCAACGCTTACCCAACGGATTCATGTAAAGTAAATGTTACATCCACAGTCAGAGAGGGAAGTATCTGTACAGTTTTAATGTCACATGCAGTAAAGTGAAATGCCTGTTCTTACAAGCTCTAACGACAACAATCAATAACAATGCAATACCAAAAATAACAAGGTAGAACACCATATCTCTCTATCACCATCTCTCTCTCTCTATATCACCATATATATATCTATCTATCTATCTATCTATCTATCTATCTATCTATCACCATATATCTCTATGAATCACAACAGATGTTGGATACTGAAGCAGAGGTATGTGATGTCCTCCTATTGTCCAGACTGATACATTCAGGACAGACAGAAACGTGGGGAAAAAGTGTGTAACTTGAACTTTTACAGAAATCTGCCGACGTTGACATCAATGCATGATTTCAACCTACTTTCCAGGTTATACACACATGTATCAGGTAAGGATTCAGCCTTCTGTGTCTAAGAAAATAATTAGTTACGCTTAGGCAATGATCTAAGGTCAGCTTTGCATTTTCTCCACTAAGAGCTAAGGTTAGAATTGGGGTACAACACACACTTATCCTAAATCTGTGCCTAGAAAGCCTTCAGGCCAATTTCCACCTCACTATTTCCTTACCTTGAGCGTCTCTCCTGTAGCGTGCTGAAGCCAGCGAAGGATTGGCTCCGGATGATCCCATTGGGTCCCCCAGGGGAGTGCGTTCCGGCCGCCATGATCTCTGGGACGCGGGATGACACTCCTAGAAAGTGTGAGAGAGAGAGAGAGAGAGAGAGAGAGAGAGAGAGAGAGAGAGAGAGAGAGAGAGAGAGAGAGAGAGAGAGAGAGAGAGAGAGAGAGAGAGAGAGAGAGAGAGAGAGAGAGAGAGAGAGAGAGAGAGAGAGAGAGAGAGTGAGAGAGCAAGAGAGAGGCAGAGAGAGAGAGAGAGAGAGAGAGAGAGATATTGGGCTACAGTAACATGAGCTTCAGGAAACTAACAGAGATAGATATAATTGAGCCGTAGAGTGGAACTGGGAAGACAGACAGACAGACAAAGAGAGACAGACAGACAGACAGAGAGCGAGACAGACAGACAGACAGAGAGCGAGACAGACAGACAGACAGAGAGCGAGACAGACAGACAGACAGAGAGCGAGACAGACAGAGAGCGAGACAGACAGAGACGAGACAGAAGACAGAGAGCGAGACAGACAGACAGAGAGCGAGACAGACAGACAGACAGAGAGCGAGACAGACAGACAGACAGACAGACAGACAAAGAGAGACAGACAGACAGACAAAGAGAGACAGACAGAGACAGACAGAGACCGAGACAGACAGACAGAGCGAGACAGACAGAGCGAGACAGACAGACAGACAAACAGAGAGCGAGACAGACAGACAGAGAGCGAGACAGACAGACAGAGAGCGAGACAGACAGACAGACAGAGAGCGAGACAGACAGACAGACAGAGAGCGAGACAGACAGAGAGCGAGACAGACAGACAGAGCGAGACTGTCTGTCTGTCTGTCTCGCTCTGTCTGTCTGTCTCGCTCTCTGTCTGTCTGTCTGTCTGTCTGTCTGTCTGTCTGTCTGTCTGTCTGTCTGTCTGAGAGCGAGACAGACAGAGAGCGAGACAGACAGAGAGCGAGACAGACAGACAGAGAGCGAGACAGACAGACAGAGAGCGAGACAGACAGACAGACAGACAGAGACAGAGAGCGAGACAGACAGACAGACAGACAGACAGCGACAGACAGACAGCGACAGACAGACAGCGACAGACAGACAGCGACAGACAGACAGCGACAGACAGACAGAGAGCGAGACAGACAGACAGAGAGCGAGACAGACAGACAGAGAGCGAGACAGACAGACAGACAAAGAGAGACAGACAGACAGACAAAGAGAGACAGACAGCGAGACAGACAGACAGAGCGAGACAGACAGAGCGAGACAGACAGAGAGCGAGACAGACAGACAGACAGACAGACAGAGACCGAGACAGACAGACAGAGCGAGACAGACAGACAGACAGACAGACAGAGAGCGAGACAGACAGACAGAAAGAGAGCGAGACAGACAGACAGACAGAGAGCGAGACAGACAGACAGAGAGCGAGACAGACAGACAGACAGACAGCGAGACAGACAGACAGAGAGCGAGACAGACAGACAGACAGACAGACAGACAGACAGACAGCGAGACAGACAGCGAGACAGACAGCGAGACAGACAGCGAGACAGACAGCGAGACAGACAGACAGAGAGCGAGACAGAGAGCGAGACAGACAGACAGACAGACAGACAGAGAGCGAGACAGACAGACAGAGAGCGAGACAGACAGACAGACAGAGACAGACAGACAGACAGACAGCGAGACAGACAGACAGACAGACAGACAGAGAGCGAGACAGACAGACAGACAGACAGACAGACAGACAGAGAGCGAGACAGACAGACAGAGAGCGAGACAGACAGACACAGACAAAGAGAGACAGACACAGACAAAGACAGACAGAGAGCGAGACAGACAGACAGAGCGAGACAGACAGACAGAGAGCGAGACAGACAGACACAGACAAAGAGCGAGACAGACAGACACAGACAAAGAGAGACAGACAGACAAAGAGAGACAGACAGAGACAGACAGAGACCGAGACAGACAGACAGAGCGAGACAGACAGACAGAGAGCGAGACAGACAGACAGACAGACAGAGAGCGAGACAGACAGACACAGACAAAGAGCGAGACAGACAGACACAGACAAAGAGCGAGACAGACAGACACAGACAAAGAGAGACAGACAGACAGACAGAGACCGAGACAGACAGACAGAGCGAGACAGACAGACAGAGAGCGAGACAGACAGACAGAGAGCGAGACAGACAGACAGAGAGCGAGACAGACAGACAGACAGACAGACAGAGACAGAGAGCGAGACAGACAGACAGACAGACAGACAGACAGAGACAGAGAGCGAGACAGACAGACACAGACAAAGAGCGAGACAGACAGAGACAGACAGAGACAGAGCGAGACAGACAGACAGACAGACAGACAGAGAGCGACAGACAGACAGCGACAGACAGACAGCGACAGACAGACAGCGACAGACAGACAGCGACAGACAGACAGAGAGTGAGACAGACAGACAGAGAGCGAGACAGACAGACAGAGAGCGAGACAGACAGACAGACAGAGAGCGAGACAGACAGACAAAGAGAGACAGACAGACAAAGAGAGACAGACAGCGAGACAGACAGACAGAGCGAGACAGACAGAGCGAGACAGACAGAGAGCGAGACAGACAGACAGACAAAGAGAGACAGACAGACAAAGAGAGACAGACAGCGAGACAGACAGACAGAGCGAGACAGACAGAGCGAGACAGACAGAGAGCGAGACAGACAGACAGACAGAGAGCGAGACAGACAGACAGACAGAGACCGAGACAGACAGACAGACAGACAGACAGAGAGCGAGACAGACAGACAGACAGAGACCGAGACAGACAGACAGACAGAGAGCGAGACAGACAGACAGACAGAGAGCGAGACAGACAGACAGACAGACAGAGAGCGAGACAGACAGACAGACAGAGAGCGAGACAGACAGACAGACAGAGAGACAGAGCGAGACAGACAGACACAGCGAGACAGACAGCGAGACAGACAGCGAGACAGACAGCGAGACAGACAGACAGAGAGCGAGACAGAGAGCGAGACAGACAGACAGAGAGCGAGACAGACAGACAGACAGACAGAGACAGACAGACAGACAGACAGACAGACAGACAGACAGAGAGCGAGACAGACAGACAGAGAGCGAGACAGACAGACACAGACAAAGAGAGACAGACAGACAAAGAGAGACAGACAGAGACAGACAGAGACCGAGACAGACAGACAGAGAGCGAGACAGACAGACAGACAGACAGAGAGCGAGACAGACACAGACAAAGAGCGAGACAGACAGACACAGACAAAGAGCGAGACAGACAGACACAGACAAAGAGAGACAGACAGACAAAGAGAGACAGAAGGAGACAGACAGAGACCGAGACAGACAGACAGAGCGAGACAGACAGACAGAGAGCGAGACAGACAGACAGACAGAGAGCGAGACAGACAGACACAGACAAAGAGCGAGACAGACAGACACAGACAAAGAGCGAGACAGACAGACACAGACAAAGAGAGACAGACAGAGACCGAGACAGACAGACAGAGCGAGACAGACAGAGACCGAGACAGACAGAGAGCGAGACAGACAGACAGAGCGAGACAGACAGACAGACAGAGAGCGAGACAGACAGACAGACAGAGAGCGAGACAGACAGACACAGACAAAGAGCGAGACAGACAGACACAGACAATGAGAGACAGACAGACAAAGAGAGACAGACAGAGACCGAGACAGACAGAGAGCGAGACAGACAGACACAGACAAAGAGCGAGACAGACGGACACAGACAAAGAGAGACAGACAGACAAAGAGAGACAGACAGAGACAGACAGAGACCGAGACAGACAGACAGAGAGCGAGACAGACAGACAGAGAGCGAGACAGACAGACAGACAGAGAGACAGACAGACAGACACAGACAAAGAGAGAGACAGAGACAGACAAAGAGAGACAGACAGAGACCGAGACAGACAGACAGAGCGAGACAGACAGACAGAGCGAGACAGACAGAGCGAGACAGACAGACAGACAGAGAGCGAGACAGACAGACAGAGAGCGAGACAGACAGACAGAGAGCGAGACAGACAGACAGACAGAGAGCGAGACAGACAGACAGACAGAGAGCGAGACAGACAGACAGACAGACAGACAGACAGACAGACAGACAGACAGACAGACAGACAGACAGACAGACAGACAGACAGACAAAGAGAGACAGACAGAGACCGAGACAGACAGACAGAGCGAGACAGACAGACAGAGCGAGACAGACAGACAGAGCGAGACAGACAGACAGAGCGAGACAGACAGACAGAGAGCGAGACAGACAGACAGAGAGCGAGACAGACAGACAGACAGACAGACAGACAGACAAAGAGAGACAGACAGACAAAGAGAGACAGACAGAGACCGAGACAGACAGAGACCGAGACAGACAGACAGAGCGAGACAGACAGACAGAGCGAGACAGACAGACAGAGCGAGACAGACAGACAGACAGAGAGCGAGACAGACAGACAGAGAGCGAGACAGACAGACAGAGAGCGAGACAGACAGACAGAGAGCGAGACAGACAGACAGACAGAGAGCGAGACAGACAGACAGACAGACAAAGAGAGACAGACAGACAGACAGACAGACAGACAAAGAGAGACAGACAGAGACCGAGACAGACAGACAGAGAGCGAGACAGACAGACAGACAGAGAGACAGAGACAGACAGAGAGCGAGACAGAGAGCGAGACAGAGAGCGAGACAGAGAGCGAGACAGAGAGCGAGACAGAGAGCGAGACAGACAGACAGACAGAGAGCGAGACAGACAGACAGACAGACAGACAGACAGACAGACAGACAGACAGACAGACAGACAGACAGACCTGGTAAGAGGATCAGTATGTATTTAAACTCTTCAGTGACAGGATATCAATGGGAGACCATTATGGGCCACACAGTACAGAGGACACTGTAATAAGATTGGTATGTCAGAGAGAGGAGACAGACATGTCAATTCTGGATCTGAATGCTGCTAGTCTGCATCTCAGCCTGAAGTCATCATCTATTTACAGTAGATGGAAACCATTCTATCCTTTATGTAACGTGTTGAGAAAACAGGAGCCCTTTCTGAACTCTGTCCTTGATCAATGAGAAGCATTTTTCAAGTCTACATCCATTGTCCTCCTGACTCCTTGAAGAGTGGCTACACATTCTCCTTTCTCTGGTCCTCTATTCATGCACCTTGGTTGGAGAGTGAGGTAGCAATACCGTGGTTTGCTTTGCTCTGTCATTGTCCTTGTTAACACATTCTAGGGACAGGCTAGTAGGAGTCTAGAATCTAGACAACTACTGTTATATGCCCTCCATTTCAATATTTAGCCAAACCGCGCTGTCAGACTTCAAACTGTCAAGAAGACTATTTGTTAGAGACGTTTAATGACTCGCTAGAAACCTGGCACAACATAGAAACACAGGAGACAGCTTATAGCACACTGATAATGATGTTTAACAGCAACCCCCAGACCCACAACGGACTAAAGCACAGTGTGCTGTACAGTATCTTAGAGTCTGTCCTGTCCACACACACACACACACACACACACACACACACACGCTGATTACAGATGTGGGAAACGAACGCAGGACGCCGAGAGCAACATGTCAGATCAGCGACGCGAGAGCAGGGCTCAATCTGAGACTGTATGAACTAGAGCTAAACAGACTTTACAGTAACAGTATCAGCTCTCTCTGTCCCTGCCTCTCTCAGAAACACAGCTGGATTAGAGAGTCACACTTCACAGTAACAGTATCAGCTCTCTCTGTCCCTGCCTCTCTCAGAAACACAGCTGGATTAGAGAGTCACACTTTACAGTAACAGTATCAGCTCTCTCTGTCCCTGCCTCTCTCAGAAACACAGCTGGATTAGAGAGTCACACTTTACAGTAACAGTATCAGCTCTCTCTGACAGTGAGACGTGACAGTGAGACGGAGAGACGTGACAGTGAGACGGAGAGACGTGACAGTGAGACGGAGAGACGTGACAGTGAGACGTGACAGTGAGCCCAGGAGCGGGCCAGACAAAGGCCCTACGCCACGCTGTGCACAGGTCCAAGGAAAGACTAGATGTTGTTTTTCTGTGGAGGGACAATAGTAGAGGTCAGATATGGCCTTTAAGAACATAATGTATAAGGTTATATGATCTAAACTCCTATTCTGAGACTCTTTGTGACAACAGGCCCTGCCTGATGTGTGGTAAAACTAGAGCAATGATTCACAGGTCAATTAGACCACTCTGCTAAAGAGGCTGGGTATGACCACTCAAATATTCAGACATTAATATGCTCTTATCAGTCTATCTGGTTGGTATCGATGGCTTTTTTTGATGATGTGATGTCATACAAGAACCCAAACAGTTTGACCAGAGACTGACCCACTGTAGCCAACACCAGGAGATGTTGAGACAAAACGTCTATAATGAGAAGGAAAAAGGGTACAAGTGGGTAGTGTGCCTATTTGAGGGTACACGTGGGTAGTGTGCCTATTTGAGGGTACAAGTGGGTAGTGTGCCTATTTCAGGGTACACGTGGGTAGTGTGCCTATTTCAGGGTACACGTGGGTAGTGTGCCTATTTCAGGGTACACGTGGGTAGTGTGTCTATTTCAGGGTACACGTGGGTAGTGTGTCTATTTCAGGGTACACGTGGGTAGTGTGTCTATTTCAGGGTACACGTGGGTAGTGTGCCTATTTCAGGGTACACGTGGGTAGTGTGCCTATTTCAGGGTACACGTGGGTAGTGTGTCTATTTCAGGGTACACGTGGGTAGTGTGCCTATTTCAGGGTACACGTGGGTAGTGTGTCTATTTCAGGGTACACGTGGGTAGTGTGTCTATTTCAGGGTACACGTGGGTAGTGTGTCTATTTCAGGGTACACGTGGGTAGTGTGTCTATTTGAGGGTACAAGTGGGTAGTGTGTCTATTTCAGGGTACACGTGGGTAGTGTGTCTATTTGAGGGTACAAGTGGGTAGTGTGCCTATTTCAGGGTACACGTGGGTAGTGTGTCTATTTCAGGGTACACGTGGGTAGTGTGCCTATTTCAGGGTACACGTGGGTAGTGTGCCTATTTGAGGGTACAAGTGGGTAGTGTGCCTATTTGAGGGTACAAGTGGGTAGTGTGCCTATTTGAGGGTACAAGTGGGTAGTGTGCCTATTTGAGGGTACAAGTGGGTAGTGTGCCTATTTGAGGGTACAAGTGGGTAGTGTGTCTATTTGAGTGTACAAGTGGGTAGTGTGCCTATTTGAGGGTACAAGTGGGTAGTGTGCCTATTTGAGGGTACAAGTGTGGGTTTAAAGTGAGAGTCTACAGGAGATTCTGGGCTGAATCTTTGCAGTTCTCATAGTACTCTGTTTCCATGCAACAGTAGAAAATGACTAAAAGCACATCTTCAGATATCATTTGCAGGCTTGATGTTAAACAGCGTGCTGTTTTCTGTGGTTGACCGCTCTGTCTGAAAGCCTTGCTCCTAGACAGAGGGGGGGCTGGGTAACTAAATGACAGAACCTTCGTCATCATCCAGTGTTCAGAGTTCTGACTGAGCCTTTCTAACAGCCTTGTAGAAGTCGTTCATTTGAAAACACTTCCGTGAGCAGGAGAACAAATGAAAGCCTGGTGAATGGATGTACAGAGACTAACGATGACTCCGAACTAAATGAATAGAATGGTTTCAGATTGAATTTCTTGCATCTTTTGATACCACTTCCATTCAACCCCACATCTTGCCAAATGGCAAAGTCAAGAATGGAGAACAGAGCCTCCAGCTGACTCAGAGGCGGGACTATACGGCGTGGTTAGCGTGGTTAGCGTGGTTAGCGTGGTGGGGTAGTCAGAGGTGGGAGTATACGGCGTGGTTAGCGTGTTGGGGTAGTTTAAGGATAGCCAACATTGAGGACTGGCGGGCAGAACTGTCCGAAATATCTTAACCGAAAGTGACATGTATGTTTCAACACCACATCATGCCAAACACTTCTAGAACCCTGAATACAATAACTCATCTATTCTACAGATGATCTATTCTCTATTTTCCATCTACAAGTTTAAAACTAGTATGAGAGAGAAACTGGAGAGAAATAGACCAGAATCCACTTAATCAACTAGCCTGTTTTCAAAGTTCAGTTTTAACATCAACCTGGAGAGAACATCTGGAATGAACCGTATGCCTGTCATGTCAAAGCAGACTTTCACATCCAGTAAACATCACTACTCACTCTCACCTCAAAAACAAAACTACAGCTAACTACGTGTCAGGTCAGGAGCAAAGACTCATCTAAACACATCCCCTCACACTGAACAATAAACACAGCAGAAAGAAACATTAGTTGAACCAACCAGTGAGACAAACCCCTCCCTCAAAGCGTGGGGTCCTGTTCATAAGGATACACCGTAGCAAAACGTTCTGCAACAGAAAAGTGTTTCTTATTGGAAGTTCAGGGAGTACTGATAAAACCTCCCCGTTTCACTCTGTTTCAGATTGTTCTATTCTGTTTTGTGTTTAGTGAAAAAACCCAGCTTAGCCCCTCTTCCCTCAAAAAGTGAGCAGCTTCACCCCTCTTCCCTCCAATAGTGAGCAGCTTCACCCCTCTTCCCTCCAATAGTGAGCAGCTTCACCCCTCTTCCCACCAATAGTGAGCAGCTTCACCCCTCTTCCCACCAATAGTGAGCAGCTTCACCCCTCTTCCCACCAATAGTGAGCAGCTTCACCCCTCTTCCCTCCAACAGAGAGCAGCTTCACCCCTCTTCCCACCAATAGTGAGCAGCTTCACCCCTCTTCCCTCCAATAGTGAGCAGCTTCACCCCTCTTCCCTCCAACAGAGAGCAGCTTCACCCCTCTTCCCTCCAATAGTGAGCAGCTTCACCCCTCTTCCCTCCAACAGAGAGCAGCTTCACCCCTCTTCCCACCAATAGTGAGCAGCTTCACCCCTCTTCCCTCCAACAGAGAGCAGCTTCACCCCTCTTCCCACCAATAGTGAGCAGCTTCACCCCTCTTCCCACCAATAGTGAGCAGCTTCACCCCTCTTCCCACCAATAGTGAGCAGCTTCACCCCTCTTCCCACCAATAGTGAGCAGCTTCACCCCTCTTCCCTCCAACAGAGAGCAGCTTCACCCCTCTTCCCTCCAATAGTGAGCAGCTTCACCCCTCTTCCCACCAATAGTGAGCAGCTTCACCCCTCTTCCCTCCAACAGTGAGCAGCTTCACCCCTCTTCCCACCAATAGTGAGCAGCTTCACCCCTCTTCCCACCAATAGTGAGCAGCTTCACCCCTCTTCCCTCCAACAGAGAGCAGCTTCACCCCTCTTCCCTCCAATAGTGAGCAGCTTCACCCCTCTTCCCTCCAATAGTGAGCAGCTTCACCCCTCTTCCCTCCAATAGTGAGCAGCTTCACCCCTCTTCCCTCAAAAAGTGAGCAGCTTCACCCCTCTTCCCTCCAATAGTGAGCAGCTTCACCCCTCTTCCCACCAATAGTGAGCAGCTTCACCCCTCTTCCCTCCAACAGAGAGCCTTTCATAAAACACAACGCATCTCTTCCTGAATCCGGATGCATTCCGGGACAGACACTGGGTGGCCCGGTTGAATGAGGCTGCCAGTCAGTCAGTAAGGCTATTGAGGGCTTCTCAGTCACACAACCTTGCATGCCCCATGAGGAGGGGGATTGGGGGGGGACATCAGAGGGGTGACAGGGGCCTCTCATGGGTACAAGTCTGATCAGTATGTTAACCAGCAGCCTGGCACAAACCCCTAGAGACATGCATTGGGAGGGGGGTGAAGCAATGGGCTGATGCAATGAGTCATGGAGGGTGTGAGGGAGGAGGAAGAAGCAAATGGGGGGGGACTGACATCCTGAGGACCAGACTCATCATGCACACACATCTCCCTCTCCTCTTCTTCCCTCTCCTCTATCAGTTGCTCTCCCCCTCAGTACTCAGACAATCATTCTCTTACACACTCACAGCCCTATTCTTTTCAGTATTCTAACCACAGTTCTCTCCAGTCCACTTCACTCTCCTTTCCTTCTCTTACATGTTAGTCATTTAGCAGACGCTTTTATCCAGAGCGTACATTTTCATACTTTTTCCTTCTGGTCCCCCATGGGAATCAAACCCACAACCCTGGAGTTGCAAGCACCATGCTCTACTAACTGAGCCACATGGGATTCTAATAGAAGTGTTTTTGTTACTCTCTGTCTCGCTCAGACACACACACACACACACACACACACACACACACACACACACACACACACACAGAGAGAGAGACGAATGATGCCGGCAGTGGTTGTGTGTGTGTGAGTAACGTTAAAAACTCAGCCCAAAGTGTTGGTTAACAACCGGAGGCAAATTTTATATGCCTGTATAAATTTGTATCTCCATAGCAACAGCAGACAATACGGGATGTGTTATGTAAAACAACATGGTTATTGTGGGTCTCACTCTGACAGTGAAGTGGGAGGCCATCTCTGGTCTGGTCTGGCCTGGGGTCTGAAGTCTTCCTCTTCTCCCTCTGTGTGTCGCACACACGCACACACGCACACAGTTGTTCAAGCAGCCCTTCTTCGTCCCTCTGTGTCTTCCTTCCACAACCCCGTTAGATAGGAGTACAGCCCTCTAGACAACGAGGCCAACCAGGAACACTGAAGATGTGTTTTAATCTCATAAGTAATGACCACTAAAACCCCTCAATGTCATTACCACGCTCGTCCCAGCCGGGAAGCTACAGCCCCTATAACCTCAGCCATCTCCATGGTGACCCAGCCAATCAAGTAGCATTAGCTCAGGGTTCGATGTGAACCACATACAGACTAGTGGTGACCTTCCATACGCATTTGCTCATTGTAGAGATAAAGGTGCTCAAAGCTGATGTATTCTGCATACCCCACCATACCATGAGACATCCATGTCTTCATCACCGGAAAAGATAAACAGTTGAGATTGATATTATTTAAATAATTCCAAGGTTGTCAAACTAGAACAATGGAAAAAAGGTATACCCAAACGCACTTCAGCCCAGCTTAAACAAGGGGGGGGGGAGGGGGGTGTTCCGGTGCTGAACAGAGGGACCTGAAAATCCCCCAAAAACATTCCTTACCCCAGGATACTTCAACTGGTGACTATCAGGGAGAATAAAGAAACAGGAGCCCTCTGTTGCTGCATCAATCTGACAGATGGAGAGACAAACAGTAGGTTTACGTTTCGGCATGAATCGCCTTCATCAGAGCCTTGAGCAGGACAAAATGTGGGAGGCACCTCGCAGGAGAGTGTCCCACTCGTCATGTCAATACTGTCCGTAGTAGTAGCAACTACACAGGTTATTCACACACCGGTATGATCCTTATTTAAGATTCCTACACATACATTCCACTTGAATAACAAAAGACAGGAATAAACAAAGCAAAAGGTATTTACAAAAAAATATGAGAAATAGAGCTGTTCATTCAGACCCTTTGGCTCGACGCAATCTACTGTAAGCAGTGGGTCCAAAGTGTCTCTCTCTGTAACAATATCCTCACTATACTGCCAGCTCTGGAGGAAACAGAATGTCAAGGTGGTGTCACGCATGTGTGTAGGAACGGACCAAGGCGCGGCGTGAGTATCGTTCCACATCTTTAATATATTGTGAAACTTAGCCAAACAAACAATAAACAAAACACAAACCATGACAACAGAGGTGCAACATGCACTAACTCAAAATAATCTCCCACAAACACAGGTGGGAAAAACAACTACTTAAATATGATCCCCAATTAGAGACAACGATGACCAGCTGCCTCTAATTGGGAATCATACAAAAACCCCAACATAGAAAAAATAA
>NC_042992.1:10684626-10724626 GCF_901001165.1 Salmo trutta | reverse complement strand
TATTCCCTACGGCCCTGGTCAAGAGAGACTTATTCCCTACGGCCCTGTTCCAGAGAGACTTATTCCCTACGGCCCTGGTCAAGAGAGACTTATTCCCTACGGCCCTGGTCAAGAGAGACTTATTCCCTAGGGACATGTTAAAAAGTAGTGCACTATATCGATATAAGGGTGCCATTTCAGATGCAAACCAGCAGCATACCACCCTCCATCCCACTGCTGGCTTGCTTCTGAAGCTAAGCAGGGTTGGTCCTGGTCAGTCCCTGGATGGGAGACCAGATGCTGCTGGAAGTGGTGTTGGAAGGCCAGTAGGAAGCACTCTTTCCTCTGCTCTAAAAAAAAATATCTCAATGCCGTCACACTGCCCTGTGTAGGGTGCCGTCTTTCAGATGGGATGTTAAACGGGTGTCCTGACTTTCTGAGGTCATTAAAGATCCCATTGCACTTATCGTAGGGGTGTTAACCCTGGTGTCCTGGCTAAATTCCCAATCTGACCATCACGGCCACCTAATCATCCCCAGCTTACAATTGGCTCATTCCTCTCCCCTGAAACTATTCCCCAGGTTGTTGCTGTAAATGAGAACGTGTTCTCAGTCAACCTACCTGGATAAATAAAGTAGCCTTATTATTTTGAACACTATGAAAATGTCACTGGGTCAGTGAAACAATAGCCACTGTGACAAGCGTGTTCATTATTAATATCAGGCTGTAATGATACAATAACTGTGACAGACTCTCTCCCTCTGGACTTGAGTTAACACAAACCACCTATCTATTCCAGCAGCTAGTACTGTTTTATCACTGTAGCCACGACTACCAGGGAAAGAGAAAGAGGGTTTTATTTTCAGCCTTAATATAACCACTCACTGGGGCAGAAACAGCTGGCTTAATCCAGTTTGGATGGTCACCGCTTTGCCTTCCAGGTCTACCTCAGAGGTTGCCATGTTGGATTTCAGTCGAAGACAGAAAGACAACCCTAAATTCTGGATATGTCTTTTAAAAAAATATTCAAAATGATTCTAACTTGATCAAAAATGTCTGAATTGAAATCTCAATGATAATTGTGGTATGATATTTCAAGGAGGAACAAGCATGGCAACACTGGTGAAAGTGGGGCATAACGTAGGCCTATAGTAATAGCATCACTATGACGACACAAACATAGGAGACGAGTCGACCATCAGTATCTGGTGCCTTGGTTGGCACTGGTATATATCCAGAAGACCAATATTTATAGAACACCCTGAAGAAGAAGGAAGAGAAGGACATTCATAGATGTGTAGGGACATGATGATGATAAGCTTAGAGCTGGCTGGCTGCACATTCACTCAATCAGTGTGGCGGTCTGTAGCATTTAACTAAGACGGAGATGATATGCACATCCCAAACTCGACAACTGGCCTATTTATTGCCTTAACTTACCTCATTTGCACTCACTGTATATAGACTTTTTGTTTTCTTTTTGTTCTACTGTATTATTGACTGCATGTCTGTTTATTCCATGTGTAACTCTGTGTTGTTGTATGTGTCAAATTGCTACGCTTTATCTTGGCCAGGTCGCAGTTGCAAATGAGAACTTGTTCTCAACTAGCCTACCTGGTTAAATAAAGGCGAAATAAATAAAAAATAAAAAAACTGGTGCACTTAGGTTTAAGTGCCTTGCTCAAGGGCACAGACAGATTTTCACCTTGTCGGCTCGGGGATTCGAATGAATAACCCTTCAGTTTCTGGCCCAACGCTCTAACCGCTAGGCTACCTGTCGCCCTTGTTAATGAAATGAGAGGAATATTGCAGCGCTTTTTTTAATCCTGCATCATAATTGTTTTGACTTCTGTGAAAGAATAAAGCGATGGCAAGCAGCGATATTTGGTCAGATGGGGATGATTAGGTCAGATGGGGATG
This sequence comes from Salmo trutta, assembly GCF_901001165.1. NCBI lineage: Eukaryota > Metazoa > Chordata > Actinopteri > Salmoniformes > Salmonidae > Salmo > Salmo trutta. Next base: position 10,722,727 of record NC_042992.1, on the reverse strand, counting down.
ATGGGTCAGATGGGGATGATGGGATGATGTGTCAGATGAGGATGATGGGGATGATAGGTCAGATGGGGATGATAGGTCAGATGGGGATGATAGGTCAGATGGGGATGATAGGTCAGATGGGGATGATTGGTCAGATGGGGATGATTATAATAAACCTACATAACATGTGGCCCTAGTGGAGATGGGCCTTAAGCCTGTCGCATGTTATCCAGTCGCACATATTATGACAAGATTTTGTGACGTTTTTGTTCATTTTGGTGTTCGGCTAGGGTTTTTCCGGCTGTTCGCACACACTACATTTTTTTATTGAGGAGTTTCGAAGTTCTGTAACCGAAGTCTACGCCCCTTCGTCGATGATTGATCAAGAGTAGGGATGGAATCTATGGACGGGATTCTTCAATGGGGCGACAGGTAGCCTAGTGGTTAGAGCGTTGGACTTGTAACCGAAAGGTTGCAAGATTGAATCCCCAAGCTGACAAGGTAAAAATCTGTCGTTCTGCCCCTGAACAAGGCAGTTAATCCACTGTTCCTAGGCTGTCATTGAAAATAAGAATTTGTTCTTAACTGACTTGCCTAGTTAAATAAAGGTAAAAAGAAGTGGTTGTTGGCATTCAACGAAAAGCAACTCGTTTTCATGCACATTTTTTTGCTTGAGAAATGCTGCACCAAACATTTTAGCTAGCTAAGACCTCGGCAAAAACGTCAAAATTAATGACAGATTTCTTGATTTATCTTCGATTAATTCTGACTATTTTGAGGAGGTGTTACTGACTATGTATGGTGTCTCGAGAGGGACAAACAGCAGCATAACTGTTATTATTACAAAGGTATTTTAAAGGCGTATCCTTGCACAGGCGTTCACTTTTGCATAGCCGAGTTCTGCTAGGAGCAAACACAACCTAGCCTGCAGGCGCCGTTAGGTAACACAGGCCTGAGCACCAAATATCGCTGCTAAACAAAGTTAAAAAAAAAAGGAGGAACTTGCCTTACTAAATATGTCCTTTCTGACAGAAAAAGACCTTCAAGGTACAGTTGTGTTAATATTCCCTAGATACTGTTTCATGTAAAATAAATAAATAAATAAATAAATAAATAAATATATATATATATATTAGTTATGGTGATGCACTAGATTTATGGGGTGATGCAAATGCCTCTTTAGCCCATGACTGAACCTAGAGTGACGTAAATAGAGCTCGACTGGATTGAACCGAATTACGAGCTGCTCGCTCTGCTAAAACCACTCCTCATCATTACCCTGTAGTGATCCGCTCCGTACACCAGCCTCTACATTTCTGCTCACACACACACACACACACACACACACAATGCTTTGAAGTGCTGGAAATTAACAGCTTCAATATTCAAAGTGGGAACCATGCTGTGGAAAGAGAGCAAGAGAACTAGACAGAGAGAGAGAGAATGAGAGAACTAAAGAGAGAGAAAGAGAGAACTAGAGAGAGCGAGAGAACTAGAGAGAGCGAGAGAACGAGAGAACGAGAGAGAACGAGAGAGAGCGAGAGAACTAGAGAGCGAGAGAACTAGAGAGAGCGAGAGAACTAGAGAGAGCGAGAGAACGAGAGAACGAGAGAGAGCGAGAGAACTAGAGAGCGAGAGAACTAGAGAGAGCGAGAGAACGAGAGAGCGAGAGAACTAGAGAGAGCAAGAGAGAACTAGAAAGTGAGAAAGAGAGAACTAGAGAGAGAAAGAGAGAAGCAGAGAGAGAAAGAGAGAACCAGAGAGGGAGAAAGAGAGAACCAGAGAGGGAGAAAGAGAGAACCAGAGAGGGAGAAAGAGAGAACCAGAGAGGGAGAAAGAGAGAACCGGAGAGGGAGAAAGAGATAACTAGAGAGGGAGAAAGAGATAACTAGAGAGGGAGAACCAGAGAGGGAGAAAGAGAGAAGCAGAGAGGGAGAAAGAGAGAAGCAGAGAGGGAGAAAGAGAGAAGCAGAGAGGGAGAAAGAGAGAAGCAGAGAGGGAGAAAGAGAGAACCAGAGAGGGAGAAAGAGAGAACCAGAGAGGGAGAAAGAGAGAACCAGAGAGGGAGAAAGAGAGAACCAGAGAGGGAGAAAGAGAGAACCGGAGAGGGAGAAAGAGATAACTAGAAAGAGAGAACTAGAGAGGGAGAAAGAGAGAACCAGAGAGGGAGAAAGAGAGAACTAGAGAGGGAGAAAGAGAGAACCAGAGAGGGAGAAAGAGAGAACCAGAGAGGGAGAAAGAGAGAACCAGAGAGGGAGAAAGAGAGAACCAGAGAGGGAGAAAGAGAGAACCAGAGAGGGAGAAAGAGAGAACCAGAGAGGGAGAAAGAGAGAACCAGAGAGGGAGAAAGAGAGAACTAGAGAGGGAGAAAGAGAGAGAGATCGAGAGAAAGTGAGAGGGAGAACGAGAAAGAGAACTAGAGTGAGAGAGAGAGAGAGAGACAGAACGAGAGAGTTAACGAGAGAGAAAGACAGAGAAAGAACAGGTAAGTACAGTAGGTGATGAGACTAGGTGATACATTCCATCTGAGGAGACTCTGGGCTCAGTGGGCCGGCTGTTCAGCTTCCTGCTGCTCAGACTGAGGATCATCCATGTGAACCCAGTCACCTGCTGTTACAGCGGCTCACGCTTCGACCCAGTCACGCTTCGACCCAGTCACGCTTCGACCCAGTCACGCTTCGACCCAGTCACGCTTCGACCCAGTCACGCTTCGACCCAGTCACGCTTCTACCCAGTCACGCTTCTACCCAGTCACGCTTCTACCCAGTCACGCTTCTACCCAGTCACGCTTCTACCCAGTCACGCTTCTACCCAGTCACGCTTCTACCCAGTCACGCTTCTACCCAGTCAGCTGTACAGGAGCAGCAGCACATCTGGCTCCAGTCAAGAGAAAGACTGCTGCTGCTACTTGTGATATTAGAGTATGAATGTACCGGTGCCACACATACGCAACAGCTATGATAATCGCCACGAATGTGTCTTAGCGACAGCTATGATAATCGCCACGAATGTGTCTTAGCGACAGCTATGATAATCACCACGAATGTGTCTTAGCGACAGCTATGATAATCACCACGAATGTGTCTTAGCGACAGCTATGATAATCACCACGAATGTGTCTTAGCGACAGCTATGATAATCACCACGAATGTGTCTTAGCGACAGCTATGATTATCACCACGAATGCGTCTTAGCGACGGCTATGATAATCACCATGCATGTGACTTACAGTGGGGAGATAATGTATTCAAATGGCAGAGAGAGAAAGATTACTTCCCTGATTGAACAAGACTTATGAGTTGGGTGTTTTTGAGAAGTCAGGGACTGAAGATTAAGGGAAGCAACAAAAAAAATAAGATTTTGTTGTTGTTTCAAAGTCAATATTGACACTTTGGGTGAGTTTAGTTTTGTCAGCGCGACCAGTGACGAGTTTAAGAAGACAAAGAAGGCATTGGGTAGCCTAATAAACATGAGTGTGGAGTTTATTATTCATAATGCGGGCCACGTAGTTTGAAAATGAACAAATCATTCACCATGCTAGCTTTGCCTCAGGATAAACGAACACACACACACACACACACACACACACACACACACACACACACACACACACACACACACGCACGCACACACGCACACACGCACACACGCACTGTCAAGCACGCACGCACACACATACCCACACACACCATATGTCATAGTACAGCTGTGTGACAGCCTCCCTGAGGGAAACTAGAACACAAGAAGAGACAATGACAGTCTTCTAGAATCATCACTCACACAGCAGTAGACAGTCTTCTAGAACATCAATCACACAGCAGCAAACAGTCTTCTAGAACCATCACTCACACAGCAGTAGACAGTCTTCTAGAACATCAATCACACAGCAGTAGACAGTCTTCTAGAACATCAATCACACAGCAGCAAACAGTCTTCTAGAACCATCACTCACACAGCAGTAGACAGTCTTCTAGAACCATCACTCACACAGCAGCAGACAGTCTTCTAGAACCATCACTCACACAGCAGCAGACAGTCTTCTAGAACCATCAATCACACAGCAGTAGACAGTCTTCTAGAACCATCAATCACACAGCAGTAGACAGTCTTCTAGAACCATCAATCACACAGCAGTAGACCTCATTCTTCTCAGTCAAACATTCTCCATCATTCATGTTATTCAGTATACTTGGGTTTCGTCTTAAATGGCACCCTATTTCCGATAGTGCACTACTTTTGGACCGTATGTGTAGTGCACTAGGGAATAGGGTGCCATTTCAGATGCCTCCTAGGTTAACCCCTGCTTGTCACGCCTTCTTCCTCCATATATCAACACCACCAATGTCCATGAAGACAGATAGTGTATGTATTGTTTCTAACCCCTCCTCTGGCTCCCAGCTGTTCACGACTGGGGGTCAAATTAGAAAACAACAAAACTGAGCATCCACTTTATCATCCTATGTCTGTTTAAAACACGTAATACCCACAGAGGAAAGGATTTCTACTGAACATCAAGATAAACAGGGACAGAAGGGATAGTGTGTACATCTGCTGCAGAGCTAAGGGGACAGTGTGTGTGTGTGTGTGTTCCACCGCTGGATCTAAATAGACTTGAGGGATTAAAGAGGAAGAGCCCCCATTGGGCTGCACTGACAACACAGATCTGATGATCTGCTCAGAAACAAGGGAGGAGGGGAGAGCGGGAGACCCCCTGTCCTTATCCCTCTATCATCATCCCTCCATCTCCTTCCTCATCTAGGACCCAGAGAGAGGAGCGGGAGGAGGGGATAGAGGGATGGAGAGCCCTAGGGTGGACCAGTAACCTTTCACCCCCAACACCTGCCACACCATCCTGTGAGGGAGTCCAAAAGCCATGCGCACGCGCGTACACACACACACACACACTAGTTAATAGAAGACTTCCATTGCTCAGGCAATCCATTTAGTCACACATCATTGCTGCTTACTCATGTAGACTTTACACATCAATAAGCATTTTAAAGGCCCAGATTTACTGCAAATCATATAAAGATCACCGATGCAAAGATCAAGGCCCGTATTCATAAAGAGCCTCATAGTAGGAGTAGTAACCTAGGATCCCCCTGTCCATGTAATCTTATTCGTTATGCTCTAAAAGGCTAAACCAATCCTAGACCAGCACAGCTATTCTGAGACATTTTATGAATCAGGATCAAGATTTCTGATTACTTACTAATGTATAAAGGTGATTAATACGGACAGAAACACATGCAGTATGTCTCTCTGACCCAGTTGCCCAGCAAGCAACTACTGTCGTCCCTATCGAAGAGAGGAGGGCCTCAGCTTTCTGTAGGTATCATTTTATTTCTCATCTCTCAATATTGAGCTCAGTAGCAACTATTTTACAAACAATATATTTCATATGGCTTTGAGATGCGGAGTGGCGCAGGCAAAATGCGCATCGGTCATTGCAAGGGCATATAGGTCTCACTGGGTAAAATACAACCACTAACTTATTTTAGGACATTAACCGTACCATTAGATTAATACATGGCTATTAGCAGTGGGTATTATATTTAGAGTTAGCGATCTAACTAATGTGTTTTGAGTTTCCACTTCCCCGGGTGTTGAATTAGCCCCAAAATAATTAGCCTATGATTAAGGTGTCACAGGAGGTTGGTGGCACCTTAATTTGGGAGGATGGGCTCGTGGTAATGGCCGGAGCGGAATCGGTGGAATGGTATCAAATACATCAAACACATGGTTTCCATGGTTTCCATGTGTTTGATACCATTACATTCGCGCCGTTCTAGTCATTATTATGAGCCGTCCTCCCCTCACCAGCCTCCACTGTAATGCACATAATGTTAGACTGGAGCCCTGATTTCTGTTTGAGGTTGAACACTAGCGTCACTGTACTGCCATCCATGACTTTAAAAAAGTCACTGACACTCTTTCTATAGCCCATGGCTGACGTTATCACTTGATGCTATCACTCGCAGACAAACGACATCACAAGCTAGGCTGAACTATGGATGACTCAGTACCTCCTCCCTTCTCTAGATGCTGGGAGTCAAAGGGGAGGGGGATAGGAGGGCAGAGAGGGGGAGTGGAAGAGAAGGAGGAGATAATACATCACATGCCTTGTCCCGCCGGGCCTCGGGAGGGACAGCTGAGGAGAAGGAGTGAACAGTCTTTCATATCTAGGGCCTCTCTCTTTATCCTTCCACCTCCCCCCTCTCCTGCTGTATCATAGCAGCCCCTCCTTCATCTCCTCTCCTGCTGTATCATAGCAGCCCCTCCTTCATCTCCTCTCCTGCTGTATCATAGCAGCCCCTCCATCTCCTCTCCTGCTGTATCATAGCAGCCCCTCCTTCATCTCCTCTCCTGCTGTATCATAGCAGCCCCTCCTTCATCTCCTCTCCTGCTGTATCATAGCAGCCCCTCCTTCATCTCCTCTCCTGCTGTATCATAGCAGCCCCCCCTTCATCTCCTCTCCTGCTGTATCATAGCAGCCCCTCCTTCATCTCCTCTCCTGCTGTATCATAGCAGCCCCTCCATCTCCTCTCCTGCTGTATCATAGCAGCCCCTCCTTCATCTCCTCTCCTGCTGTATCATAGCAGCCCCCCCTTCATCTCCTCTCCTGCTGTATCATAGCAGCCCCTCCTCCATCTCCTCTCCTGCTGTATCATAGCAGCCCCCCCTTCATCTCCTCTCCTGCTGTATCATAGCAGCCCCTCCTTCATCTCCTCTCCTGCTGTATCATAGCAGCCCCTCCTTTATCCCCCCCGCTGCCTAATACTAGCCACTCCCGCAGGATATCAGAAATTCTCTTTCTCATCCAACTCCCTAACCCCAATCCCAACATCCCATTTTGCCTTCTCGAACTAGTTAAATAAAGGCTAAATAAAAACTCAAAATTCCAACTCACTTCTGCCCTTTCCTTCCCACCTCACCCATTCTTCTGCTGTTTCATCACAGAAGCTCCTCATGAGGAATATCAGAAATTCCCTTTCTCATTTAACTTCCATATCTATCCATTCTCTTCCCTCCCGATTTACAAGCTTCCCTCTTCCCCTCCCCAACTCAGATTTACATCCTTCCCCATTCCTCACCTACTGTCTAAGCAGCCCCTCCAGAGGAATGTAAAAAAATAAATCCTCTTCTCAATTTAACTCTCAACTCCACCCCTCCCCTCCTCCTACCATCCCCAGAAATACCTCTCCCGCTTAAGGATGCCTCTGTCAGGGATGGACGTGTCAGGACACCAGAGACAGAGCCTGGCCGGAGGAAGGATAACAGGACAGGGGTATCTCTAGAGCAGATAACCCTGAGAGTCCAGGTCAGGTCACTAGCCTAAAATAAGCCTGAGAGAGGTCTGAATGAAACCTGGCTTACGGTATAGACTGTGGACTAAGCAGAACAATACTAAAGAGCTGTTGGTTTGAATAAAGAACCCTGACTTTGATTCCTGTGGATTAATAACACAATTAAAGCTTGTTTCTCATTTGGGAAAGTAACTGTTAGGCTTGGGTAGGTCCAGTTAGGATTTTTCAAGAACTAGAGATTTGCATGAAATTCTAAGAATCGGTGTTCTCTCTCCCAGCTGGGCGTCCTTACAACACTGCTGGCCACAATGTCTGCTACACTCCTTATGAAATGTTTATCAGCTGTGAAAACTAAAAGGCACACCTTTTTAAAGAATGCAAGGCCAACATTTCTTAAGAAATTAGAACCACACACACACACACACACACACAAAGTTCTCCATGCCGAGAACTGAAAGAGGGTGTTCTTGAAGAGCTCAGTACAAAAAGTAAAATGTTATGATCCAGAGTTTCTTAGACCACCTTTTGTATCATTTTTCTGAGCGTTTTCTGGTTCCTCCTAACCTTAAGCCTTGACATTCATCTTTCCATTTTTGCTCTGTATTTAGTGTGGGCTGCAGATTACACACACACACAGCTTGGTGTAGGCTGCTGATTACAGCATTAGAGACCATACAAAAGACCTGAGGACTGACGTTCCCTGCAGCCTTCTATGGCGCCACACTTCATTGTGTTCAGGGGCCCTCCCTGTTGTTCATTGTGTTCAGGGGCCCTCCCTGTTGTTCATTGAGGAGAAGAACACTCAGTGAAGAACATGCCATGTTTGTCTGAATTCACACCAGACCACAGTGCTATAATAATTTATTTAATGAGGCAGAGAGAGAGAGGGAGAGAGAGAAAGAGGAGAGGAGAAGAGAGAGAGAGAGGGGGAGAAAGAGAGCGAGTGTGAGTGTGAGAGACAAGGGGGCAGAGGGAGAGGAAAGAGCGAAAGAGAGAGAGGGAGAAAAAAGGAAAGAGCGAAAGCGCTGGAAAGGCTGGTAGAAAGGGACTGGGAACTGGGACTGTGTCTGGCAGCAGCGATGCTGGCTGGTTTAGGCCTTGGCATTCTACCCCCCGTCCTGAGTCTTACCATCAAACGACTAACTAAACGAATATGGCCTGGCAATGGAGCAAAGCACTTCAGTTAAACCATATCAAAGCAAGGCGTTTTCTACAGAGAAACATTTTACCCTTGAAGTGACCTTTTCTTAAAACAGAACATGCCACTGGAGTGGAGGGCATAGCAGTGGGCTATAGGATGGTTTTTGTAATGCATTCTTGAGAACATGACATTACCACTGATGTCTGTACACTTCAGTGGCATATCAGGACAGACAATAAGAGGAGGGGATGAAGTAACCTGTGTTATTGAGTGATACTGCTTTTCATTGTCAATTGTATTCTATCATGGTCATGTTGTGAGAGTAAGCAATGAGTAAGACACTGAATCCTTCCAGAAACCATATTCAATTATGAATGGGCTGTGACCTCTGGCCTTACAACAGGTATAGGTAGTAAACTAAACCCAGTAACTGCATTTGAAATTAACAATAGCATAATGCCCCCTGACCTCTCCTAAACCTGCAGGGGAATTTCGCAAAATCCCTGCTTGCTGACCCAGTTCACTCTCTGTCCATGAGAGTTAAGGTGCTTCTCCCCTGTCTACAACACTATGTGAACCACCCTCCCACACACAATTGCAGTTATTCTCCCAAACCTACAATCACAAGACAGACATTTACCATTTAACCCCCCCTTTCCTAAACCCAAATCCCAACCACAGCGCAGCTCTGAAGAGTTATGGCATTAACATCACAACGGATCACGATGAAGCGACCGCTGTGGTCAGAAGCAAAGGAAAGTGGTCAACAAGCTCATGAAGAAGCATGTTCACCGACACCGAGACCTCAAGAGAAACTGTCAATTATGATTGTGATCGGTCGATGATCAGTTTATTCTCACGATATAGGAGACGGTATCTCATCATAGCTAACCAATTATATGGGATCTGATGTTGACATCCACAATTGCAAAATAGTTTGTAGTTGAATAAAATGCATCTGTTTTATGTATTGTTAAGGCAATAATCACACGTGTTTAGTTGTCTATTTCGTAAGTGTTTATCGGTATAGTTTACTGACCCATTGCCCTACTAAAGCCCTTCCCACTTACGAATCTCTACTCAGTTACTCTTGTATAAAGACGCATAATGATCTACTCATCGAGGTCGCATCTTGCTCAAGCAATATAAGAAAAGTTCTTATTTAGTCTAAATACAAGACAAGAGAGGAAATCTAGCTACTCACCTCTGAAAAACTTATCTTAACTAAATCATATGTATTGTCTGCTAAGTGCGCCGCTCCATCCGCGCATGAAGGAGAAGCCCCGCTTTCCAACGTGAACCCTTGGTCCACTTGATCAATAAAACAATGAATTCAACTGTTCGATTCGGTCAATTCCTTCCCTCTTCTGAACGTTTATGTTTTTTCCCTTGATAAAACAGCCTACAAACCCCCCGCTCCTACCAAAATCATGTGTGCGTTCCCGTTTGGGTTTGTAGCGCTCGCCCTGAGCGGCGTTGGACCAATGAACAAGCAGAGTTGTAACGGTAGGCGGGGCCGCTCATTTGACCTCGCAACACAACAGGCGACGAGTTGGCGTCCCTGCAAAGCCATCCGCAGCTCGGCACTGTTCTATCATCGCTGTTAGTGCATGCGGACCAGGGCGACTGACTGGGGTAAAGTAAACCCACTGTATTTACACAGCTGTCACGGTATGGACTATCTCTTCATTTCCACTGCCCCTCCAGATAGGCTATGATTAAGCCGCTGCTGAGCCTGTAAAGGAGTAGCAGTCTATATCTACTTTTAACTACACAGGCCTGTACACATCATGAAGACTGGAGGATTTTATTGGCAAAAGCTTCATCTTTCTGTATGGATCAATAATAATATTAATATAATGCATAAACCATTACATTGCATAGATAGTATGTTTACTTTGAGCAACAATCCTCCTCAAGGACAACAAATATTATTTTCAGAACAGAACTCAAGATCAGGGGCAGGGCCATGTCCAATTGGCCCCGGGCAACTCAAATCAATTTTTCCTCAAGAGTGTTTACAGAAATGGTATTAGGCAAACAAATTCAATTGAACCGGGGACAGGATAAACAATTTAATCCGTAGCTACCTTAACTGCATGTATGCCTAATAGGGTACAGCTTCACAGTACAGCGCCGCACCGACATGAAAATAGATTTCCACTTTAACTAACTGGCTCTTACTATGATGAGTGGCCTGCCATGGCTGTCATAATGCAGCACTGCCAACTTGATTGGCCCTGTTCCACCACAGCCTACATGGAGGGATGGATGATGGAGGGATGATGATGGAGGGACGGCGGGATGGAAGGATGGAGGGATGGATGGATGGAGGGATGATGGAGGGATGGATGATGGAGGGATGGATGATGGAGGGATGGATGATGGAGGGATGGATGGATGATGGATGATGGAGGGACGGCGGGATGGATGATGGAGGGATGGATGGATGATGGATGATGGAGGGATGGATGATGGAGGGATGGATGATGGAGGGATGGATGATGGAGGGATGGATGGATGATGGATGATGGAGGGATGGATGGATGATGGAGGGACGGATGGATGGAGGGATGATGATGGAGGGATGGATGGAGGGACGGCGGGAGGGATGGAGGGATGGATGATGGAGGGATGGATGATGGAGGATGGATGATGGAGGGATGGATGATGGAGGGATGGATGATGGATGATGGAGGGATGGATGGATGATGGAGGGACGGATGGATGGAGGGATGATGATGGAGGGATGATGATGGATGGATGATGGAGGGACAGCGGGATGGAGGGATGGATGATTCAGGGATGGATGGATGATGGAGGGATGGATGATGGAGGGATGGATGATGGAGGGATGGATGATGGAGGGACGGCGGGATGGAGGGATGGAGGGAGGGATGGAAGGATGACGGGATGGAGGGATGGATGATTCAGGGATGGATGGAGGATGGAGGGATGGATGATGGAGGGATGATAGAGTGAGGGATGGATGGATGATGGAGGATGGAGGGATGGATAGAGTGAGGGATGGAGGATGGAGGATGGAGGGATGGATGGATGATGGAGGATGGAGGGATGGAAGGATGGTGGGATGGAGGGATGGATGATTCAGGGATGGATGGAGGATGGATAGAGTGAGGGATGGATAGAGTGAGGGATGGATAGAGTGAGGGATGGGGTGGAAAATGGGTTGTCTGATCGAATCAATCAGTCTCATTTTAATACAGAGGCAGGAACTTCGTAATGAACCCACTGGGCACAGACGTCAATTCAATGTCTTTTCCACGTTGGTTCAACGTCACTTCATTGAAATGACGTGGAAACAACGTTGATTCAACCAGTGTGTCCAGTGGGAAGTAACTTATTGCATGTGTTTGTACACATGCATATACACACACTCTCATTCAAATGCACACATGTGCACATACACGAACACACACATGTAAATAGTGCCATACATGCACTCAAACATATTCAGTTGGCCTTGCTGTTATGATTTTTGTTGTCCTTGATGTCTTTTGCATTGTTGTTTTCTGTTTTCCTTTGCCTTTTTTCTCTTTTGTTCATTTTGTTGGTTGTTGGCGCATTGGGGGACAGGGGCTTGGGGGTGGAAAATTGAATTATTTAATTACATTTTTCCCAGGGGGAGGGGACTGAGTCTCAGCTGTTGAGCAGCTTCACTGCAACTAGATTGTATGTTTTAATATTCAATATTAAAAAATAAAAATAAAATGTAAAAAATGATTAATGTCATCAAGGGTTACTTTAATGAAATGTGGGGCTTGCAGCATTGTGTATTGTATCAAATCAAAGTGTATTGTGCACATTATACAGCAGGTATGAACAGTGAAGTGTCAATATTTGTTTTTTCATTTCTATACCATGATCATGATCTCAAAGTTGAAACTTGATTTAGACAGGTTAAGCAACTTTTGAGCATAAATGAATTGTGGCAACTACCAGCATTGTCCTGGCACAGTACAGCAAAGCAGTATTCTAAATGTCACCGTTCAGCTCTGTTCTGTGTGATCAAGGTGTAGAATAAGGGATGAGAAGACTAGCAAGCAAATACACACACAACACACAACACACACCAAAAGCAGTTGGTATCGTCCCAATTCCTGAAAAAGCCAGGAAAACACATCCATTAGTAATGTCGCTGCTGGGAGGTGAATACTGCTCAGAGGTTATGCTGACGTAAATCTGTCAAGCTACTGTTCTGTTCATGAACACCGTATTGTATAAACCTCTGTGGTTTCTCACTCAGGCAGGCAGTGTGTTTCAGCCTGCGGCTACAGGGCACAGAGACCTACACAGTAACATCCTCCTCTCCTCTCCTCTCCTTTCCTCTCTCCTCTCCTCTCCTCTCCTCTCCTCTCCTCTCCGCTCCGCTCCTCTCTTCTCCTCTCCTCTCCTCTCCTCTCCTCTCCTCTCCTCTCCTCTCTTCTCCTCTCCTCTCCTCTCCTCTCCTCTTCTCTCCTTTCCTTTCCTCTCCTCTCCTCTCCTCTCCTCTCCTCTCCTCTCCTCTCCTTTCCTCTCTCTTCTCCTCTCCTCTCCTTTCCTCTCTCTTCTCCTCTCCTCTCCTCTCCTCTCCTCTCCTCTCCTTTCCTCTCTCCTCTCCTCTCCTCTCCTCTTCTCTCCTTTCCTCTCCTCTCCTTTCCTCTCCTCTCCTCTCCTCTCCTCTCCTCTCCTCTCCTCTCCTTTCCTCTCTCCTCTCCTCTCCTCTCCTCTCCTCTCCTTTCCTCTCTCTTCTCCTCTCCTCTCCTCTCCTCTCCTCTCCTCTCCTTTCCTCTCTCTTCTCCTCTCCTCTCTTCTCCTCTCCTCTCTTCTCCTCTCCTCTCCTCTCCTCTCCTCTCCTCTCCTTTCCTCTCTCTTCTCCTCTCCTCTCCTCTCCTCTCCTCTCCTCTCCTCTCTTCTCCTCTCCTCTCCTCTCAGCTGGCATACAACTCATCCTGTAATTACGGCTAGCTGTCATTAACAGCCCCCGACCAGCAGCTATATTTACTGGAGAGCCAACAAACAGACCCAGCTCCCTGGTATGATCACTTAAAAGCGCTGCTTAGCCATGGATAGAAGGATTAGCCGCTGGACTGATCCCAGATCAGTTTGTGTATTGAGCCATAGGTAGAAGGATTAGATCCTTGACTGGTCCCAGATCGGTTTGTGTTACGAGCCATGGGTAGAAGGATTAGAGCCTTGACTGGTCCCAGATCAGTTTGTGTAGTGAGCCATGGGTAGAAGGATTAGAGCCTGGACTGGTCCCAGATCAGTTTGTGTCATTGACCAATAGAAGGTTAATTCACACAGCAGGACGTAATGTTACAGGTCTGAACGGGACCACCTCTCTCAGACATCTCAGCCGACACCCCTCATACACACCCCTCTTTCAATCCCTTGCCCCCGGAGCACTTGTGACCACTTACATGGAGAGAGCCACTCGGACATGCCATATGACGGGGGGATAGGGCGAAGGGGGGCAAGAGATCAAGGGCAGTGACATCTGAGGGTGAGAGTGGAAGTGGAACAGGAAGGGTTAGGGAGGGAGGGGTCAGTGGAACAGGGAGGGTTAGGGAGGGAGGGGTCAGTGGAACAGGGAGGGTTAGGGAGGGAGGGGTCAGTGGAACAGGAAGGGTTAGGGAGGGAGGGGTCAGTGGAACAGGGAGGGTTAGGGAGGGGTCAGTGGAACAGGAAGGGTTAGGGAGGGAGGGGTCAGTGGAACAGGGAGGGTTAGGGAGGGAGGGGTCAGTGGAACAGGGAGGGTTAGGGAGGGAGGGGTCAGTGGAACAGGAAGGGTTAGGGAGGGAGGGGTCAGTGGAACAGGGAGGGTTAGGGAGGGGTCAGTGGAACAGGAAGGGTTAGGGAGGGAGGGGTCAGTGGAACAGGGAGGGTTAGGGAGGGAGGGGTCAGTGGAACAGGAAGGGTTAGGGAGGGATGGGTCAGTGGAACAGGGAGGGTTAGGGAGGGAGGGGTCAGTGGAACAGGAAGGGTTAGGGAGGGAGGGAGGGGTCAGTGGAACAGGGAGGGTTAGGGAGGGAGGGATCAGTGGAACAGGAAGGGTTAGGGAGGGAGGGATCAGTGGAACAGGAAGGGTTAGGGAGGGAGGGGTCAGTGGAACAGGAAGGGTTAGGGAGGGAGGGGTCAGTGGAACAGGGAGGGTTAAGGAGGGAGGGATCAGTGGTCTACCTCTTTCGTATCGTCTGTTCTCTGGTTACCTCTTTACATCCTACTAGACACCATAGTAATGTTTTACATCCTACTAGATACCATAGTAATGTTTTATATACTACTAGACACCATAGTAATGTTTTACATCCTACTAGACACCATAGTAATGTTGTACACCCTACTAGACACCATAGTAATGTTGTACACCCTACTAGACACCATAGTAATGTTTTACATCCTACTAGACACCATAGTAATGTTTTATATCCTACTAGACACCATAGTAATGTTTTACATCCTACTAGACACCATAGTAATGTTGTACACCCTACTAGACACCATAGTAATGTTTTACATCCTACTAGACACCATGGTAATGTTTTACACCCTACTAGACACCATAGTAATGTTGTACATCCTACTAGACACCATAGTAATGTTGTACATCCTACTAGACACCATGGTAATGTTTTATATCCTACTAGACACCATGGTAATGTTTTACATCCTACTAGACACCATAGTAATGTTGTACATCCTACTAGACACCATGGTAATGTTTTATATCCTACTAGACACCATGGTAATGTTTTACATCCTACTAGACACCATAGTAATGTTTTACATCCTACTAGACACCATGGTAATGTTTTACATCCTACTAGACACCATGGCAATATTTCATATCCTACTAGACACCATAGTAATGGAGGCCATGTACAGCCATGTCTCAGGGCTCGTTACCACCCTGGAAATAGTCTGGTTCATTGTATGTTTGAGAGAATGCCTCCATGAGTCCTCCAAACACTGAACCACTTTTACTGTGTAGACTGAAGTGTATGTGATCACCCTATGATCACTCGACTACACAGCTGATGCCTGCTGGACTGTTCATTAACACGGTACTTCATTTTGTTTATCTGTCGGCCCCAGCCTCGAACTCAGGCCCTGTGTGTAGCTAACTGACCCTCTCTGCCCATTCATCGCCATGCGTTGTTGTTGTCTTAGCTGTTTACCCGTTGTTGTCTCGCCCGTTGTTGTCTTAGCTCTCCCAATCAACACCTGTGATTGCTTTTATGCCTCTCTCTAATGTCAATATGCCTTGTATACTGTTGTTTAGGGCAGCTCTCATTGTTTTATTTTACTGCAGAGCCCCTAGTCCTGCTCAACATGCCTCAGAGAGCCCCCTTGTCCCACCCCCACACATGCGGAGACCGCACCCAGCTTAACTGGCGCCTCCAGAGATACAACCTCTCTCATCGTCACTCAATGCCTAGGTTTACCCCCACTGTACTCGTACCCTACCATACCCCTGTCTGAACACTATGCCCTGAATCTATCCTACCACGCCCAGAAATCTGCTCCTTTTATTCTCTGTTCCCAAAGCACTAGACAACCAGTTCTTATAGCCTTTAGCCGTATCCTCATCCTACTCCTCTAGTGATGTGGAGGTTAATCCAGGCCCTGCAGCCCCCACCATCACTCCCATTCCCCAGGCACTCTCATTTGTTGACTTCTGCAACTGTAAAAGCCTTGGGTTCATGCATGTTAACATCAGAAGCCTCCTCCCTAAGTTTGCTTTATTCACTGCTTTAGCACGCTCTGCCAACCCTGATGTCCTAGCCGTGTCGGAATCCTGGCTTAGGAAGGCCACCAAAAATTTTGAAATTTCCATCCCCAATTACAACATTTTCCGTCAAGACAGAACTGCTAAAGGGGGCGGAATTGCAATCTAATGTAGAGGTAGCCTGCAGAGTTCTGTCATACTATCCAGGTCTATGCCCAAACAGTTCGAGCTTCTACTTTTAAAGATCCATCTCTCCAGAAATAAGTCCCTCACTGTTGTTGCTTGTTATAGACCCTCTCAGCTCCCAGCTGTGCCCTGGACACCATATGTGAATTGATTGCACCCCATCTATCGTCAGAGTTCAAACTGCTAGGTGACCTAAATTGGGATATGCTTAACACCCCGGCCGTCCTACAATCTAAGCTAGATAGCCTCAATCTCACACAAATGATCAAGGAACCTACCAGGTACAACCCCAAATCCGTAAACATGGGCACCCACATAGATATCACCCTGACCAACTTGCCCTCTAAATACACCTCTGCCGTTTTCAACCAGGATCTCAGCGATCACTGCCTCATTGCCTGCGTCCGTTATTGGTCCGCGGTCAAACGACCACCCCTCATCACTGTCAAACGCTCCCTAAAACACTTCTGCGAGCAGGCCTTTCTAATCGACATTGCCCGGGTATCCTGGAAGGATACTGACCTCATCCCGTCAGTAGAGGATGCCTGGTTGTTCTTTAAAAGTGCTTTCCTCACCATCTTAAATAAGCATGCCCCTTTCAAAAAATGTAGAACTAAGAACAGTTATAGCCCTTGGTTCACTCCAGACTTGACTGCCCTTGACCACCACAAAAACACCCTGTGGTGTACTGCACTAGCTTCGAATAGTCCCCGCGATATGCAACTTTTCAGGGAAGTCAGGAACCAATACACACAGTCAGTTAGGAAAGCAAAGGCTAGCTTTTTCAAACAGAAATTTGCATCCTGCAGAACTAATTCCAAAAAGTTTTGGGACACTGTAAAGTCCATGGAGAATAAGAGCACCTCCTCCCAGCTGCCCACTGCACTAAGACTAGGAAACACTGTCACCACTGCTAAATCCACGATAATCAAGAATTTCAATAAGCATTTCTCTATGGCTGGGCATGCTTTCCATCTGGCTACCCCAACCCCGGCCAACAGCTCTGCACCCCCCGCAGCAACTGGCACAAGCCCCCCCCCCCCCCCCCCCCCATTTCTCCTTCACCCAAATCCAGACAGCTGATGTTCTGAAAGAGCTGCAAAATCTGGACCCCTACAAATCAGCTGGGCTAGACAATCTGGACCCTCTCTTCCTAAAATTATCCGCTGTCGTTGTTGCAACCCCTATTACTAGTCTGTTCTACCTCTTTCGTATCGTCTGAGATTCCTAAAGATTGGAAAGCTGCCGCGGTCACCCCCCTCTTCAAAGGGGGAGACACTCTAGACCCAAACTGTTACAGACCTATATCCATCCAGCCCTGCCTTTCTAAAGTCTTCGAAAGCCAAGTGAACAAACAGATTACCGACCATTTTGAATCCCACCGTACCTTCTCCGCTATGCAATCTGGTTTCCGAGCTGGTAACGGGTGCACCTCAGCCATGCTCAAGGTCCTAAACAATATCATTACTGCCATCGATAAAAGACAGTACTTTGCAGCCGTCTTCATCGACCTGGCCAAGGCTTTCGACTCTGTCAATCACCATAATCTTATCAGCAGACTCAACAGCCTTGGTTACTCAAATGACTGCCTCGCCTGGTTCGCTCAGATAGAGTTCAGTGTGTCAAATCGGAGGCCCTGTTGTCCGGACCTCTGGCCGTCTCCATGGGGGTGCCACAGGTTTCAATTCTTGGGCCGACTCTTTTCTCTGTATACATCAATGATGTCGCTCTTGCAGCGGGGGATTCTCTGATCCACCTCTACACAGACAACACCATTCTGGATACATCTGGCCCTTCTCTGGACACTGTGTTACCAAACCTCCAAACGAGCTTCAATGCCATACAACACTCCTTCCGTGGCCTCCAACTGCTCTTAAATGCTAGTAAAATGAAATGCATGCTCTTCAACCAATCGCTGCCCGCACCCGCCCGCCCCACTAGCATCAATACTCTGGACGGTTCTGACTTAGAATATGTGGACAACTATAAATACCTAGGTGTCTGGCTAGACTGTAAACTCTCCTTCCAGACTCACATTAAGCATCTCCAATCCAGTTAAATCTAGAATCGACTTCCTATTTCACAACAAAGCCTCCTTCACTCATGCTGCCAAACATACCCTCGTAAAACTGACTATCCTACAGATCCTTGACTTCGGCGATGTCATTTACAACATAGCCTCCAACACTCTACTCAGCAAATTGGATGCAGTCTATCACAGTGCCATCCGTTTTGTCACCAAAGCCCCATATACTGTATTACCCACCACTGCGACCTGTATGCTCTCGTTGGCTGGTCTTCGCTACATATTAGTCGCCAAACCCACTGGCTCCAAGTCATCTATAAGTCTTTGCTAGGTAAAGCTCTGCCTTGTCTCAGCTCACTGGTTATCATAGCAACACCCACCCGTAGCACGCGCTCCAGCAGGTATATCTCATTGGTCATCCCCAAAGCCAACACCTCCTTTGGCTGCCTTTCCTTCCAGTTCTCTGCTACCAATGACTGGAACGAATTGCAAAAATCACTGAAGTTGGAGACTTATAACTCCCTCACTAACATTAAGCGTCAGCTGTCAGAGCAGCTTACCGATTACTGCAGCTGTACACAGCCCATCTGTAAATAGCCCATCCAACCAACTACCTACCTCACCCCCATATTTGTTTTTGTTTTCCTGCTCTTTTGCACACAAGTATTTTCAACTTGCACATCCTCATCTGCACATGTATCACTCCAGTGTAAATTGCTAAATTGTAATTAATCACTATTGGCCTATTTATTGCCTTAGCTCCTTACTTTATTTTGCATACACTGTATACAGATTTTTCTATTGTGTTATTGACTGTACGTTTGTTTATCCCATATGTCACTCTGTGTTGTTGTTTTTGTCTCTCTGCTTTGCTTTATCTTGGCCAGGTCGCAGTTGTAAACGAGAACTTGTTCTCAACTGGCCTACCTGGTTAAATAAATAGGTTTAGGCTACTGCATGATACTCTAATTTTCCCTGTACCCATCATGAGGTTGCTACAACCTAGCCTATGAATGAAAGTTGACAATGTAGGTGCACACGGGTCGAGAGAAAAATTTGAGATGCCAGACAGTGACACATTTAATACCTTGCACACTCTTGCCTGCATCTAGCTGATCTAGGGTGTAATCATTAGTCCAACAGTTGCAAACAAGAGTTTCTATTGCACAAATTCAGGTATTTTTATCCCTGTTATGTTTGCTTCCGTTTAAGAAACGTTTTTAAACAGAATCAACAGAATGAACCCCTGATCACGCATGAACATGGTTTGCTTTCATAGCAGCCACCTTGTATTCATTCTAGCCTCTATACACTCTCCTCCTCTCACCTTTGCCCTTCGTTTGTTGGTGTGTACAACACCAGGGTTGTGGGTTCGATTCCCACGGGGGGCCATTACAAAAAATATATATACAAAAAAAATGCATGAAATTAAATGAAACGTATGCATTCACTACTGTAAGTCGCTCTGGATAAGAGCGTCTTCTAAATGACTAAAATGTAAATGTTTGTGGACTTCAATGAACAACACATCAGCTGTATGTGACAACAACAAAAAAATCCAAGCCAAACCATGTCATAACCGCTACACACAGCCTACATCGTTATCCCCATGTTAGCTAAAGTAACGTCATAATCAACATAGCTAAAAGAACTAACGCGTTAGTAAAACCGCTACAATCATGCAGTAACGTTACAGTGGATAGTCAGTAAGCAGTTACACCGGTGGGCCCCAGTGGCAATAAATTAATAAAACCAAAAGCTTACCTTGACTTGGAATAGTTCCAGTTTTGTGTTGGATAGTCATAGCCAGCTAGCTAACATAGCATCCCTCTGTTTGAGCCGGGTGTTTGAGTAACTAAACTAGCCAGCTGCAGTTTCTAGCTAAGTAAGTGAAACTGAAAGTGTAAAAAATGACACGCTCTCTCTCTTGCTTCTCCTTCCTTTTTGAAGAAATTAATTTGTTGAAAACTGTTCAACTATTGTCTTTCTCTCTCTTTGAGTCAACTACTCACCACATTTTATGCACTGCAGTGCTAGCTAGCTGTAGCCTATGCTTTCAGTACTAGATTCATTCTCTGATCCTTTGATTGGGTGAACAACATGTCAGTTCATGCTGCAAGAGCTCTGATAGGTTGGAGGACGTCCTCCGGAAGTTGTCATGATTATTGTGTAAGTCTATGGAAGGGGGAGAGAACCAAGAGCCTCCTAGGTTTTGTATTGAAGTCAATGTACCAAGAGGAGGACAGCTAGCTTCCGTCCTCCGGCTGCATCATGGTGCTACCCTACAGAGTGCTGTTGAGACTACTATAGACCTGCATTGCAAAACAGTGTGTTTTAATCAATTATTTGGTGACGTGAATATATTTAGTAAAGTTTTATCTAAAAAGGATAACTTTTTCAATGTTTTACAATTTTTATTTTATGAAATTCACTGAGGAGTATGGTCCTCCCTTTCCTCCTCTGAGGAACCTCCACTGATGTGGACGGTGGGGGGTCTAGCACTTACGGCCTTCAAAATGGCTTTGAAAGTTCACTCAACCATATGGCTGTTCTGTGAATGTTTTTTTTTTTACTGGTGGGTGGGTAGCATTGAGACAGGCAGTGCTGCTCAGGCTCAGACGTGGGCAGATTATAGGGCTGTCATGCCCTGTAGCATGGTTAATGACAGGGCTTTGACTGCTGCAGGTAGGCCTAAGCCCAGCCTCCAAGCACCAGCTTTATTGTGGGCTGGAAGGAAATGAACCTACTTGCAATAGGATCCACCCATCACAGAACATTCTACCCATCACAGTAGGGAAACTCTATCTCTCTCCCTCTCATACCAACGTCATTCTCAGAAACAAATGACATAACAAATGTCATAAAATGTCATGACATCTTGTGTCATTGAAACCATCTATAGGCAACATTTCTAATATCTCCCTGAACCCAATATTGTGATTTACAATTCCATAGATTATAAACCCTTCTCCTGCCCACTTTATAAATCCTTCACCTTCCCACTTTATAAACCCTTCACCTGCCCACTTTATAAACCCTTCACCTGCCCACTTCATAAACCCTTCACCTGCCCACTTCATAAACCCTTCACCTGCCCACTTTATAAACCCTTCACCTGCCGACTTCATAAACCCTTCAGCTGCCCACTTTATAAACCCTTCACCTGCCCACTTCATAAACCCTTCACTTGCCCACTTCATAAACCCTTCACCTGCTCACTTTATAAACCCTTCACCTGCCCACTTCATAAACCCTTCACCTGCCCACTTTATAAACCCTTCACCTGCCCACTTTATAAACCCTTCACCTGCCCACTTTATAAACCCTTCACCTGCCCACTTTATAAACCCTTCACGTGCCCACTTCATAAACCCTTCACCTGCCCACTTCATAAACCCTTCACCTGCCCACTTCATAAACCCTTCAGCTGCCCACTTTATAAACCCTTCACCTGCCCACTTTATAAACCCTTCACCTGCCCACTTTATAAACCCTTCACCTGCCCACTTTATAAACCCTTCAGCTGCCCACTTTATAAACCCTTCAGCTGCCCACTTCATAAACCCTTCACCTTCCCACGTCATAAACCCTTCACCTGCCCACTTTATAAACCTTTCACCTGCCCACTTCATAAACCCTTCAGCTGCCCACTTCATAAACCCTTCACCTGCCCACTTCATAAACCCTTCACCTTCCCACGTCATAAACCCTTCACCTGCCCACTTCATAAACCCTTCACCTGCCCACTTCATAAACCCTTCAGCTGCCCACTTTATAAACCCTTCACCTGCCCACTTTATAAACCCTTCACCTGCCCACTTTATAAACCCTTCACCTGCCCACTTCATAAACCCTTCACCTGCCCACTTTATAAACCCTTCACCTGCCCACTTCATAAACCCTTCACCTGCCCACTTCATAAACCCTTCAGCTGCCCACTTTATAAACCCTTCACCTGCCCACTTTATAAACCCTTCACCTGCCCACTTCATAAACCCTTCACCTGCCCACTTCATAAACCCTTCACCTGCCCACTTTATAAACCCTTCACCTGCCCACTTTATAAACCCTTCACCTGCCCACTTTATAAACCCTTCAGCTGCCCACTTTATAAACCCTTCACCTGCCCACTTTATAAACCCTTCACCTGCCCACTTTATAAACCCTTCACCTGCCCACTTTATAAACCCTTCACCTGCCCACTTTATAAACCCTTCACCTGCCCACTTTATAAACCCTTCACCTGCCCACTTCATAAACCCTTCACCTTCCCATTTTGCCATTCCAGTTTTTCTCTCTACTTGTTCTGCTTCTGTAGAAAGAAAAAACAAACCGAGACGTGTGTTTGTGGAAGCTTGTTCAGGCTAAATTAGGTCAATGGATGCAACTGTCAGAAAGAGGAAAAAGCAGACTAACAAGCTAGCTAGGGCTAGGCTTCCCCTCCTGGGTGAACACATTCCCCAGTCTCCATACACAGTACAGACAGTCATAGTCTTTATCCGATTATTCTGACCATGAAGATTGGTTAGAGGCTGTTGCTTAGAGATGGTCAGTTCGAGACTATCAGTTAGAGCCTGTCAGTTAGAAGCAAAATTTTAGCGTTTGTCGGTTAGAAATTGTATGTTAGAGGCTGTCGGTTAGAGGCTGTCGGTTAGAGTCTGTCGGTTAGAGGCTGTCGGTTAGCGACTGTATGTTAGAGACAGTTAGAGGCTGTCGGTTAGAAACTGTATGTTAGAGACAGTTAGAGTCTGTCGTTTAGAGGCTGTTAGTTAGAGAATGTCATTTAGAGGCTGTTAGTTAGCGGATGTTGTTTAGAGAGTGACGGTTAAAGGCTGTTAGTTAGAGAATGTCGTTTAGAGGTTGAGGGTTGGAGGCTGTCTGTTAGAAGCTGTCGGTTAGAGGCTCTATGTTAGAGTGTTGAAGTTTAGCTCGGCCCAACTCCAGAGAGAAAGACAGACAGTGTGTGTGAGTGTTTTTACTTGGCTTCCAGAGAATCTTCACACTGTGTGGGTTTAAACAGTGTGTGTGTGTGTTGTGTATTTAAACAGTGTGTGAGTTGTGTGTTTAAACGGTGTGTGTGTTGTGTATTTAAACAGTGTGTGTGTTTAAACAGTGTGTGTGTGTGTTGTGTGAGTTGTGTGTTTAAACAGTGTGTGTGTTGTGTATTTAAACAGTGTGTGTGTTGTGTGTTTAAACGGTGTGTGTGTTGTGTATTTAAACAGTGTGTGTGTTTAAACAGTGTGTGTGTGAGTTGTGTGTTTAAACAGTGTGTGTGTTGTGTATTTAAACAGTGTGTGTGTTGTGTGTTTAAACGGTGTGTGTGTTGTGTATTTAAACAGTGTGTGTGTTGTGTATTTAAACAGTGTGTGTGTTGTGTATTTAAACAGTGTGTGTGTTGTGTATTTAAACAGTGTGTGTGTTGTGTATTTAAACAGTGTGTGTGTTGTGTATTTAAACGGTGTGTGTTTTGTGTGTTTAAACGGTGTGTGAGTTGTGTGTTTAAACAGTGTGTGAGTTGTGTGTCTTTTTCTTGGTTCCAGAGAGTCTCTGGGCAGACTAGATTCAGCCTGAGTGCAGAGGTCAGGCCTGTCTGTTTGTAAGCCCTGTTGCGGTCGGAAAAGAGGAGGAGGAGGAGGAGAGGAGGAGGAGAGGTGTGCAGGAGTAGAGGGTGTGTGTGCGTGTGTGTGTGTGTGTGTGTGTGTGTGTGTGTGTGTGTGTGTGTGTGTGTGTGTGTGTGTGTGTGTGTGTGTGTGTGTGTGTGTGTGTGTGTGTGTGTGTTCTCTGGGCCTGGAGTGGTGTGTCAATGTTCCCTCCAATTTCTTGGGCTACTGAACTAATTTCAGGTCTGCTGAGTGCAAACTTGAACGTTGTGAAAATTCTGTGCAACTTCCTGTGTGCGTGTACTGTGAAGATGTCATGAATTTATCAGTTCTCTGACATTACTCATCTTGTACTAATTTCACCCTTTAACAATAATCATCCACCATTGTTCCTCTGACAGTATTGGGATATTGGTACTAGTTGTGACAGACAGTGTCACACACAAAACCGTAATTGTTCCTCTCAGTTGTCAGACGCCCAAAACATCAGCGCTCTCTGATTCATTTCCAGGGAAAAGCTAACCATGCCACTCGGAGGCACAATATGATGACTGAACACATTGTGTTGAGACACTGGCAGACTTCATAATGTTGAGATCCCGCTTCAGATCCAGACTTCGTAATGTTGAGATCCCGCTTCAGATCCAGACTTTGTAATGTTGAGATCCCGCTTCAGATCCAGACTTCGTAATGTTGAGATCCCGCTTCAGATCCAGACCTCGTAATGTTGAGATCCCGCTTCAGATCCAGACCTCGTAATGTTGAGATCCCGCTTCAGATCCAGATCAACTGATACCATCTCAACACTGAGCCTGTCAAACCCTGAGTCTGTTGAGATAAATCATCTGTCACTCCCTCCCTCCTCCTTTACCTCATCAATCATTACACAGAGAGAGGGATAAAGAAAGAGAGGGTGTGTGTGTGTGCGTCTCCTGTGTAATACAGTACAACCTCAGTAGGCTCCACGAGGCCCCTGTCAGGATCTAGTTTCCTGGGTTGCAGTAGCACAAGACATGTCTAGACAAGGAGAGGCTCAGAGAATATATGGATTTGTGAAACCTGATACTGCTTCTTGTATCGGTCATCCTGCCTGGGTCACTGCATATTACAGGTTCTAACACACACATACAGTACAAACACACACACACACACACACATACAGTACAAACACACACACACACACACACACACACACACACACACACACACACACACACACACACACACACACACACACACACACACACTCCTTTCTGGCTCTTGCTGGCTACAGTAGTACACACTGAGCTGCCTTGTGGTTCAGCGAGAAAAGTCAGAGATACATTTGTCCTCTGTTTCACCCTGGGGCTGTAGTAACATTTTCTATAGATGACAACATGGCGGTGACCTAGGGTCACGTGGTGTAGTGTGTCACAGGTGCACTGCAGAAGGGGTTGAGTTCATTGAACTTCATTCTAGCTATGCTTTCTGGTAAGTGTAGAGGGGGCTTATAGGCCACAGGTGAACAAGGCCAATTAAAGCTTGGCTAAAGCACATCAGATTACACTAAATTTGTATGAAATGTGCTATATAAATAAAGATTGATGTGATTTGAACTGTGTGGGGCTGTATAGCTTCGGTATCACTGTGGCTCTTCAAGCCAGAGCCTGCAATGGTGTGCTAAATGCTGCACCACTCTGACTGATCAAGCCCATAGGAAGGGAGGAGCATGTATCACAACGAGGGATCTGATTGGAGGAGAGGCTCCTAGACCAGGTAGTGTAACAGTACTATACAGGACCCAGGTACACTACTGTTATATAGGCCTACAGGTACAGGTACACTACTGTTATATAGGCCTACAGGTACAGGTACACTACTGTTATATAGGCCTACAAGTACAGGTACACTACTGTTATATAGACCTACAGGTACAGGTACACTACTGTTATATAGGCCTACAGGTACAGGTACACTACTGTTATATAGGCCTACAGGTACAGGTACACTACTGTTATATAGGCCTACAGGTACAGGTACACTACTGTTATATAGGCCTACAAGTACAGGTACACTACTGTTATATAGGCCTACAGGTACAGGTACACTACTGTTATATAGGCCTACAGGTACAGGTACACTACTGTTATATAGTCCTACAGGTACAGGTACACTACTGTTATATAGGCCTACAAGTACAGGTACACTACTGTTATATAGACCTACAGGTACAGGTACACTACTGTTATATAGGCCTACAGGTACAGGTACACTACTGTTATATAGACCTACAAGTACAGGTACACTACTGTTATATAGGCCTACAAGGAGCTTTCAGAAACATCTCTCCTCTTGCTGAAGTGGCACCTTTCTTTGGGTTTTTCTGTCCCTACTGACCCAGTAAACTCTCCTTCCCTGCTAACACTAGTGCTCAATGTCTTTCTTGGACTACATCGGACCCCGTTTCCTGTCAGAACTCACAATCAACGCTCTTTGGGATGTACAGACTCACCACTTTCCTCAATCTTCCCGCAGGCTGCCAGGCCGCTGCCAATGTAGTCCTTTATATAACTTATGGAGCCCACGTAATTACACCGCCTTTTTCTTCTTTTCATTTATATCACATTTGTTTTGCTTGATTGAATGAAAACATACTACTACTAATAATACTAATAACAATAATACTAATAACACTAATAATACTAGTAGTACTACTACTACTAATAATAATAATACTAATAATAATAATACTAATAACACTAATAATACTAGTAGTACTACTACTAATAATAATACTAATAATACTAATAACACTAATAATACTAGTACTACTAATAACACTAATAATACTAGTAGTACTACTACTACTACTAATACTAATAACACTAATAATACTAGTACTACTACTAATAATAATACTAATAATACTAATAACACTAATAATACTAGTACTACTACTACTAATAATACTAATAACACAAATAATAATAATACTAATAACACTAATAATACTAGTACTACTAATAACACTAATAATACTAGTACTACTAATAACACTAATAATACTAGTACTACTAATAACACTAATAATACTAGTACTACTACTACTACTAATAATACTAAAAATAATAATAATACTAATAATACTACTAATAATAATCATAATACTAATAATACTACTAATAATAATCATAATAATACTAATAATAATCATAATAATACTAATAATAAAAATAATAATACGAATAATAATCATAATAATACTAATAATAATCATAATACTAATAATAATACTAATAATAATCATAATAATACTAATAATAATCATAATAATACTAATAATAATCATAATACTAATAATACTACTAATAATAATCATAATAATACTAATAATAATCATAATAATACTAATAATAAACATAATAATACGAATAATAACGCACGACTCTCGACCTTCGCCTCTCCCGAGTCCGCACGGGAGTTGCAGCGATGAGACAAGACTGTAACTATCATTTGGATAGAAAAAGGGCAACAACAAAAAGTTTTCTCAAATTAAACAAATAAAAATAATAGCCTAATAACTCATTGAGGGAAGTGAGTTATTCTTTATCCACTGTCAACACCATTACCAGTCAGGATTCAGGAAATAAGATTGAAAACAACTGCAATAGTGGACTGATTTAGGAAACTTGGAGAAGGTTCAAGGTCTGTTTGAAATCTGTCATCACAGTTTCATAAGGTACAGTAAACCGCAGTTGCAGACTCTACCATGAGAGACATATTGCCACTGTATCAGCATAATTATTTGTTTTAGAGTATCAAAGCATTTTCAGTGTCATTGTTTCATCATACATGAACTACTCCAAAGAGAGAGAGAAGACAGGAGAGAGAGAGAGAGAAACGGGAGAGAGAGAGAGAAAACGGGAGAGAGAGAAAACGGGGGAGAGAGAGAGAAAACGGGAGAGAGAGAGAAAACGGGGGAGAGAGAGAGAAAACGGGAGAGAGAGAGAAAACGGGAGAGAGAGAGAGAGAGAAAAGAGTATGAAAGAGAGCTCTGAGCCGATCTCCACCCCTCTATAGTACTACAGCACTCTGCTATTTCTGCTGCCACACTGGACCGCAGGGAAACGTGCCACCTAAGTCATAATTGACTCTATGGCAGCCTAACATGCTGACCACACTGCCCCCGTTGCGTGATGTAAAATACATTTTTAAATCGTTGCACCCACACTGCTCATGCGTGTCAACAAGTGTCAGCGCAGCCTGCCGCTAAAATAGAACTGGTTCTATTTGTGACGATTGACAAGCTGCAAGTCCCGCCTCTCCCATCTCCTCATTGGTTTTTAGGAGCATATACCCACGTGGGTGATTGAAAGATGAACTGAGGTCCATACTCCTGTTCAGTTGGTGGTGGTAATGCACCTTAAAGTTGGTTGCCAACCACCATATAAAGTCAGAAGAAGAAGACTGAAGGAGGAGAGATTACTAGAAACTAACTTGGTTTACCCTTTTATCTGTGGATTAATTGTCAGAGTAGAGGACTTTGTGCATTTCAGGTAAAATAACTACACAATGTTTATATCCCAGGACAAATTAGCTAGCTAGCTAAATTGCCATAAATGTTTAATGCTTTCCGACCTGTCCCCAAATTAATATAGTTGGTTCAGAGTTGGTTTTGATATTTCAACCTGCGTGTCCTGATCGCGTCTGGTGTGGGTGGACAAAATCAACATGTGCACGAGCGGTGTGCTCAGCATATAAGCAGGACCAGTGAAAGAACACCATCATTCACTTAAACTGGACATAGAGTGGTATGAGCACTCCTGTCAGACTCAACTCCTCTGTCCTGTCCTCTCCCTCTCACCCTCCTTTTCCCTCTCACCCTCCTTTTCCCTCTCACCCTCCTTCTCCCTCTCACCCTTCTCCCTCTCACCCTTCTCACCCTCCTTTCCCTCTCACCCTACTTCTGCATCTCACCCTCCTTCTCCCTCTCACCCTCCTTCTCCCTCTCACCATCCTCTCCCTCTCACCCTTCTCACCCTCCTTTCCCTCTCACCCTCCTTCTCCCTCTCACCATCCTCTCCCTCTCACCCTCCTTCTCCCTCTCACCCTCCTTCTCCCTCTCACCATCCTCTCCCTCTCACCATCCTCTCCCTCTCACCATCCTTCTTCCTCTTAGAGATGTAAATTTCGGTCAATTTTGCTGCTGACTAACTGGTCAACATTAGACTAACTGGTCAACATTAGACTAAGTGGTCAACATTAAATGGTCAACAAACGTTACAAAAAAATCAAAACAGTAAAATGACCTGACCAACATAAAATACTATTTTTCGTCCTTAACAATGGGAGTCGTCCCAAGGCGGGAAGCAAGACAACAAGAATAAACCGCAAAATAAGCCCTTAGCAATTTTGGCCACTTCATCTCTTCCTGTCTGATACTATGCATGCATTTTTTTTAACTAGGCAAGTCAGTTAAGAACAAATTCTTATTTACATGGACAGCCTAGGAACAGTGGGTTAACTGCCTTGTTCAGGGGCAGAATGACAGATTTGTACCTTGTCAGGTCAGGGATTTGATATTACAACTTTTCGGTTACTGGCCCAACGCTCTAACCACTAGGCTACCTGCCGCCCCCATGCATACAAGGACTGGACATTTTTCATGAAGCTATTAATGGAAAAATGCAACAATAGCAAGGCTATCGATGTCTAGTGAAAATCCTATAACATACTATTGAACATGCAATTCCAGCAATGAAGCAACTAATAAAACGTGGAAAACACTGTTCTAAACAGCACACGCTAATGGGAGCGGTTCCACACAAGATAAAACACTGTTCTAAACAGCACGCGCTAATGGGAGCGGTTCCACACGAGATAAAACACTGTTCTAAACAGCACGCGCTAATGGGAGCGGTTCCACACGAGATAAAACACTGTTCTAAACAGCACGCGCTAATGGGAGCGGTACCACACGAGATAAAACACTGTTCTAAACAGCACGCGCTAATGGAATGGGAGCGGTTCCACACGAGATAAAACACTGTTCTAAACAGCACGCGCTAATGGGAGCGGTACCACACGAGATAAAACACTGTTCTAAACAGCACGCGCTAATGGGAGCGGTACCACACGAGATAAAACACTGTTCTAAACAGCACGCGCTAATGGGAGCGGTACCACACGAGATAAAACACTGTTTTAAACAGCACGCGCTAATGGGAGCGGTTCCACACGAGATAAACACTGTTCTAAACAGCACGCGCTAATGGGAGTGGTTCCACACGAGATAAAACACTGTTCTAAACAGCACGCGCTAATGGGAGTGGTTCCACACGAGATAAAACACTGTTCTAAACAGCACGCGCTAATGGGAGCGGTACCACACGAGATAAAACACTGTTCTAAACAGCACGCGCTAATGGAATGGGAGCGGTTCCACACGAGATAAAACACTGTTCTAAACAGCACGCGCTAATGGGAGCGGTTCCACACGAGATAAAACACTGTTCTAAACAGCACGCGCTAATGGAATGGGAGCGGTTCCACACGAGATAAAACACTGTTCTAAACAGCACGCGCTAATGGGAGCGGTTCCACACAAGATAAAACACTGTTCTAAACAGCACGCGCTAATGGGAGCGGTTCCACACGAGATAAAACACTGTTCTAAACAACACGCGCTAATGGGAGCGGTACCACACGAGATAAAACACTGTTCTAAACAGCACGCGCTAATGGGAGGTGTTCCACACGAGATAAAACACTGTTCTAAACAGCACGCGCTAATGGAATGGGAGCGGTTCCACACAAGATAAAACACTGTTCTAAACAGCACGCGCTAATGGGAGGTGTTCCACGCGAGATAAAACACTGTTCTAAACAGCACACGCTAATGGGAGCGGTTCCACGCGAGATAAAACACTGTTCTAAACAACACGCGCTAATGGGAGCGGTACCACACGAGATAAAACACTGTTCTAAACAGCACGCGCTAATGGGAGCGGTACCACACGAGATAAAACACTGTTCTAAACAGCACGCGCTAATGGGAGCGGTACCACACGAGATAAAACACTGTTCTAAACAGCACGCGCTAATGGAATGGGAGCGGTTCCACACGAGATAAAACACTGTTCTAAACAGCACGCGCTAATGGGAGCGGTTCCACACGAGATAAAACACTGTTCTAAACAGCACGCGCTAATGGGAGCGGTTCCACACGAGATAAAACACTGTTCTAAACAACACGCGCTAATGGGAGCGGTACCACACAAGATAAAACACTGTTCTAAACAGCACGCGCTAATGGGAGCGGTTCCACACGAGATAAAACACTGTTCTAAACAGCACGCGCTAATGGGAGCGGTTCCACGCGAGATAAAACACTGTTCTAAACAGCACGCGCTAATGGGAGCGGTTCCACACGAGATAAAACACTGTTCTAAACAGCACGCGCTAATGGGAGTGGTTCCACACGAGATAAAACACTGTTCTAAACAGCACGCGCTAATGGAATGGGAGCGGTTCCACACGAGATAAAACACTGTTCTAAACAGCACGCGCTAATGGAATGGGAGCGGTTCCACACGAGATAAAACACTGTTCTAAACAGCACGCGCTAATGGGAGCGGTTCCACATGAGATAAAACACTGTTCTAAACAGCACGCGCTAATGGGAGCGGTACCACACGAGATAAAACACTAAAACACTAACGATGAGGAAATTGTATTAAATAATTGCCTCCACATTTCTATGGATGGATTTTGGCAAGGCTACTTTGAAGCAAGAAAAGAAATGCCTCATTCATTTGAAGTAAAGTGTTCAGGTTTCAAACAATTACACAGCCTCAAGCTGACGTTAGTGGGGCTCCCGAGTGGCACAGAGGTCTAAGGCACTGCATCTCAGTGTTAGAGGCGTCACTACAGACCCTGGTTTGATTCCAGGCAGTATCACAACCGGCCGTGATTGGGAGTCCCATAGGGCGGTGCACAATTGGCCAAGCATCGTCCGGGTTAGGGCTTGGCCAGGGTAGACCGTCATTGTAAATAAGAATTTGTTCTTAACTGACTTGCCTAGTTGAATAAATAAAGTAAACATTGCAAAGTGGTGGGTGACGGGCTGATAGTCAACAGTAGGCAGTCTATAGCCTATGCATCTAAATGCAACTTTACCAGTTGAGATTGAGAAATAAAATAACTCCTTTTTAATCGTGGCCACCAAAGTTTTTAACATGCGACTGCATTTAGAATTGTTTTTTGTTGTGCAATGACTGGGCTGACCAATTACTGGGCTGACCAATTACTGGGCTGACCAATTACTGGGCTGACCAATTACTGGGCTTCCAAAAGCCGGTTTCACCCCAGTAGCCTACATGCTTTTCGAGGAGCTACTCTTAACTGTCTGACAGGTGGTAGGCTATTCCGCTCAAACTAGGCTCTCTGTATGCTGTACACATGAC
Organism: Salmo trutta; assembly: GCF_901001165.1. Taxonomy (NCBI): domain Eukaryota; kingdom Metazoa; phylum Chordata; class Actinopteri; order Salmoniformes; family Salmonidae; genus Salmo; species Salmo trutta. Next base: position 10,690,312 of record NC_042992.1, on the reverse strand, counting down.
TAATAACGAAAATACAAACGAGCCAATTGAATTAACCCATAGAACGATAAGCATGACCGGTCAAATGTATTTTCTGCAGCTAACCGATTAACGGTTAACCGTAAGCGTGTGTGTCTACCTCCTGGCTGTGTTTTTGCTCACAAGGACAGAAGTGACATTACCATTGGCTCATTTAATTTACTGCAAAGTGGGTCAACCAACCTAGGCATTATCATACATTACAGGACCAACACGGTGCATGAATCTGAATGTAGGAATACCCTGCATATTGTTTATTATAGGAAGGGAAAGGGGCGATACCCAGTCAGTTGTACAACTGAATGCATTCAACTGAAATGTGTCTTCCGCATTGATTGTATGTATGTTTCACTAGAGACATTAAAATATTGTTTTTATATATTACCATAATAAGTATTGCAATAGCAAGCTAGTTTGCATATAGCGTTTTCAACAGTTGAAGTGGAGTGGCTCATTTAAAATGGGTGGAAGACTAGTGCAAGAGAAAGAAAATGATTTCACCAGCTGTTAGTAGTTGTACTTCCCCTTGATACTGTCCAAACTGCTACGTCCCAAAACATTCACTTCATCATTCAATTCTCTTACGTCACAGTGGAAAATGCAATGCACATTATGATTATATTGGGTTAAAATACTCTCTTGTGGTACATAATGTTTGGTTTAAAACATCTGCCAGTTATACAAAAACACCCACACAAGGCTCTCTTCTCTGCTGCCGTCTAAAAAGTTGAACATCGATCAACAAGCAGCACAGAGACAGCAGAAAGGGAATTGTGCAAAACCAATGTAATCTTTCAAAATGTAATTCTCAGGTAGCACAAAGTCAATCACTGGTCAATATGGTGATGACATCACCTCGGCTCTGTCTAAACCCACACTGGTCAATATGGTGATGACGTCACCTCAGCTCTGTCTAAACCCACACTGGTCAATATGGTGATGACATCACCTCAGCTCTGTCTAAACCCACACTGGTCAATATGGTGATGACATCACCTCAGCTCTGTCTAAACCCACACTGGTCAATATGGTGATGACGTCACCTCAGCTCTGTCTAAACCCACACTGGTCAATATGGTGATGACGTCACCTCAGCTCTGTCTAAACCCACACTGGTCAATATGGTGATGACGTCACCTCGGCTCTGTCTAAACCCACACTGGTCAATATGGTGATGACATCACCTCGGCTCTGTCTAAACCCACACTGGTCAATATGGTGATGACGTCACCTCGGCTCTGTCTAAACCCACACTGGTCAATATGGTGATGACATCACCTCGGCTCTGTCTAAACCCACACTGGTCAATATGGTGATGACGTCACCTCGGCTCTGTCTAAACCCACACTGGTCGATATGGTGATGACGTCACCTCGGCTCTGTCTAAACCCACACTGGTCAATATGGTGATGACATCACCTCAGCTCTGTCTAAACCCACACTGGTCAATATGGTGATGACATCACCTCAGCTCTGTCTAAACCTACACTGGTCAATATGGTGATGACATCACCTCAGCTCTGTCTAAACCCACACTGGTCAATATGGTGATGACATCACCTCAGCTCTGTCTAAACCCACACTGGTCAATATGGTGATGACGTCACCTCAGCTCTGTCTAAACCCACACTGGTCAATATGGTGATGACATCACCTCAGCTCTGTCTAAACCCACACTTGGAACCTTTTCAATCCACACTACATTTAGTATCAGTCATCACCACAACGCCAGTGTGTCCTTCCCACCCATCCATAGCCCCGATGCCCCTCCTTCAGTCCCCCTCTCATGCTGCCATCCATAGCCCCGATGCCCCTCCTTCAGTCCCACCTCATGCTGCCATCCATAGCCCCGATGCCCCTCCTTCAGTCCCCCCTCATGGTGCCATCCATAGCCCCGATGCCCCTCCTTCAGTCCCCCCTCATGGTGCCATCCATAGCCCCGATGGCCCTCCTTCAGTCCCCCCTCATGGTGCCATCCATAGCCCCGATGCCCCTCCTTCAGTCCCCCCTCATGGTGCCATCCATAGCCCCGATGCCCCTCCTTCAGTCCCCCCTCATGGTGCCATCCATAGCCCCGATGCCCCTCCTTCAGTCCCCCCTCATGCTGCCATCCATAGCCCCGATGCCCCTCCTTCAGTCCCCCCTCATGGTGCCATCCATAGCCCCGATGCCCCTCCTTCAGTCCCCCCTCATGGTGCCATCCATAGCCCCGATGCCCCTCCTTCAGTCCCCCCTCATGGTGCCATCCATAGCCCCGATGCCCCTCCTTCAGTCCCCCCTCATGCTGCCATCCATAGCCCCGATGCCCCTCCTTCAGTCCCCCCTCATGGTGCCATCCATAGCCCCGATGCCCCTCCTTCAGTCCCCCCTCATGCTGCCATCCATAGCCCCGATGCCCCTCCTTCAGTCCCCCCTCATGGTGCCATCCATAGCCCCGATGCCCCTCCTTCAGTCCCCCCTCATGGTGCCATCCATAGCCCCGATGCCCCTCCTTCAGTCCCCCCTCATGGTGCCATCCATAGCCCCGATGCCCCTCCTTCAGTCCCCCCTCATGGTGCCATCCATAGCCCCGATGCCCCTCCTTCAGTCCCCCCTCATGGTGCCATCCATAGCCCCGATGCCCCTCCTTCAGTCCCCCCTCATGGTGCCATCCATAGCCTCTCAGTAAAGTGCAGTACATTGATCCCATGGAGCACCCATCCATAACAAGTATAACCATCTACAGGTGTAATACATTGTAAGACTTGTCATGAGTACGTATGACCACCTTAAAATGATGACTAAGTAGCAGCAGCTGACACATGGAGCGCCGTGCTGGGGCTCCCATCTATCCTGCTATCATAGAAGATACCCACTGAACACAGACATCATTTCAACATTTAGATTTCATTTATATTTGAGTTGTCAACTAATGTGAATTCAATATGAACTCAACAAACATTTGAAGCATGTTATTGGATTTAGATTAAAAGTTGGGTGAAAAAAATGACAAACATTATGAAAATTCCTTTAATTTGATGACTTTTTACAAAATCAAATCACTTTTCCACAAATGATTCAAAATCCTTTCATTGATTTTTGTTGTTTAAATTACATGTACGTGGAAACAACGTTGATTCAACCAGTTTGTGCCCAGTGGGTTCAGGGCCACCTAACCACAGACCCAAAGCCTCTACACCCGTCTCCTTTATGGTGCCTCCTACACTGACCCCATGTAGCACCAGGAGCACCTATCTATCCCCAAACACGTAAAGCAGTCCTCTTACCATCATAGATGATGACATCCTCCATTTCCTCACGCATCACTTCATTTAGGTAATCTTGATCCTCGCCGATGTCGGCCATAGCCATCACTTCTTTACCCCTTCTTTCCCCTCTCTGGGTGGTTAAGCGTTGGTGGGTTTGTTTCTGTGCGACCGGGTGACTCGAGTGTAAAATTGAATCAGAGCTGTGATGGCCTCTTCTTCCTGCACCGGGTGATGGATGGCCGCTCCCCGTCAGGAATCAGATCCAGCCTGAGTAGAGAAGCTAGGCAGGCAGACAATGACTGAGAGCTGCTCTTCGTCTGCCTGATCACTCCCTGCACCAGGCCTGTGTGTGTGGGGATGGATGGATGGACGGGAGTATGTGTGAGAGTGTGTGTGTGTGTGTGGGAAGCCCTCACCACTACCACCACCGAGTTTTATCAACACAGATGATTTCATAATTTCCTGTGTGAAAGCGAGAGAATTCAAGTACACTTGTTGTGTGTGTGTGTGTGTGTGTGTGTGTGTGTGTGTGTGTGTGTGTGTGTGTGTGTGTTGTGTGTGTGTGTGTGTGTACGTGTGGTGTGTGTGTGTGGTGTGTGTGCACGTGGTGTGTGTGTGTGTGTGTGGTGTGTGTGTGTGTGTGTCTGTGTGTGTGTGTGTGTGTGTGTGTGTGTGTGTGTGTGTGTGTGTGTGTGTGTGTGTGCACGCACGCGCACATGAACATTTAGGAGCACTATTCAGCGAGTCAGCCCAAGTGGCTGCTGATTAGCTGGCATAATTAACTGCTTTATTTTGGGACAGCAGGGACTTGAGGTGCTAGGTCCCTTTGCCGTGTGTGTGTGTGTGTGTGTGTGTGTGTGTGTGTGTGTGTGTGTGTGTGTGTGTGTGTGGAAATATGTCATATCAAATTGTATTGGTTGCATACACATGTTCAGCAGATGTTATTGCCGGTGTAGTAAAATGCTTGTATTTCTAGCTCCAACAGTTCAGTAAAATCTAACAATACACAACAATACACACGCGCACCCTTGTACGGGTGTGTCTGTCTCGGCTTGTCATTCCCTCACAGCTCGCAGCAGGGGATCATGGGATTGCTAACTCTATGTCTTCATTCGGCCCTCGGTATCAATAGGGATCATAGAGACGGTGGTAGCTGCTGGTAATGTTAGTATACTTCAATCATGCATATTTAAATCAACAGATGCGGCGCTGTGGTTACCTAAGGTCCTAGATTATGCAAATCAGCAGTAACACAGATGTAAAGCTTAACAGAACGTTTAGTTGAACATGAACAAACTCAGGTTCAAGAGGTGAAACTATTAGACCCGCACAAAATAGTATTGTTGGTAAAATATTGTGTGTGCTGTAGATAGTAGCGGTATATCCAGCTGTGTATAGTAGCTATAGATAGCAGCTGTAGAGAGTAGCTGTAGATAATAGCTTTAGAGAGCAGCTGTAAATCCAGCTGTAGATAGCAGATGTAGAGAGTAGCTGTAGATAGTAGCAGTATATTCATCTGTATATAGCAGCTGCAGAGAGTAGCTGTAGAGAGTAGCTTTAGAGAGCAGCTGTAAATCCAGCTGTATATAGCAGCTGTAGAGAGTAGCTGTATATAGTAGCTTTAGATAGCAGCTGTAGAGAGTAGCTTTAGATAGCAGCTGTAGAGAGTAGCTTTAGAGTAGCTGTAGATAGTAGCTTTAGATAGCAGCTGTAGAGAGTAGCTTTAGAGTAGCTGTAGATAGTAGCTTTAGATAGCAGCTGTAGAGAGTAGCTTTAGAGTAGCTGTAGAGAGTAGCTTTAGATAGCAGCTGTAGAGAGTAGCTTTAAAGTAGCTGTAGATAGTAGCAGTATATCCATCTGTATATAGCAGCTGTAGAGAGTAGCTGTAGAGAGTAGCTATAGATAGCAGCTGTAGAGAGTAGCTTTAGATAGCAGCTGTAGAGAGTAGCTTTAGATAGCAGCTGAAGAGAGTAGCTTTAGAGTAGCTGTAGAGAGTAGCTTTAGAGTAGCTGTAGAAAGTAGCTGTAGAGAGTAGCTTTAAACCCAGCTGTAGAAAGTAGCTGTAGAGAGTGGCTGTAGATAGTAACTGTAGTAGTCCCTCATCAGCTGTCCACTATTCCAGATTGATTCCCTTGGAATGATTGGTTCCTGCATGGGAGGTAGATACTTGTGTCCTTCCCCTCCACAAAGGAAGGGGTGGACCGGAGTTCACAGTCTCTCCCTCCTTGTCCTCCTCATCTTGCTCCTCCACTCTTTCTCTTATTCTTCCTCCTCCTTATCTTCCCCCTCCTCCTCTTTCTTAGAGCCGACCAGGGTATCCAGTGTCCCAGGCAAGGTGACATGACTCACTCCATTGAGACTCACTTCAACACAAAACCAATTCCCCCAAAATAGTAACTAGGCTGTTGCCTGTGAATTGA
>NC_042992.1:10527126-10682126 GCF_901001165.1 Salmo trutta | reverse complement strand
GGACACACCTACTCATTCCAGGATTTTTCTTTATTTTGACTATTTTCTACATTGTAGAATAATAGTGAAGACATCAAAACTATGAAATAACACATACTATGAAATCATGTAGTAACCCAAAAAAGTGTTAAACAAATCAAAATATATTTGAGATTCTTCAAAGTAGCCACCCTTTGCCTTGATGACAGCTTTGCACACTCTTGGCATTCTCTCAACCATCTTCATGAGGTAGTCACCTGGAATGCATTTCAATTAACAGGTGTGCCTTGTTAAAAGTTCATTTGTGGAATTTCTTTCCTTCTTAATGCGTTTTAACCAATCAGTTGTGTTGTGACAAGGTAGGGGTGGTATACAGAAGATAGCCCTATTTGGTAAAAGACCAAGTCCATATTATGGCAAGAACAGCTCAAATAAGCAAAGAGAAACAACAGTCCATCATTACTTTAAGACATGAAGGTCAATCAGTTGGGAACATTTCAAGAACTTTGAAAGTTTCTTCAAGTGCAGTCGCAAAAACCATCAAGCGCTATGATGAAACTGGCTCTCATGAGGACCGCCACAGGAACGGAAGACCCAGAGTTACCTCTGCTGCAGAGGATAAGTTCATTAGAGTTAACTGCACCTCAGACTGCAGCCCAAATAAATGCTTCACAGAGTTCAAGTAACAGACACATCTCAACATCAACTGTTCAGAGGAGACTGCGTGAATCAGGCCTTCATGGTCAAATTACTGCAAAGAAAACACCACTAAAGGTACACCAATAATAAGAAGAGACTTGCTTGGGCCAAGAAACACGAGCAATGGACATTAGACTGGTGTAAATCTGTCCTTTGGTCTGATAAGTCCAAATTTGCGATTTTTGGTTCCAACCGCAGTGTCTTTGTGAGACGCAGAGTAGGTGAACGGATGATCTCCGCATGTGTAATTCCCTCCGTGAAGCATGGAGAAGGAGGTGTGATGGTGCTTTGCTGGTGACACTGTCAGTGATTTATTTAGAATTCAAGGCACACTTAACCAGCATGGATACCACAGCATTCTGCAGCGATATGCCATTCCATTATTTGTTTTTAAACAGGACAATGACCCAACACACCTCCAGGCTGTGTTAGGGCTATTTGACCAAGAAGGAGAGTGATGGAGTGCCGCATCAGATGACCTGGCCTCCACAATCACCCGACCTCAACCCAATTGAGATGGTTTGGGATGAGTTGAACCGCAGAGTGAAGGAAAAGCTGCCAAGTGCTCAGCATACAGTATGTAGGAACTCCTTCAAAACTGTTGGAAAAGCATTCCTCATGAAGCTGGTTGAGGGAATGCCAAGAATGTACAAAGCTGTCATCAAGGCAAAGGGTGGCTACTTTGAAGAATCTCAAATATAAAATATATTTTGATTTGTTTAACACCTTTTTGGCTACTACATGATTCTATATGTGTTATTTCATAGTTTTGATGTCTTCACTATTATTCTACAATGTAGAAAATAGTAAAAATAAAGAAAAACTCTGGAATGAGTAGGTGTGTCCAAACTTTTGACTGGTACTGTACATACATACACAGTTGCATACAACGGAAAACACAGCAGCACAATTCCAATGACTAATCATCCCTGGACCGGGACCCGCTCTGCTGTACAATGGACCTTTTTTGAACGGGTTAAACAATGGCTCTCAGTGCCATATGGAAAAGACACAAATGATTAGTAACCCAGACTGTTGAATAGGACTTTTCACCATCCTACATTCTGCATTCTGTCCTTAACAATGTGACAATAAGGTTCAGTGTGTAGTCTGTCACTGTGTGTTGAAATGCAGCTTATTAGCATGGGCGGACACTAGGGCCAGGAAGGCTAATTCAGATCACTGATGGTTAACTCTCTCTCTCTCTCTTTCTGAGTCTAGGCCCTAAAAGAACATTGTGGAAGAATGTGCAAAACGGTGTTCACCGCAGGCACATGCTGCACTGAGATATCAAATAGAGGGCAAGTGAAATGAGGAAGGAAGTCAGAAGCAGAGATAAGTTTAGTGCACAGATCCCCCATTCATATCAGTGTTTCTTTCTACCCTGGAGAAACAGGACAGAGCAGCCATCATAGGTGGACTTAAAGAGAGTGTGTACTGGCAATCAGAGACCGGCAATATTGCCTTCTGTGTAAAAGTTCCCAACTACACACCCCTACGTATTTATTTGGACAGTAAAACTAAAATGTTTAAAGTACAAAAGGGAAAATAAATAAACATAAATATGGGTTGTATTTACAATGGTGTTTGTTCTTCACTGGTTGCCCTTTTCTTGTGGCAACAGGACACATATCTTGCTGCTGTGATGGCACACTGTGGTATTTCAAGCAATAGATATGGGAGTTTATCAAAATTGGGTTTGTTTTCAAATTCTTTGTGTGTCTGTGTAATCTGAGGGAAATATGTGTCTCTAATATGGTCATACATTTGGCAGGAGGTTAGGAAGTGGGCAGTGTGCACATGCCTGTCTTCTCTTGAGAGCCAGGTCTGCCTTCAGTGGTCTTTCTCAATAGCAAGGCTATGCTCACTGAGTCTGTACATTCGCAAACATTTCTAAAAACCTGTTTTCGCTTTGTCATTATGGGGTTTTATGTGTAGACTGATGAGGAAAAAAATACATTTACATTTTAGTCACTTAGCAGACGCTCTTATCCAGAGTGACTTACAGTAGTGAATGCATACATTTCATTTCATGCATTTCTTTTTTTGTTGTACTATTTGAATCCATTTGAGAATAAGGCTGTAATGTAACAAAACGTGGAAAAAGTCAAGGGGTCTGAATACTTTCTGAATGCTCTGTATACTGGATTCTGGACATGGCTCACTCTAATATATCTACTGGTGTACATAGCACTCATAGAGTAACTTTTGTATATCTGTATAGATTGCAATTTGATTACTGCTACAGTGACTTTCCCCACACAGATATCACCTTTCCCCACCCCACCCAGATATCACCTTCCCTACCCAGATATCACCTTTCCCTACCCAGATATCACCTTTCCCCACCCAGATATCACCTTTCCCCACCGAGATATCACCTTTCCCTACCCAGATATCACCTTTCCCTACCCAGATATCACCTTTCCCCACCCAGATATCACCTTTCCCCACCCAGATATCACCTTTCCCTACCCACATATCACCTTTCCCCACCCGAATATCACCTTTCTCCACCCAGATATCCACTTTCCCCACGCAGATATCACCTTTGAACCCAGAGAGAGAGAGAGAGAGAGAGAGAGAGGAGGGAGGAAGAGGAGGAGCGAAATAGGGTGGAGAGGGGCAGATGGAGTGGTGTGGAGGCTGTGCTTTGGCAAAGTGGGTGGGGTTATATCCTACCTGTTTGGCCCTGTCCGGGGGTTTCATCGGATGGGACCACAGTGTCTCCTGACCCCTCCTGTCTCAGCCTCCAGTATTTATGCTGCAGTAGTTTATGTGTCGGGGGGCTAGGGTCAGTCTGTCACATCTGGAACATTTCTCTTGTCTTTTCCGGTGTCCTGTGTGAATTTAAATATGCTCTCTCTAATTCTCTCTTTCTCTTTCTTTCTCTCTCTTGGAGGACCTGAGCCCTAGGAACATGCCTCAGGACGATCTGGCTTGATGACTCCTTGCTGTCCCCAGTTCACCTGGCCGTGCTGCTGCTCCAGTTCCAACTGTTCTGCCTGCAGCTATGGAACCCTGACCTGTTCACCGGACGTGCTACCTGTCCTAGACCTGCTGTCCCAGACCTGCTGGAACCCTGACCTGTTCACCGGACGTGCTACCTGTCCTAGACCTGCTGTCCCAGACCTGCTGGAACCCTGACCTGTTCACCGGACGTGCTACCTGTCCTAGACCTGTTGTCCCAGACCTGCTGGAACCCTGACCTATTCACCGGACGTGCTACCTGTCCCAGACCTGCTGTTTTCAACTCTCTAGAGACAGCAGGAGCGGTAGAGATACTCTCAAAGATCGGCTATGAAAAAGCCAACTGACACTTACTCTTCTGTTGCTGACTTGTTGCACCCTCGACAACTACTATGATTATTATTATTTGACAATGCTGGTCATTTATGAACATTTGAACATCTAGGCCATGTGCTGTTATAATCTCCACCCGGCACAGCCAGAAGAGGACTGGCCACCCCTCATAGCCTGGTTCCTCTCTAGGTTTCTTCCTAGGTTTTTGCCTTTCTAGGGAGTTTTTCCTAGTCACCGTGCTTCTACACCTGCATTGCTTGCTGTTTGGGGTTTTAGGCTGGGTTTCTGTACAGCACTTTGAGATTTCAGCTGATGTAAGAAGGGCTATATAAATAAATTAGATTTGATTTGATGGAGTGGGAGGGACCTCCCAGTAATATCTCTCGGCGTATCTATGTTGGTTCAGGTGAGCTCACACACACCCTGCTGCACATGTGTAGAGAGATCAAGTAGAACATAGCCCCCGTCGCAGAATAAGGGAAGTGGGGCAGAAGTAGGAACTATGGGTTTGGTAATAAGCCTGAACACACTGAGGATGTTGTAATACCTTTACATAGGGTGTATTCCTGGCTTATGAAAGAAAATACACACGTGACCCACAATCACAATAATGGGTGTCACAACTCAGGGCTTGGTAGAGACTACATTGGGCAACTGGGGGTGACAGAGCTTCCCCCTGTTATATCCCTCCTCTGCCTCAGTGGTCTGTGAAATGACTGGAGAGTCACTGGAGCCAGAGTCTGTCAGCGACAGCTCCTCATTCCACATGAGACGCTGTGTGTGTGTGTGTGTGTGTGTGTGTGTGTGTGTGTGTGTGTGTGTGTGTGTGTGTGTGTGTGTGTGTGTGTGTGTGTGTGTGTGTGTGTGTGTGTGTGTGTGTGTGTGTGTGTGTGTGTGACAGGGTTCCCTCTGTCTGACCAAGGAGCTGAGCCAATCAGGAGCGATCACATCTGCAACGACTACTCACACTGGACTGTTTCTGTCCTCACAGAAATGACACAGAAATGTCTCTACTAATAACAACTTTACAGTGCCTATTTTCACTGTCTGAAAAAATACCCATACTGTAGGCTAAAGAACCCAAAAAATATGCTGAAGATCACACAGACATGGCCAACAGCTGAACTGTCCTTTATCCGATTGCAAAGTGATCCCAGTGAATGGCGACTATCCTCTTGTCCCTTCATGGTGTTTCAGACTGAGACGAGGCTCTTTTCCAGTTCATCAGCATGAGGAGCGTTTCTTCCCTCCAGGGCTGGCGTGGGTCTCACCCCTACACCAGTGTGTGTGTGTGTGTGTGTGTGTGTGTGTGTGTGTGTGTGTGTGTGTGTGTGTGTGTGTGTGTGTGTGTGTGTATGTGTGTGTGTGTGTGTGTGTGTGTGTGTGTGTGTGTGTGTGTGTGTGTGTGTGTGTGTGTGTGTGTGTGTGTGTGTGTGTGTGTGTGTGTGTGTGTGTGTGTGTGTGTGTGTGTGTGTGTGTGTGTGTGTGAGTTCCAGCCTTGCCAACTTGGCATCAGTCTGAGGGCATCCTCTCAATAGAGCCACATCCTGCCTTTCCATGGAAACCATGTGTCTCATAGAGAACTGGTCCCAGGCAGCCATCACAGAGAAAACAGGAGATGGCATCCAGACTCACACTGACTTCAGCCAATGAGGTATTAAAAGAGCCTTAAAGGGGGCTGTAAGTGGATGTTATGTTGCTCCATTACGACATGCTCTGGCCTAATGCTGAAAGTGGCACATAATTATACATTCACTCCCGCATTGAATGTCGATTCAAATTGAATTGACTTTAAATTGAATTGACCCAGATCTGTTTCACTTCTATTATAATTCATGTATTACAAACAATGCAAATGTGACCAAGCTGCTTGACAACTTGTCTGACTAATCGTTTTGCTTGTTTACCTAGACAACAAGACAACAACAAGTCCATGAGGTAAATCTCTGAGGATAGAACTGAACTGAATTGTTTTGATTCCTCCAGGAACAGAGCAGGGTTATTTGGAGGCGTTATATGGGGCAGCAGGTAGCCTGTTGGTTAGGAGTTTTGGGCCAGTAACCGAAAGGTAGCCGGATTGAATCCCCGAGCCAACAAGGTCAAAATATGTTGTGCTGCCCTTGAGCAAGGCAGTTAACCCTAATTACTCCAGGGTCACCATCAATAATGGCTGATCCCCTGGCTGTGACCCCACTCTGAGTGTCTCAGGGTGAGTGGGATATACAAAAAACACATTTATACTTCACACTATTAAAGTTACCCACTTGTACATACAGTGACACAGGACTATAGAAGCACCCCCTAATTATTATTATTATTATTATTATTATTATTATTATTACATCCATGAGTGACTCAAATATTCATGAGAAACAACATGTATTCACCATCAGACAGCATTCAGCATCTTAAAATCAACAACAAACTAAAGGGTTTAAAAATACCAGATCAATATCATGTATTTTATCAGGAAGAAGAAGTAAAAATGTATAATCTTACTCGAAATATATACATGCAATGATATACTGACAAATCAGAGATATTATGTGTCTGTAATGTAAGGTAGGCTCTCATTCAGTAGCTAGTCATTTAGAGTATTCTAACCTTCAGCCTGAAGTCAGACTGGCACACAGGGCTAAACATTCTGAAGTCTGACTGGCACACAGGGCTAAACATTCTGAAGTCTGACTGACACACAGGGCTAAACATTCTGAAGTCTGACTGGCACACAGGGCTAAACATTCTGAAGTCTGACTGGCACACAGGGCTAAACAGTCTGAAGTCTGACTGGCACACAGGGCTAAACATTCTGAAGTCTGACTGGCACACAGAGCTAAACATTCTGAAGTCTGACTGGCACACAGGGCTAAACAGTCTGAAGTCTGACTGGCACACAGGGCTAAACATTCTGAAGTCTGACTGGCACACAGGGCTAAACAGTCTGAAGTCTGACTGGCACACAGGGCTAAACATTCTGAAGTCTGACTGGCACACAGAGCTAAACATTCTGAAGTCTGACTGGCACACAGGGCTAAACAGTCTGAAGTCTGACTGGCACACAGGGCTAAACATTCTGAAGTCTGACTGGCACACAGGGCTAAACATTCTGAAGTCTGACTGGCACACAGGGCTAAACAGTCTGAAGTCTGACTGGCACACAAGGCTAAACAGTCTGAAGTCTGACTGGAACACAGAGCTAAACAGTCTGAAGTCTGACTGGCACACAGGGCTAAACATTCTGAAGTCTGACTGGCACACAGGGCTAAACATTCTGAAGTCTAACTGGCACACAGGGCTAAACATTCTGAAGTCTGACTGGCACACAGAGCTAAACAGTCTGAAGTCTGACTGGCACACAGGGCTAAACAGTCTGAAGTCTGACTGGCACACGGGGCTAAACATTCTGAAGTCTGACTGGCACACAGGGCTAAACATTCTGAAGTCTGACTGGCACACAGGGCTAAACATTCTGAAGTCAGACTGGCACACAAGGCTAAACAGTCTGAAGTCTGACTGGCACACAGGGCTAAACATTCTGAAGTCTAACTGGCACACAAGGCTAAACAGTCTGAAGTCTGACTGCCACACAGGGCTAAACATTCTGAAGTCTGACTGTCACACAGGGCTAAACATTCTGAAGTCTGACTGGCACACAGGGCTAAACCTTCTGAAGTCTGACTGGCACACGACTAAACAGTCTGAAGTCTGACTGGCACACAGGGCTAAACATTCTGAAGTCTGACTGGCACACAGGGCTAAACAGTCTGAAGTCTGACTGGCACACAGGGCTAAACATTCTGAAGTCTGACTGGCACACAGGGCTAAACATTCTGAAGTCTGACTGGCACACAGGGCTAAACAGTCTGAAGTCTGACTGGCACACAAGGCTAAACAGTCTGAAGTCTGACTGGAACACAGAGCTAAACAGTCTGAAGTCTGACTGGCACACAGGGCTAAACATTCTGAAGTCTGACTGGCACACAGGGCTAAACATTCTGAAGTCTGACTGGCACACAGGGCTAAACATTCTGAAGTCTGACTGGCACACAGAGCTAAACAGTCTGAAGTCTGACTGGCACACAGGGCTAAACAGTCTGAAGTCTGACTGGCACACGGGGCTAAACATTCTGAAGTCTGACTGGCACACAGGGCTAAACATTCTGAAGTCTGACTGGCACACAGGGCTAAACATTCTGAAGTCAGACTGGCACACAAGGCTAAACAGTCTGAAGTCTGACTGGCACACAGGGCTAAACATTCTGAAGTCTAACTGGCACACAAGGCTAAACAGTCTGAAGTCTGACTGGCACACAGGGCTAAACATTCTGAAGTCTGACTGTCACACAGGGCTAAACATTCTGAAGTCTGACTGGCACACAGGGCTAAACCTTCTGAAGTCTGACTGGCACACGACTAAACAGTCTGAAGTCTGACTGGCACACAGGGCTAAACATTCTGAAGTCTGACTGGCACACAGGGCTAAACATTCTGAAGTCTGACTGGCACACAGGGCTAAACATTCTGAAGTCTGACTGGCACACAGGGCTAAACATTCTGAAGTCTGACTGGCACACAGGGCTAAACATTCTGAAGTCTGACTGGCACACAGGGCTAAACATTCTGAAGTCTGACTGGCACACAGGGCTAAACAGTCTGAAGTCTGACTGGCACACAGGGCTAAACATTCTGAAGTCTGACTGGCACACAGGGCTAAACAGTCTGAAGTCTGACTGGCACACAAGACTAAACAGTCTGAAGTCTGACTGGCACACAAGACTAAACAGTCTGAAATCTGACTGGCACACAAGACTAAACAGCCTGAAATCTGACTGGCACACAAGACTAAACAGTCTGAAATCTGACTGGCACACAGGGCTAAACAGTCTGAAGTCTGACTGGCACACAGGGCTAAACATTCTGAAGTCTGACTGGCACACAGGGCTAAACAGTCTGAAGTCTGACTGGCACACAGGGCTAAACATTCTGAAGTCTGACTGGCACACAGGGCTAAACATTCTGAAGTCTGACTGGCACACAGGGCTAAACATTCTGAAGGCTGACTGGCACACAGGGCTAAACATTCTGAAGTCTGACTGGCACACAGGGCTAAACATTCTGAAGTCTGACTGGCACACAGGGCTAAACAGGTTGAAGTCTGACTGGCACACAGGGCTAAACATTCTGAAGTCTGAGTGGCACACAGGGCTAAACAGTCTGAAGTCTGACTGGCACACAGGGCTAAACATTCTGAAGTCTGACTGGCACACAGGGTTAAACATTCTGAAGTCTGACTGGCACACAGGGCTAAACATTCTGAAGTCTGACTGGCACACAGGGCTAAACATTCTGAAGTCTGACTGGCACACAGGGCTAAACATTCTGAAGTCTGACTGGCACACAGGGCTAAACATTCTGAAGTCTGACTGGCACACAGGGCTAAACATTCTGATGTCTGACTGGCACACAGGGCTAAACATTCTGAAGTCTGACTGGCACACAGGGCTAAACATTCTGAAGTCTGACTGGCACACAGGGCTAAACATTCTGAAGTCTGACTGGCAGACAGGGCTAAACATTCTGAAGTCTGACTGGCACACAGGGCTAAACAGTCTGAAGTCTGACTGGCACACAGGGCTAAACATTCTGAAGGCTGACTGGCACACAGGGCTAAACATTCTGAAGTCTGACTGGCACACAGGGCTAAACATTCTGATGTCTGACTGGCACACAGGGCTAAACAGTCTGAAATCTGACTGGCACACAGGGCTAAACATTCTGAAGTCTGACTGGCACACAAGGCTAAACATAAGGGTCAAGGGCAAGGCAGAGTGACACTTGAAATACCAAAAAAAGAGAAAGTTACTGAAAAACTGAATGTGAAATAGCGTACAATACACAATGTTCTTTTCCCAGTGAAATACAGGCTTCCTGTCTGTCTCTCTGTGTGTATGAGCAGCCCATGTATACATAATGGATTTGGCTTGTGACGTTATTCTGAGAAATAACAGAAGAAACGGCAGCCAGTACGGACTCCAACCTGGACTCAGAGCATTTCGTATTATTCTGTACGTAGACTGTAGACTAGACACAGCCTATAGACACAGCCTATAGACTAGACACAGCCTGTGTCTACTCTACAGTCTACGTACAGAATAATACGTAATGCTCTGAGTCCAGGTTGGAGTCCGTACTGGCTGCCGCTGGGAAAAGAACATCATGTATTGTACGCTACTTCACATTCAGTTTTACAGTTACTTTCTCTTTTTTTGGTCTTTCAATTGTCACTCTGCCTTTCCCTTGACCCTTATGTTCAACCTTGTGTGCCAGTCAGACTTCAGAATGTTTAGCTTGTGTCTAGTCTATAGGCTGTATTTGTGCCTATAGGCTGTGTCTGTGCCTATAGGCTGTGTCTGTGCCTATAGACTGTGTCTATGGGTTGTGTCTATAGGCTGTGTCTATAGGCTGTGTCTATAGGCTGTGTCTGTGTCTATAGACTGTGTCTATAGGCTGTGTCTATAGGCTGTGTCTGTGTCTATAGGCTGTGTCTAATCTATAGGCTGTGTTTTGAGACATGTTGTACAGTTTTATACTTCTCTCACCCTCACTCTGAATCTGACTCTCACTATGACTCTCACTCTCACTCTCACTCTCACTCTGACTCTCTCTCACTCTGACTCACTCTCACTCTCACTCTCTCACTCTGACTCTCACTCTGACTCTCACTGTCACTCTGACTCTCACTATGACTCTCTCTCTTTCTCTCTCTCTCACTCTGACTCACTCTCACTCTCACTCTCTCACTCTGACTCTCACTCTGACTCTCCCCCTGACTCTCACTGTGACTCTGACCCGGACTCTCACTCTGACTCTCACTCTGACCCTGACTCTCACTCTGACTCTCACTCTGACCCTGACTCTCACTATGACTCTCACTCTTTCTCTCTCTTTCTCTCTCTCTCACTCTGACTCTCCCTCTGACTCTCACTCTGACCCTGACTCTCACTCTCACTGTGACCCTGACCCTGACTCTCACTCTGACTCTCACTCTGACTCTCACTGTCACTCTGACCCTGACTCTAACTGTCACGCTGACCCTGACTCTCACTCTCTCTCTGACTCTCACTCTGACTCTGACTCTCACTCTGACTCTCACTCTTTCTCTCTCTTTCTCTCTCTCTCACTCTGACTCTCCCTCTGACTCTCACTCTGACCCTGACTCTTACTGTCACTCTGACCCTGACTCTCACTCTTTCTCTCTCTTTCTCTCTGACTCTCCCTCTGACTCTCCCTCTCACTCTCACTCTGACCCTGACTCTCACTCTGACTCTGACTCTCTCTCACTCTGACTCTCACTCTGACTCTCTCTCTCACTCTGACTCTCTCTCACTCTGACTCTCACTCACTCTGACTCTGACTCTCTCTCACTCTGACTCTCACTCTGACCCTGACTCTCACTCTTACTCTCTCTCTCACTCTGACTCTCACTGTCACGCTGACCCTGACTCTCACTGTGACCCTGACTCTCACTCTGACTCTCACTGTGACTCTGACTCTCTCTCACTCTGACTCTCACTCTCACTCTGACTCTCACTGTCACTCTGACCCGGACTCTCACTCTGACTCTCACTCTGACTCTCACTCTGACTCTCACTCCTGCTGTAACACATGGGAGGCGTGTTGCTATGGTGGGGGAAGATGTTCTGCCTCTAAAAGCCATTACAACATCAGGTTAAGGCACCCAGATATAAACTTCCCCCACCCAGATATCACCTTTCCTCACCCAGATATCACCTTTACCTCACCCAGATATCACCTTTCCCCACCCAGATATCACCTCTTTTGAATTGTACTTACAATTATTACTACACTCTTATCAGAAAGGGTTCCAAAAGGGTTATTTGGCTTCCCCCATAGGAGAACCCTTTTTGGTTCCATGTAAAACTTTTTGGGGGTTCCATGTAGAATCCTCTGTGTAAAGGGTTCCACATGGAACTCAAAAAGGGTTCTACCTGGAACCAAAATGGTTCTACCTGGAACCAAAAAGTGTTATTCAAAGGGTTCTCCTATGAGGACAGCCAAATAACCCTTTTAGGTTCGAGAAAACACCTTTTTTTCTAAGAGTGTCCTGGTAGTGTTTACAGGGTTGGTCTTACAGCTGCAGACCTGTAGTGTTATATTCACTGCAAATGGTTCAAATCCCGTCAGGGTGCTGTGTTGCAAAGACCTCAGAACTAAGAATAGGTTGCATTTCATCTGAGAGGAGGAACAGTCCACAAGCAACAGTACTTTCATCATTTCCACGTAGACCACTGTTAAAGAAAAAAAAGAGTGGAACTTCCTTTTGTGAAACATCCCTTTCTGGGTGTGACTGACAGTCATTCTCAGAGATGAATTAGATAGGGCCACAAGCTGAAGAGAGGATGCTGTAGGATAGGCCTACGCCTTTTGTTTCATATGAAAACCGTTTAACATAGTAATTTAAGTTTTGCAGTGGGGGAAACAGAAAAATACACCCATTCTTTGTTGTTGTGACAATCATCATGCAAGCTACAACTGGTCCACAGGGTGTATGTGTGTGTCTGATTGTGACACTAAAGCGGACACCCTGGGGGCGTATTCAGTACACCCATTCTATTGCAAAACGTTTCTTAAACAGAAACTAATTGAACGATACTGGGAGGGACCTACATGAATTTGTTATAGTTTTATTTTTGAAAGTTTGAAACTGTTTGGAATGATGAATACACCCCTGCTATTTTCTAGCTGCTGTTAGATGCCATCCAAACTACATACCCCTGGTGGTCATTCTTGAAAACACCACAATGAAGACGGCATCTTCGAAATGTCTAAGTGGGATACTTGTGACGTCCAACTCTGACATCACACCATTAAAGTAAACATTTTAAACGGGTAAAATAAGGTTTAAGGTTAAGGTTAGGGTAAGGGTTGAAGTTAGGGTAAGGGTTTGGGTTGGGGTTTATTTAAATGTTTTAACCTTTATTTAACTAGGCAAGTCAGTTAAGAACACAATCTTATTGACAATTGACTTATTGACTTTACTACTATAGCCCATAGAAATGCATTGAATAACACATTTAAAAAACGACAAAAAAAGACAGTCAAAAAATGTGTCATAAGAATAAGGTTTTGAAGTGTCTGTCCTATATCTAGAAGATATAAGAAAGCTTATACATATTTAACCCCTTATTGTTGTTGGCATACTTCCATTCATATGTATGGGTTACCTTTAGACGAGTCCCGTGACACTTGTGGGTATCGTAGAGCAAAACAGAGAACACCGTCGTGAGAGTTTTATCGCTCCATAGACTGGACTCTACATCCGTTTTTGTGAGAAGACCGGGATGTCTCCTGGTCTGACAAAACAACGCTGTAGCTCTGACACTTTTCACCTCAGATGCGGAAGAGTGACATAGACGGATGCGGTGGATTGAGACGCACCCATGCAAAAAACGGATATCTCTAGTTTAAACTGACATATTTTGATGGGGATTTTTTATTTATTATGTTCATTAGATTGAATGATGGATGCGTCAATAGACTCTTATTAAGGATTGCAACCCCGGGAGGGACTAACTGGGTTTGGAAGGACAGAAAAGTTTACTGATCATAACAGAAGACATGTCTCTCTCTCCAGTCTCTCAATGGGACTAAGAATAGCATAGAGCCACTCACTCCCTGGGAGACAGGGATGTCTCCTCCCCTGGGAGACAGGGATGTCTCCCTCTCCTGGGAGACAGGGATGTCTCCTCCCCTGGGAGACAGGGATGTCTCCCTCTCCTGGGAGACATGGATGTCTCCTCTCCTGGGAGACAGGGATGTCTCCCTCTCCTGGGAGACATGGATGTCTCCTCTCCTGGGAGACATGGATGTCTCCTCCCCTGGGAGACAGGGATGTCTCCCTCTCCTGGGAGACAGGGATGTCTCCCTCTCCTGGGAGACAGGGATGTCTCCTCCCCTGGGAGACAGGGATGTCTCCTCCCCTGGGAGACAGGGATGTCTCCTCTCCTGGAGTGAGTGTGATCAGAAACATGGGTCAGCTGTTCCTATCTGGCTTCAGACCAGACAGCTGATTCCCCTGAAAGCTATTCTCTCTCTCTCTCTCTCTCTCTCTCTCTCTCTCTCTCTCTCTCTCTCTCTCTCTCTCTCTCACTCTCCCTCCCCCCCCCTGCCCAGACAGCTGATTCCCCTGAAAGCTATTCTCTCTCTCTCCTCTCTCTCTCTCTCTCTCTCTCTCTCTCTCTCTCTCTCTCACTCTCCCTCCCCCCTGCCCAGGCAGCTGATTCCCCTGAAAGCTATTCTCTCTCTCTCTCTCTCTCTCTCTCTCTCTCTCTCTCTCTCTCTCTCTCTCTCTCTCCCTCCCTCCCCCCCCCCCCCCTGCCAGACAGCTGATTCCCCTGAAAGCTATTCTCTCTCTCTCTCTCTCTCTCTCTCTCTCTCTCTCTCTCTCTCTCTCTCCCCCCCTGCCCAGACCAGACAGCTGATTCCCCTGAAAGCTATTCTCTCTCTTTCTCTCTCTCTCACTCTCCCTCCCCCCCTGCCCAGACAGCTGATTCCCCTGAAAGCTATTCTCTCTCTCTCTCCGTCTCTCTCTCTCTCTCTCTCTCTCTCTCTCTCTCTCTCTCTCTCTCCCCCCCTGCCCAGACCAGACAGCTGATTCCCCTGAAAGCTATTCTCTCTCTCTCTCTCTCTCTCTCTCTCTCTCTCTCACTCTCCCCCCCCCCCCCGCCCAGACCAGACAGCTGATTCCCCTGAAAGCTATTATCTCTCTCTCTCTCTCTCTCTCTCTCTCTCTCACTCTCCCTCCCCCCCCTGCCCAGACCAGACAGCTGATTCCCCTGAAAGCTATTCATATTTTCTCTCTCTCTCTGCACATGGGAGGCATTTGAGAATAAGGCTGTAATGTAACAAAATGTGGAAAAAGTCAAGGGGTCTGAATACTTTCTGAATGCTCTGTATACTGGATTCTAGACATGGCTCACTCTAATATATCTACTGGTGTACATAGCACTCATAGAGTAACTTTTGTATATCTGTATAGATTGCAATTTGATTACTGCTACAGTGACTTTCCCCCCACAAATACAACCTTCCCTACCCAGATATCACCTTTCCCACCCAGATATCACCTTCCCCACCCAGATATCACCTTCCCTACCCAGATATCACCTTCCCCACCCAGATATCACCTTTCCCCACCCAGATATCACCTTCCCTACCCAGATATCACCTTTCCCCACCCAGATATCACCTTTCCCTATCCAGATATCACCTTTCCCCACCCAGATATCACCTTTCCCTATCCAGATATCACTTTTCCCTACCCAGATATCACCTTCCCTACCCAGATATCACCTTCCCTACCCAGATATAACCTCTACCTACCCAGATATCACCTTCCCTACCCAGATATCACCTTTCCCCACCCAGATATCACCTTCCCTACCAGATATAATCTCTACCTACCCAGATATCACCTTCCCTACCCAGATATCACCTTCCCTACCCAGATATCACCTTCCCTACCCATATTTCACCTTCCCTACCCAGATATCACCTTTACCTACCCAGATATCACCTTTACCTACCCAGATATCACCTCTACCTACCCAGATATCACCTTCCCTACCCAGATATCACCTTCCCTACCCAGATATAACCTCTACCTACCCAGATATCACCTTCCCTACCCAGATATCACCTTCCCTACCCAGATATCACCTTCCCCTAACCAGACTTCCCCATTTCCCTACCCAGATATCACCTTTCCCTACCCATATTTCACCTTCCCCTAACCAGACTTCCCCATTTCCCTACCCAGATATCACCTTCCCTACCCAGATATCACCTTTACCTACCCAGATATCACCTTCCCTACCCAGATATCACCTTCCCCTAACCAGACTTCCCCATTTCCCTACCCAGATATCACCTTCCCCTACCGAGATATAACCTTTACCTACCCCTACCCTGACTGACTGAAGGAGATCAAGCACACTCCTGTTACCTCCACCTTTCCTGTCCCATTGCCTTTGTCTTACTGGTAAAAATATATTTGCAACAACATTAGACAGCAGCATGAGCAGTACTGCAGTCCACCACCGAGATTAAGGAGAGCCTGTAGCTTTTTCTATCTGTCTGAATGTGTCTGTGTGTTTGTGTCTGTGTGTGTGTGTGTGTCTGTGTGTGTGTGTCTGTGTGAGAGTGTGTGTGTGTGTGTGTGTGTGTGTGTCTGTGTCTGTGTCTGTGTCTGTGTGTTTGTGTTTGTGTTTGTGTCTGTGTCTGTGTCTGTGTCTGTGTGTGTGTGTGTGTGTGTGTGTGTGTGTGTGTGTGTGTGTGTGTGTGTGTGTGTGTGTGTGTGTGTGTGTGATTCAGTCTCACACTCTTCCTCACTGCGGGATGTATCTAACAATAGTTTTTTAATATGAGGTGGGGATTCAGTTCTTAGAGATGATCCTTTTAACCCTACGCTACAAAGACTTCTAACCACAGCCTCAAACAACAATGCTCCCACAGCTTACTGTACACTCTGATACCATCTGATGTAGCTTATTGTTTTGTACTCTGAATGTGTGTTTGGCAGGCATGCCTTATTGCCTTGCCACTTACAGTAATACTGCTGGAGAGAAGGGGCGGTTTGAACTTGAACAACCCTGTGTT
Source organism: Salmo trutta (assembly GCF_901001165.1). NCBI lineage: Eukaryota > Metazoa > Chordata > Actinopteri > Salmoniformes > Salmonidae > Salmo > Salmo trutta. The sequence goes on along the minus strand of NC_042992.1, from coordinate 10,665,467 downwards.
GTGTTCACACTCCATGTGCTAATTAAGAGTGTTGGAAAACATTACCCTCAAGTCTTATTCTGTTGATTTCAAACAGGCTGCATCATCTTAACTCCCTGAATGAATGATCATACAGCAATTGTAATCTGAATAACACGGTTTCTTTCGGTACTTGAAGTTGAAATATCTGCATCTTGAATGTACAGTATTCAGCTGGTATATCCTACAAACATTATGCAGCAAGTGCACGCTGAAAGATAAGATCTGAATGTGAATTTAATACACACTAAATACACAGTTTTAAAGATGAAGACTTGCAGTAGAAGTCAAGTCTATGGTAGCAGCAGTGGAGACAACAGTAGAGACAACAGTAGAGACAGCAGTGGAGACACCAGTAGAGACAGTAGTAGAGACAGCAGTAGAGACAGTAGTAGAGACAGTAATGGAGACACCAGTGGAGACACCAGTGGAGACAGTAGTGGAGACAGCAGTAGAGACAGTAGTAGAGACACCAGTGGAGACAGCAGTAGAGACAGTAGTAGAGACACCAGTGGAGACAGCAGTAGAGACAGTAGTAGAGACAGTAGTAGAGACACCAGTGGAGACAGCAGTAGAGACAACAGTAGAGACAGTAGTGGAGACACCAGTGGAGACAGCAGTAGAGACAGTAGTAGAGACAGTAGTAGAGACACCAGTGGAGACAGCAGTAGAGACAGCAGTAGAGACAGTAGTACAGATAACAGACCTTAGTAGAGAGAGAGCAGTAGAGACAACATTAGAGACAGCAGTAGACAGCAGTAGACAGCAGTAAACTACAGTAGAGACAACAGTAGATACAGCAGTAAAGAGTCATATAGACAGCAGTAGAGACAGCAGTAGAGACAGCAGTAGACTGTAGTAGAGACAGCAGTAGAGACAGCAGTAGAGACAGCAGTAGAGACAGCAGTAGACTGTAGTAGAGACAGCAGTAGCCCTTAGTAGAGACAGCAGTAGACTGTAGTAGAGACAGCAGTAGAGATAGCAGTAAAGACAGCAGTAGACTGTAGTAGAGACAGCAGTAGAGACTGTAGTAGAGACAGCAGTAGACTGTAGTAGACACAGCAGTAGAGACAGCAGTAGACTGTAGTAGATACATTAGTAGAGACAGCAGTATACCTTAATAAAGACCTTAGTAGAGACAGCAGTAGACCTTAGTAGAGACAGCAGGAGACTGTAGTAGAGACAGCAGTAGAAACAGCAGTAGAGACAGCAGTAGACTGTAGTAGAGACAGCAGTAGAGACAGCAGTAGAGACTGTAGTAGAGACAGCAGTAGAGACTGTAGTAGAGACAGCAGTAGACTGTAGTAGAGACAGCAGTAGAGACAGCAGTAGAGACAGCAGTAGACTGTAGTAGATACAGCAGTAGAGACAGCAGTAGAGACAGCAGTAGAGACAGCAGTAGAGACAGCAGTAGACTGTGGTAGATACAGCAGTAGAGACAGCAGTAGAGACAGCAGTAGAGACATCAGTAGACTGTAGTAGAGACAGCAGTAGAGACAGCAGTAGACTGTAGTAGAGACAGCAGTAGAGACAGCAGTAGACTGTAGTAGAGACAGCAGTAGAGACAGCAGTAGAATGTAGTAGAGACAGCAGTAGACTGTAGTAGAGACAGCAGTAGACTGTAGTAGATACATTAGTAGAGACAGCAGTAGACTGTAGTAGAGACAGCAGTAGAGACAGCAGTAGACTGTAGTAGAGACAGCAGTAGAGACAGCAGTAGAGACAGCAGTAGACTGTAGTAGAGACAGCAGTAGACTGTAGTAGATACATTAGTAGAGACAGCAGTAGACTGTAGTAGAGACAGCAGTAGAGACAGCAGTAGAGACAGCAGTAGAGACAGCAGGAGACTGTAGTAGAGACAGCAGTAGAGACAGCAGTAGAGACAGTAGTAGAGACAGCAGTAGACTGTAGTACAGACAGCAGTAGAGACATCAGTAGAGACAGCAGTAGACTGTAGTAGAGACAGCAGTAGAGACAGCAGTAGAGACAGCAGTAGACTGTAGTAAAGACAGCAGTAGACTGTAGTAGAGACAGCAGTAGAGACAGCAGTAGACTGTAGTAGAGACAACAGTGGAGACATCAGTAGAGACAGCAGTAGACTGTAGTAGAGACAGCAGTAGACCGTAGTAGAGACAGCAGTAGAGACAGCAGTAGACTGTAGTAGAGACAGCAGTAGACCGTAGTAGAGACAGCAGTAAAGACAGCAGTAGAGACAGCAGTAGACAGCAGTAGAGACAGCAGTAGAGACAGTAGTAGAGACAGCAGTAGAGACAGCAGTAGACTGTAGTAGAGACTGTAGTAGAGACAGTAGTAGAGACAGCAGTAGAGACAGCAGTAGACTGCAGTAGAGACAGCAGTAGAGACAGCAGTAGACTGTAGTAGAGACAGCAGTAGAGACAGCAGTAGAGACAGCAGTAGACTGTAGTAGAGACAGCAGTAGACTGTAGTAGATACATTAGTAGAGACAGCAGTAGACCTTAGTAGAGACCTTAGTAGAGACAGCAGTAGACCTTAGTAGAGACAGCAGGAGACTGTAGTAGAGACAGCAGTAGAGACAGCAGTAGAGACAGCAGTAGACTGTAGTAGAGACAGCAGTAGAGACAGCAGTAGACTGCAGTAGAGACAGCAGTAGAGACTGTAGTAGAGACAGCAGTAGACTGTAGTAGAGACAGCAGTAGAGACAGCAGTAGAGACAGCAGTAGACTGTAGTAGAGATGGCAGTAGAGACAGCAGTAGACTGTAGTAGAGACAGCAGTAGAGACTGTAGTAGACTGTAGTAGAGACAGCAGTAGACTGTAGTAGAGACTGTAGTAGAGACTGTAGTAGACTGTAGTAGAGACTGTAGTAGAGACAGCAGTAGACTGTAGTAGAGACTGTAGTAGAGACAGTAGTAGAGACAGCAGTGGAGACAGCAGTAGAATGTAGTAGAGACTGTAGTAGAGACAGTAGTAGAGACAGCAGTAAAAACAGCAGTAGAGACAGCAGTAGAGACAGCAGTAGACTGTAGTAGAAACAGCAGTAGACTGTAGTAGAGACAGCAGTAGAGACAGCAGTGGACTGTAGTAGAGACTGTAGTAGAGACAGTAGTAGATACAGCAGTAGAGACAGCAGTAGACTGTAATAGAGACTGTAGTAGAGACAGTAGTAGAGACAGCAGTAGAGACAGCAGTAGACTGCAGTAGAGACAGCAGTAGACTGTAGTAGAGACAGCAGTAGACTGTAGTAGAGACAGCAGTAGAGACAGCAGTAGACTGTAGTAGAGACAGTAGTAGAGACAGCAGTAGAGACAGCAGTAGACTGTAATAGAGACAGTAGTAGAGACAGCAGTAGAAACAGCAGTAGAGACAGCAGTAGAGACAGCAGTAGACAGTAGTAGAGACAGCAGTAGACTGTAGTAGAGACAGCAGTAGACTGTAGTAGAGACATTAGTAGAGACAGCAGTAGAGACAGCAGTAGACTGTAGTAGAGACAGCAGTAGAGACAACAGTAGAGACAGCAGTAGACTGTAGTAGAGACAGCAGTAGAGACAACAGTAGAGACAGCAGTAGAGACAACAGTGGAGACAGCAGTAGAGGTTATGGGAGAGGCAGCAGTAGAGACTGCAGGAGAGGTTATGGGAGAGGCAGCAGTAGAGACAGCAGTAGACTGTAGTAGAGACATTAGCAGAGACAGCAGTAGAGACAGCAGTAGACTGTAGTAGAGACAGCAGTAGAGACAACAGTAGAGACAGCAGTAGAGGTTATGGGAGAGACAGCAGTAGAGGTTATGGGAGAGACAGCAGTAGAGGTTATGGGAGAGGCAGCAGTAGAGACAGCAGGAGAGGTTATGGGAGAGGCAGCAGTAGAGACAGCAGTAGACTGTAGTAGAGACATTAGTAGAGACAGCAGTAGAGACAGCAGTAGACTGTAGTAGAGACAGCAGTAGAGACAACAGTAGAGACAGCAGTAGAGGTTATGGGAGAGACAGCAGTAGAGGTTATGGGAGAGGCAGCAGTAGACTGTAGTAGAGACATTAGTAGAGACAGCAGTAGAGACAGCAGTAGACTGTAGTAGAGACAACAGTAGAGACAGCAGTAGAGGTTATGGGAGAGGCAGCAGTAGACTGTAGTAGAGACAGCAGTAGAGGTTATGGGAGAGGCTCTGTGCTTCGGTCATTAATTAGCTACAGTACGTGAGGGGGCTTTTGGAGCACAGCGTTCTCTCTGCTGTCACTGGGCATTCAGCTGATGAGCTTGAACTAAATCCTCTCTGTCACACATACAGTACAACAGGATTGCTCCCCCTTCTCTCTCTCCCTCTCCCTGTCAAACAACCCTGTGTTGTGTTCACACTTGATGTCCAAATTAAGAGTGTTGGAAAACATTACCCTCAAGTCTTACTCTGTTGAGTTCAAACAGGCTGCATCATTTCAACTCACTGAATGAATGATCATACAGCAATTGTCATTTGCTCTCTTTCTCTCTTTTTCCCCCCCTCTCTCTCCCTCTACCCGCCCTGCCCCCCTCTCAATCTTTGGCATTCAGGTCTCTCTGGCTGAGAGGGCAGAATCGTGGCAGAATGTGAGCGCGTTCAGCTCTATAGTCAAACCCAATTTGGGCTCGCAGGCGTGAGATTGAGACAACACGTTAGTCCCCATCAGTATTCTGTGTCCTACTTCATACAGTTCTGACTAATTCCACAGGGTTGCGTGTTTCCGGTGCCTGAAGCCTTGGCCTAGTTCAGCTGAATTGCTTCAGCACACACGTCTCTGTTTGTCTGTCCAGTTCTACGGAGAGCCAGACCCCGTAATACCACAGTATTGGTCTACTGTACATGCAATGAGCCACGTATGGCTGTGTCACTGGGGGTGAGGTCACGGAGAGACCGTAGAGGGTCACCCAAAGGTCACAGACCACCACATCTCATAGATCCATACTATAGCCAGGGTCAGAGACAGGCTGTTGACCAGTCAAACCACCACATCACAGAGACAGGGTCAGAGACAGGGTCAGAGACAGGCTGTTGACCAGTCAAACCACCACATCACAGAGACAGGGTCAGAGACAGGGTCAGAGACAGGCTGTTGACCAGTCAAACCACCACATCACAGAGACAGGGTCAGAGACAGGGTCAGAGACAGGCTGTTGACCAGTCAAACCACCACATCACAGAGACAGGATCAGAGACAGGGTCAGAGACAGGCTGTTGACCAGTCAAACCACCACATCACAGAGACAGGGTCAGAGACAGGGTCAGGGACAGGCTGTTGACCAGTCAAACCACCACATCACAGAGACAGGGTCAGAGACAGGGTGTTGACCTGTCAAACCACCACATCACAGAGACAGGGTCAGGGACAGGCTGTTGACCAGTCAAACCACCACATCACAGAGACAGGGTCAGAGACAGGGTCAGAGACAGGCTGTTGACCAGTCAAACCACCACATCACAGAGACAGGGTCAGAGACAGGGTGTTGACCAGTCAAACCACCACATCACAGAGACAGGGTCAGAGACAGGGTCAGAGACAGGCTGTTGACCAGTCAAACCACCACATCACAGAGACAGGGTCAGAGACAGGCTGTTGACCAGTCAAACCACCACATCACAGAGACAGGGTCAGAGACAGGCTGTTGACCAGTCAAACCACCACATCACAGAGACAGGGTCAGAGACAGGCTGTTGACCAGTCAAACCACCACATCACAGAGACAGGGTCAGAGACAGGCTGTTGACCTTTCTCTTCTTTTTTAATAATAGGTCCTTATCAATAAAATGACACAATAAGGTGGAGAGCGTTCGATTTGACTGCTGGGGGGCAGGGAGACCAAAACCACTGACAACTACCTGCTGTTTTCAAGGGATTTTTAAATACGTTATGATTATTTGGTTTTAATATCATCACATCTTGAAGAGCATAGTGAAATTATTTTGATGTGATATGAAAGTAGCAGTGGTGTGAAGCCAGGCTTCCCCAAAAAATGGCCCAAGAAATAAAGAAAAAAGAAAGAAATAATTTATATTTTGTCTCTTTGTTTCATAAATGTCCTTAAATTCGCAAGAGGCTGAATGTATCTCACAGGAGAAAGCATTCCAGCAAGCAATCTGAGCGAGCGAGCAATCCGATGCTGTCTGGTCCAAACGAGTATGACATTGTTGCCGCCCGTAGCATTGAACGCAAGGGAAGCCAGCGAGCATTTGGCCTCCCTTGATTAAAAAAACGTTTAAAATTAGCCAATCAGCGTTGAGCTAAACTGAGCGAGCTCAACTGTGAATGGTCCTGGCACACCAAAAAAAAGTGTCAAGGGAAGCCAGTTTGGATTTGGCTTCACTCCTATCAAATTGCCTTGAGAGCATACGTCATTGACGGAAACAACTTGAATTGTTGCATCTTGTTGTGTTGTTGTCCTCTGGTAGCTAGCTAGCTAGTTAAAATTGGCACTTTCCTAATTTAGCCATGGATGGAAATAGGGATTTGGACTTGTGGTTTTATTTAATTTTTCATACTGCCCAATGATTATAACAGCCATTCTGATCCAACTATTAATTCATACATTGTTGTGCCGCTGGCCTGAGAGGATGGAAGTTCAATATGTAGCTAGATGTAGAAGGCTAATGTTAACTAGCTAACGTTGCCAATGAAAGGAAGTTAGGCTAGCGAGCAAGCATTTCTTTAGTCAGGTAGCCTAGGACAACAACAACAAAAAAGTGTGTACTGTATAACAGAGTGATAGACCGTTTCGTCAACATGAAAGAGAGGAGGATGGCATTGGCGTTTCTCTACAAGTAAGGTGAGTTGACATGTTTTTTAACTTGCACGAACGCGCACACACACACGCGCGCACAGCAAAATCTGCCCTGGCCCAGCCCTAGTACCATGGTACTACTATGGTACTTTCATTCATACCATGGTATAGTCTGAAAAATGGAAATGTACCATGGGTTTAGCCTTGAAGTATGATGGTACTACCATGGTACTGCCATTGTGCCTAAATATTACCATGATATGGCACCATTCATACCATGGTATAGATCTGAAACATGGAAATATACTATGGTTTTAGCTTTGAAGTATGATGGTGATGAGTGATGGCGCCGGAGGGTATGGTTGCCGTCTTATCGGTTCTTAACCAACCATCCTATGTTTGTTTTTTCGCATTGTTCGTAACTTGTTTTGTACATAATGTTGCTGCTACCGTCTCTTGTGACCGAAAAGAGCTTCTGGATGACAAAACTGCGATTGCTCATCTCAGATTAGACTAAGAGTTTTTCTTCAATGAGTCGGACGGGAGGGAGGTACTACAGACACCCGACCAGGTCCAGATCCCCGGCATTTGCTGGAGAAGGAAACTGAGATTTCGCTGAAAAATATCAGGGTGCCTTGTGAGGATCAGGCGACGAGTGGCTAATCTGTCTTTGCCTTCCGTCCTGCCAGCTAACGTTCAATCGCTGGAAAATAAATGGGATGAACTGAAAGCACGTTTATCCTATCAACGGGACATCAAAAACTGTAATATCTTATGTTCACGGAGTCGTGGCTGAATGACGACATTAAGAACATACAGCTGGCAGGTTATACACTCTATCGGCAGGACAGAACAGCAGCCTCTGATAAGACATTGGGCAGGGGCCTATGCATATACCTAAACAACCGCTGGTGCACGATATCTAAGGAAGTCACGAGGTTTTGCTCGCCTGAGGTAGAGTATCTCATGATAAGCTGTAGACCACACTATCTACCTAGAGAGTTTTCATCTGTATTTTTCATAGCTATCTACATACCACCACAGACCGATGCTGTCACTAAAACCGCACTCAATGAGCTGTATACCACCATAAGCAAACAGGAATCCGCTCATCCAGAGGCGGCGCTCCTAGTGGCCGGGACTTTAATGCAGGGAAACTTCAATCAGTTTTACCTCATTTCTATCAGCATGTTAAATGTGCATCCAGAAGGAAAACATTCTAGACCACCTTTACTCCACACACAGAGACGTGTACAAAGCTCTCCCTCACCCTCCATTTGGCAAATTTGACCATAATTCTATCTTCCTGATTCTTGCTTACAAGCAAAAATTAAAGCAGGAAGCACCAGTTACTCGGTCTATAAAAAAAGTGGTCAGATGAAGCCGATGCTAAACTATAGGACTGTTTTGCTAGCACAGACTGGAATATGTTCCGTGATTCTTCCGATGGCATTGAGGAATACACCACACCAGTCACTGGCTTTATCAATAAGTGCATTGAGGGCATTGTCCCCACAGTGACTGTATGTAAATACCTCAACCAGAAGCCATGGATTACAGGCAACATTCACACTGAGCTAAAGGGTAGAGCTGCCGCTTTCAAGGAGCGGGACTATAACCCGGAAGCTCATAAGAAATCCCGCAATGCCCTCAGACGAACCATCAAACAGGCAAAGCGTCAATACAGGACTAAGATCGAATCGTACTACACCGTCTCCGACGCTCGTCGGATGTGGCAGGGCTTGCAAACTATTACAGACTACAAAGGGAAGCACAGCCGAGGTCAACATTCACAAGGCCGCAGGGCCAGACGGATTACCAGGACGTGTACTCCAAGCATGCGCTGACCAACTGGCAAGTGTTTTCACTGAAATGTTCAACCTCTCCCTGTCTGAGTCTGTAATGCCAACATGTTTCAAGCAGACCACCATAGTAACCTGTCTAAATGACTACCGACTCGTAGCACTCACGTATGTAGCCATGAAATGCTTTGAAAGGCTGGTCATGGCTCACATCAACCCCATTATCCCAGATACCCTAGACCCACTTCAATTTGCATTCCGCACAGATTCACAGATGATGCAATCTCTATTGCACTGCACACTGCCCTTTCCCACCTGGACAAAAGGAACACCTATGTGAGAATGTTATTCATTGACTACAGCTCAGCGTTCAACACCATGGTGCCCTCAAAGCTCATCACTAAGCTAAGGACCCTGGGACTAAACACCTCCCTCTGCAACTGGATCCTGGACTTCCTGACGGGCCGCCCCCAGGTGGTAAGGGTAGGTAACAGCACATCCACCACGCTGATCCTCAACATGGGGCCCCCTCAGGGGTGTGTGCTCAGTCCCCTCCTGTACTCCCTGTTCACTCATCACCGACAGCAATGAGACAGCCTATAGGGAGGAGGTCAGAAACCTGACCATGTGGTGCAAGGACAACAACCTCTCCCTCAACGTGGTCAAGACAAAGGAGATGATTGTGGACTACAGGAAAAGGAGGAACGAGCACACCCCCATTCTCATCGACGGGGCTGTAGTGGAGCAGGTTGAGAGCTTCAAGATCCTTGGCGTCCACATCACTAACAAACTAACATGGTCCAAGCACACCAAGACAGTCGTGAATAGGGCACGACAAAACCTATTCCCCCTCAGGAGACTGAAAAGATTTGGCATGGGTCCTCAGATCCTCAAAAGGTTTTACAGCTGCACCATCGAGAGCATCCTGACGCGTTGCATCACTGCCTGGTATGGTAACTGCTTGGCCGCCGACCGCAAGGCACTACAGAGGGTAGTGCGTACATCCAGGACCTCTATACCAGGCTGTGTCAGAGGAAGGCCCTAAAACTTGCCAAAGACTCCAGCCACCCTAGTCATAGACTGTTCTCTCTGCTACCTCACGGCAAGCGGTACCGGAGCACCTTATCTCTTAATTGAAAAGGCACTCACACATCTGAGCTATCTTTTTTGCACGTGCATGGTAGGGAGTTCAATAAAATGAGAAAAAAGAAGGAACTCGCACCATGCTCTTGACAGTAACACTGCTCTTGATAGTAACACTGCTCTTGATAGTAACACTGCTCTTGATAGTGACACTGCTCTTGATAGTAACACTGCTCTTGATAGTGACACTGCTTTTGATAGTGACACTGCTCTTGACAGTGACACTGCTCTTGACAGTGACACTGCTCTTGACAGTGACACTGCTCTTGATAGTGGCACTGCTCTTGATAGTAACACTGCTCTTGACAGTAACACTGCTCTTGATAGTGACACTGCTATTGATAGTGGCACTGCTCTTGATAGTGGCACTGCTCTTGATAGTAACACTGCTCTTGATAGTAACAATGCTCTTGATAGTGGCACTGCTCTTGATAGTGGCACTGCTCTTGATAGTGACACTGCTCTTGATAGTAACACTGCTATTGATAGTAACACTGCTCTTGATAGTAACACTGCTCTTGATAGTAACACTGCTCTTGACAGTAACACTGCTCTTGACAGTAACACTGCTCTTGATAGTGGCACTGCTCTTGATAGTAACACTGCTCTTGATAGTAACACTGCTCTTGACAGTAACACTGCTCTTGATAGTGGCACTGCTCTTGATAGTGACACTGCTCTTGACAGTGACACTGCTCTTGATAGTGGCACTGCTCTTGATAGTGATGCTGCTCTTGATAGTAATGCTGCTCTTGACAGTAACACTGCTCTTGATAGTGACACTGCTCTTGATAGTGACACTGCTCTTGACAGTGACACTGCTCTTGATAGTGACACTGCTCTTGATAGTGATGCTGCTCTTTAATAAGCTTTACGTATCGGCCTCACAGCCTTTCACCGTACTTTATGATGGTACTGCCATGCACCTAAATAATACCATGGTGTTTCTTGATTTTTCCATGGAATAGATGTGGATCATGGAAATACCATGGTTTTAACTTGCATTATACATTATACCATGGTAACGTACAATTATGATAAATGGTTAAAACAAATATCATACGGTACCATCTGTATTAATTGTGCATTACCATAGTACAATGGCAGTATAATGCATTGAATAAATAAACTCCCCAAGGTCAAAAGAGGTTGGTTGGTATTATATTGATGAATTTATATACCACTATGGACACGTTTCTGATAAAGTCAGAGGCAGGCTACTATTGTTGGTCCTAGTTTGTCTGTAACGTCAAAGAAAAGGGGATAATAATGAAATGAAAAGTATCAATAGTACTGTTTTTTTTCCTCATGTTTGGGTTCCCTGTGTTGCTAACCTGAAATGTGGGAGAATGTGAGATACAGTACCAGTCAAAAGTTTGGACATACCTACTCATTCAAGGTTTTTTATTTTTACTATTTTCTACATTGTAGAATAATAGTGAAGACATCAAAACTATGAAATAACACATATGGAATCATGGTACAATGTATTTTAGTCACATGGCAGGAAAATACCATGATATTTGCACCAGTAACATGGTATTTTCCTGGAGTGGTAGTGACAAAAAAAACATGCTATTTTTTTCATTGTACTGCCATAGTACATTTTTGTAAGGGAGCCCATTTACTACATTGTACTGCCAGGTAATCAGGCCGTTGGAGGAAAAAGTACACAATTATCATATTTGAGTAAAAGTAAAGAGTGAAAGTCACCCAGTAAAATACTACTTGAGTAAAAGTCTAAAAGTATTTGGTTTTATATATACTTACAGGTGAAGTCGGAAGTTTACATACACTTAGGTTGGAGTCATTAAAACTAGTTTTTCAACCACTCCACAAATGTCTTGTTAATTAACAAATTATAGTTTTGGCAAGTCGGTTAGGACATCTACTTTGTGCATGACACAAGAAATTTGGCCAAAAATTATTTACAGACAGATTATTTCACTGTATCACAATTCCAGTGGGTCAGAAGATTACATACACTAAGTTGACTGTGCCTTTAAACAGCTTGGAAAATTACAGAAAAGATGTCATGGCTTTAGAAGCTTTTGATAGGCTAATTGACATCATTTGAGTCAATTGGAGGTGTACCTGTGGATGTATTTCAAGGCCTACCTTCAAACTCAGTGCCTCTTTGCTTGACATCATGGGAAAATCAAAAGAAATCAGCCAAGACCTCAGAAAAAAAATTGTAGACCTCCACAAGTCTGGTTCATCCTTGGGAGCAATTTCCAAACGCCTGAAGGTACCACGTTTATCTGTACAAACAATAGTATGGAAGTATAAACACCATGGGACCACGTAGCCGTCAAACCGCTCAGGAAGGAGACGCGTTCTGTCTCATAGAGATGAACATACTTTGGTGCGAAAGTGCAAACCAATCCCAGAACAACAGCAAAGGACCTTGTGAAGATGCTGGAGGAAACAGGTACAAAAGTATCTATATCCACAGTAGAACGAGCCCTTATATCGACATAACCTGAAAGGCCGCTCAGCAAGTAAGAAGCCACTGCTCCAAAACCACCATAAAAAAGCCAGACTACGATTTGCAACTGCACATGGGGACAAAGATTGTACTTTTTGGAGAAATGTCCACTGGTCTGGTGAAACAAAAATAGAACTGTTTGGCCATAATGACCATCGTTATGTTTGGAGGAAAAAGGGGGATGCTTGCAAGCCAAAGAATACCATCCCAACTGTGAAGCACGGGGGTGGCAGCATCATGCTGTGGGGGTGCTTTGCTGCTGGAGGGAGAGGTGCACTTTACAAAATAGATGGCATCATGAGGGAGGAAAGTTATGTGGATATATTGAAGCAACATCTCAAGACATCAGTCAGAAAGTTAAATCTTGGTCGCAAATGGGTCTTCCAAATGGACAATGACCCCAGCATACTTCCAAAGTTGTGGCAAAATGGCTTAAGGACAACAAAATCAAGGTATTGGAGTGGCCATCACAAAGCCCTGACCTCAATCCCATAGAAAATGTGTGGGCATAACTGAAAAAGTATGTGCGAGCAAGGAGGCCTACAAACCTGACTCAGTTACACCAGCTCTGTCAGGAGGAATGGGCCAAAATTCACCCAACTTATTGTGGGAAGCTTGTGGAAGGCTACCCAAAACGTTTGACCCAAGTTAAACAATTTAAAGGCAATGCTACCCAATACTAATTGAGTGTATGTAAACTTCTGTCCCACTGGGATTGTGATGAAGGAAATAAAGCTGAAATAAATCCTTCTCTCTACTATTATTCTGACATTTCACATTCTTATTAAAATAAAGTGGTGATCCTAACTGACCTAAGACAGGGAATTTTTACTCTGATTAAATGTCAGGAATTGTGAAAAACTGGAGTTTAAATGTATTTGGCTAAGGTGTATGTAAACTTCAGACTTCAACTGTAAGTATCAAAAGTAAATGTATAAATTATTTCAAATTCCTTATATTAAGCAAACCATCTTTTTCGGATAGCCAAGGGCACACTCCAACACTCAGACATAATTTACAAACTAAGTATTTGTGTTTCGTGAGTCTGCCAGATCAGAGGCAGTAGATAAACAGAGATGTTCTCTTGATAACTGTGTGAATTTGACCATTTTCCTGTCCTGCTAAGCATTCAAAATGTGTAACGAGTACTTGTGGGTGTCAGGGGAAATTCATGGAGTAAAAAGTACTTTATCTTCTTTAGGATTGTAGTGAAGTGAAAGTAAAAGTTGTCAAATATAAATAGTATAGTAAAGTACAAATAACCCAAAAACTACTTAAGTAGTACTTTAAAGTATTTTTACTTTCCACCACTGACTGCAGCCCTACTTGGCAGTGCCATATTCAGTAGAGTGGTGTAATCCACTCTCTTTACTACATGATCCTCTACCATTTCAATTAAACCTTCACAGATCTCCCCACGTGATAGAAGTCTGATTAAATAGCACTGCTGGTCAACTGGCTCTGACAGACACTGACATCGAGTGTCATTCCAACTGCCTTTAGTTTTAGATGTGCCATTGGTTTCACTAACTAACCTGGCACTAACAGTACCTGTCAGCTGTATAAGGATTCTCACTAACTAACCTAGCATTAACCTTCTAGCTGTTTAATGATTCTGACTAACTAACTTCTACCTTGAATGTTAGGATATGGGGTGGGTAAACTGATCCTAGACCTGTTTGAGGGTAACTTCTACCCGGAGCAGGGCACGTGCCACAGTGGTATGCCTCTGAGTGGAGGTCATTGTAGTGACACTACCCTGCTCTTGTTGCCATGGCATCACCCCCCATGGTGGCACCCTGGGTATCAGAGCTCTGTGTGGACCTGTTCCAAGACCACTTCCTTCCACAGTCACGTCACAGCATACACCAACAAGCAGCCAGCAGCCATGTGCATAAGCCAATCAGCTGGCCGCAGCCATGGACCTAAGCCAATAAATTGGCTTCGTGACTTGATCCCAGACTCTCCTTCAGTTCTAGCTCCTCCCTCCAGTAGAAATAATCAAGTTATTACATTCCACTGCAATCACAGCACTCTACTCTATCAGCATATCAACACACACACACACACACACACACACACACACACACACACACACACACACACACACACACACACACACACACACACACACACACACACACACACACACACACACACACACACACACACACACACACACACACTCGAATGGATGCACACACAGATATGTAAACATAGCCTGAAAGTACATATCTGTATCAACGTGAAAGAGAAAGAGTGACACAAACACACTCAACGTGGATGGCCATCAGAACATTACATATATCCAACAACAGTCCAGTCTGAGTCACAGTGGGGGTGAGAGGAAGGCAGAACACCAGATATGTATATAAAGCACCTCTCACTGCGCTTTATTAGATAAGACAGCAGACTCCACCACTACAACCCTGTATAACCAGACTCCACCATTACAACCCTTTATCTCCAGACTCCACCATTACATCCCTGTATAACCAGACTCCACCACTACATCCCTTTATCTCCAGACTCCACCCCTACATCCCTGTATAACCAGACTCCACCATTACAACCCTTTATCTCCAGACTCCACCCCTACATCCCTGTATAACCAGACTCCACCACTACATCCCTGTATAACCAGACTCCACCCCTACATCCCTGTATAACCAGACTCCACCATTACATCCCTTTATCTCCAGACTCCACCATTACAACCCTGTATAACCAGACTCCACCACTACATCCCTGTATAACCAGACTCCACCATTACATCCCTTTATCTCCAGACTCCACCATTACATCCCTTTATCTCCAGACTCCACCATTACATCCCTGTATAACCAGACTCCACCATTACATCCCTTTATCTCCAGACTCCACCCCTACATCCCTGTATAACCAGACTCCACCACTACATCCCTGTATAACCAGACTCCACCATTACATCCCTTTATCTCCAGACTCCACCATTACATCCCTTTATCTCCAGACTCCACCACTACATCCCTTTATCTCCAGACTCCACCATTACATCCCTTTATCTCCAGACTCCACCACTACACCCCTGTATAACCAGACTCCACCATTACACCCCTTTATCTCCAGACTCCACCACTACATTCCTTTATCTCCAGACTCCACCACTACACCCCTTTATCTCCAGACTCCACCATTACATCCCTTTATCTCCAGACTCCACCATTACATCCCTTTATCTCCAGACTCCACCATTACATCCCTTTATCTCCAGACTCCACCATTACATCCCTTTATCTCCAGACTCCACCATTACATCCCTTTATCTCCAGACTCCACCACTACACCCCTGTATAACCAGACTCCACCACTACATCCTTTTATCTCCAGACTCCACCACTACATCCCTTTATCTCCAGACTCCACACTACATCCCTTTATCTCTAGCTCTCAGGGGACATCTAATGGCTGGGTATGTCTAACACAAGGCTCCATGACAGAATATATGAGCTATACCCATTAACATGGACTATAACTCCCGACTGTTAGTGTCTCCAGAATTATTTCACAGCACTGTATCTCCAGCTACAGCACTCAATCTGCTGACTGACTGGCTAATGACTTAATCTGTGTGCTCCATTTCACAGGAAGTGCATACACAGTGCATACTAAACGAGCAGCAAGAAGCCTCTCTCTACTCGCTCAGAACCCATAGACACAGTCGCACATACACACACACACACGCAGTAACATACACACACACACACACACCACTACTCACTGCTGAACTCCCTGCGGCGGGCCCGGGCCCTCCAGGGCCGGTTGCGGATCCAGTGCAGCCGTCTAGACAGTTCCATGGCCTGGTGCCAGCAGTGTGCCGTGGCCCTAGTCATTCACCATCCACCCACAGCATCACCCGGTGCTCCACGCTGCCTCATCCCCGAGACAGGAGCTCATCCCTGGGATGTAGTGGACCGGCTCGGAGCCTGTCCCTGGTAGTCTCTGGTGCTGGAAAAGCTAGACTGACTGACTGACTGACTGGCTGGTCGGTCTGTTTGTTTACAGCCAGTTCTGGCGCTACCAGGGAGTCTAGTGAGAACACTGCGATGGTGTGGATGGTCTCTCAGCTCTATCTTTAATTCATGAGTCAGTGGAACCCAACTCCCTGGGCTGGGTGGGAGGCTCAGGGACACAGAGAGAGACACACACACTCCCCAGGCCTCAGCACCTATCGACGGGCTGCATCTGAGACAAGGAGAGGAGTGCACACCCTGCTGAAACGTGATCCGCTACCATCCTGTACAGACCTGAAGAGACGGGTGAGGACAAGAAACACAGCAGTCATGCAAACACACCCATACTGACTCATACACACAAACACACTCATACTGACTCATACACACAAACACACTCATACTGACTCATACACACAAACACACTCATACTGACTCATACACACAAACTGACTCATACTGACTCATACTGACTCATACACACAAACACACTCATACTGACTCATACACACAAACACACTCATACTGACTCATACACACAAACACACGCATACTGACTCATACACACAACCACACTCATACTGACTCATACACACAAACACACGCATACTGACTCATACACACAAACACACGCATACTGACTCATACACACAACCACACTCATACTGACTCATACACACAACCACACGCATACTGACTCATACACACAACCACACTCATACTGACTCATACACACAACCACACTCATACTGACTCATACACACAAACACACTCATACTGACTCATACACACAACCACACTCATACTGACTCATACACACAACCACACTCATCCTGATTCATACACACAACCACACTCATACTGACTCATACACACAACCACACGCATACTGACTCATACACACAACCACACTCATACTGACTCATACACACAACCACACTCATACTGACTCATACACACAAACACACTCATACTGACTCATAGTAACTCATACACACAACCACACTCATACTGACTCATACACACAAACACACGCATACTGACTCATACACACAACCACACTCATACTGACTCATACACACAACCACACTCATACTGACTCATACACACAACCACACTCATCCTGATTCATACACACATACACACTATACAGGGCCTACTGCACTGTCCTCACAAATAAACACAGAAGATCATCTTCAGGGCTGAATAACAACAGAGTTTACATTTACTTGGCCTACAACCCAATGACCATGCAGTAGAGATATATGTTGCACTAGAGGGACATCTAGTGGACAACCCTTGTCATTGCATGTTATGTATAATCACTTCATATACTGAAACGAAGCCTAGTTTTGCAAGCCATCCTCAGAGGCTCCATACGTCTGGCTGGAGAGACTAAAATAGAAATTTGGTATCAATATCACTATGAAAGACACTTCCAGTGTCTCTGCTTAGCCTCAAGTCCTTCAAAAAAATCTAAAACACATTTCAGAACTGTCTATTTCACATCTTTATTTCATTTTAATTCCACGTCACGTATCTGAGTCATTTAATACCACAAAGTATATCTCTTTGCATTATAAAGCTTGTTTATTTTCATTTGGTGCACTGTACATTTCTCCATCATAAAATCTAACTAATACAAAAATGGAATAAAGCAGAATGACAGTAAGACTCAAACTGGAATAATGACTCAACATGTACACATCAACAGGACCATTATAGAACCTCTACTAGGAGTGACTTGAACTTGACCATCAATGGCCCATATACTGTAGATAGATACAATAAGCCACAACATATTGACCACAACCAGCTGTATAGGATTGAATGGCAAGACCGTAACATGACAACATGAGCAAATGGAATTGGAATGCAATGAAAGAATGGAATGAGAACACATCAGTGAAACATTCTGAAGGATGAGGTGATGGGTATATAAGGGACTGGGAGGTAGGTTTCCATGTGCACCGTGCAATGCATTTGTTTGACATTAACATTTAGACAGTAACATGCTGACTAGACCAGGCGCCCACGTCCATTCTGCATCTCCCAAGTAATACATCTTGTGCATTACAACTACATAGAAGGCTGCACAATAATATAAAAAATAGCCTACAGTTGGTCTGACAGATCACACATTTACAAAAGGTGAAACCCATTCTCTGTCTATTATATACAGTGTAGTACTTAGAAAGATGAACCAGTGACAAACTGTACACCACTGATTTTGCTAAGTCTGTTTTTTCCCCCATGTGAGAGATTCAATTAAAATCGAATTGAAATGAAATTCAGAAGTTTTCAAACACCCAAATATAACATTCCTACTAAAAGATAGCAGTGCACCAGTACTAAAGATTGAGGCAGAAATGCCTGTTGTTCTGTAAAGTAATGGTCCTTTTAAAGTGATGAGCGATCATTGTGAAGTTAAACCTTAGACATGCAAAGCAACATGCTTTACACACACAGTGCATTCGGAAAGTATTCAGACCCATTTACTTTTTTGACATTTTGTTACGTACCAACCGTATTCTAAAATGGATTCAATTATCATTTTTTCCTCATCAATCTACACACACTACATTTTTGCAAATGTATTAATTTTTATCTTTACTTAACCTTTATTTAACTAGGCAAGTCAGTCAAGAACAAATTCTTATTTACAATGACTGCCTGCCAAAAGGCAACAGGCCTCCTGCGGGAACGGGGGTTGGGAATAAAAATTCAAATATTGGACAAAACACACATCATGATAAGAGAGACACCACAACACTACATAGAGACCTAAGCATGGCAGCAACATAGCATGGCAGCAACACCTCATGACAAAACATGATGGCAACACAACATGGCAGCAGCACAACATGGTAGCAGCACAAAACATGGTACAAACATTGTTGGGCACAGACAACAGCACAAAGGCAATAAGGTAGAGACAACAATACATCACTTAAATCAGCCACAACTCTCAGTAAGAGTGTCCATGATTGAGTCTTTGAATGAAGAGGTGGAGATAAAACTGTCCAGTTTGAGTGTTTGTTACAGCTCGTTCCAGCCGCTAGCTGCAGCGAACTGAAAAGAGGAGCGACCCAGGGATGTGTGTGCTTTGGGGACCTTTAACAGAATGTGACTGGCAGAACGGGTGTTGTATGTGGAGGATGAGGGCTGCAGTAGATATCTCAGATAGGGGGGAGTGAGGCCTAAGAGGGTTTTATAAATAAGCATAAACCAGTGGCTCTTGTGACGGGTATACAGAGATGACCAGTTTACAGAGGAGTGCAGTGATGTGTCCTATAAGGAGCATTGATGGCAAATCTGATGGCCGAATGATAAAGAACATCTAGCTGCTCGAGAGCACCCTTACCTGCCGATCTATAAATTATGTCTCCGTAATCTAGCATGGGTAGGATGGTCATCTGAATCAGCGTTAGTTTGGCAAATGGGTTGAAAGAGGAGCGATTATAATAGAGGAAATCAAGTCTAGATTTAACTTTAGCCTGCAGCTTTGATATGTGCTGAGAGAAGGACAGTGCACCGTCTAGCCAGACTCCCAAATACTTGTATAAGGTGACTACCTCAAGCTCTAAACCCTCAGAGGTAGTAATCACACCTGTGGGGAGAGGGGCATTCTTCTTAACAAACCACATGACCTTTGTTTTGGAGGTTTTCAGAACAAGGTAAAGGGCAATGAAAGCTTGTTGGACACTAAGAAAGCTTTGTTGTAGAGCGTTTATTAACACAAAATCCGGGGAGGGGCCAGCTGAGTATAAGACTATCATCTGCATATAAATGGATGAGAGAGCTTCCTACTGCCTGAGCTATGTTGTTTATGTAAATTGAGAAGAGTGTGGGGCCTAGGCATGAGCCTTGGGGTACTCCCTTGGTGACAGGCAGTGGCTGAGACAGCAGATGTTCTGACTTTATACACTGCACTCTTTGAGAGAGATAGTTAGCAAACCAGGCCAAAGACCCCTCAGAGACACCAATACTCCTTAGCCGTCCCACAAGAATGGAATGGTTTACCATATCAAAAGCTTTGGCCAAGCCAATAAAAATAGCTGCACATCATTGTTTAGAATCAAGGGCAATGGTGACATCATTTAGGACCTTTAAGGTTGCGGTGACACATCCATAACCTGAGCAGAAACCAGATTGCATTCCAGAGAGAATACTACAGACATCAAGAAAGCCAGTCAGTTGATTATTGACTAGTTTTTCAACACTTTTGATAAACAGGGCATAATAGAAATTGTCCTATAACAGTTGGATTCAGCTTGATCTCCCCCTTTAAATAAAGTACACACCATGGCTGCCTTCCAAGCAATGGGAACTTCCCCAGAGAGGAGAGAGGTTAAAAAGGTCAGAGATAGGCTTGGCGATGATAGGGGCAGCAACCTTACAGAAGAAAGGATCTAAACCATCTGACCCAGATGTTTTTTGGGGGTCAAGTTTAAGGAGCTCCTTTAGCACCTCAGACTCAGTGACTGCCTGCAGAGAGAAACTTTGTAGCGGGGCAGGGGGAAAATAGGGACGAGCATCTGGGCTAGTTGCATTAGAAGGGATGTGAGATGAGGAAATGTTGGATGGGCAATGAGGCATGGCTGAGTCAAATAGGAATCCGGACTTAATGAAGTGGTGATTAAAGAGCTCAGCCATGTGCTCCTTGTCAGTAACAAGCACATCATCAACATTAAGGGACATGGGCAGCTGTGAGGTGGAGGGTTTATTCTCCAGGTCTTTAACTGTTTTCCAGAACTTTTTTGGGTTAGAAAATACAAATAAAAAACAGAAATACCTTATTTACATAAGTATTCAGACCCTTTGCTATGAGAATCGAAGTTCAGCTCAGGTGCATCCTGTTTCCATTGATCATCCTTGAGATGTTTCTAAAACTTGGAGTCCACCTGTGGTAAATGCAATTGATTGGACATGATTTTGAAAGGCGCACGCACACACCTGTCTATATGAGGTCCCACAGTTGACAGTGCATGTCAGAGGAAAATCCAAGCCATGAGGTCGAAGGAATTGTCCGTAGAGCTCCGAGACAGGATTGTGTCGAGGCACAGATCTGGGGAATGGTACCAAAAAATGTTTGCAGCATTGAAGGTCCACAAGAACACAGTGGCCTCCATCATTCTTAAATGGAAGAAGTTTGGAACCACCAAGTCTCTTCCTAGAGCTGGCCGCCCGGCCAAACTGAGCAATCGGGGGAGAAGGGCCTTGGCCAGGGAGGTGACCAAGAACCCAATGGTCACTCTGACTGAGTTCCAGAGTTCCTCTTTGGAGATGGGAGAACCTTCCAGATAGACAATCATCTCTGCAGCACTCCACCAATCAAGCCTTTATGGTAGAGTGGCCAGATGTAAGCCTCCCCTCAGTAAAAGGCACATGACAGCCCACTTGGCGTTTACCAAAAGGCACCTAAAGGACTCTCAGGTCATGAGAAACAAGATTCTCTGGTCTGATGAAACCAAGATTGAACTCTTTGCCCTGGCATCATCCCTTAGGTGAAGCATGGTGGTGGCAGCATCATGCTGTGGGAATGTTTTTCAGCGGCAGGGGCTGGGAGACTAATCTGGATCGAGGGAAAGATGAACAGAGCA
Organism: Salmo trutta; assembly: GCF_901001165.1. Classification (NCBI taxonomy): domain Eukaryota; kingdom Metazoa; phylum Chordata; class Actinopteri; order Salmoniformes; family Salmonidae; genus Salmo; species Salmo trutta. The sequence continues at coordinate 10,643,697 of NC_042992.1, read as the reverse complement.
AAGTACAGAGAGATCCTTGATGAAAAACAGTTCCAGAGTGGAACAACGACCCGAAGCAGGTGGCTTCGGGACAAGTCTCTGAATGTCCTTGAGTGGCCCAGCCAGAGCTTGAGTGTGAACCCTATCGAACGTCTCTGGAGAAACCTGAAAATAGCTGTTCAGTTATGCTCCCCATCCAACCTGACAGAGCTTGAGAGGATCTTCAGAGAAGAATGGGAGAAACTCCCCAAATACAGGTGTGGCAAGCTTGTACCATACCCAAGCAGACTCGAGGCTGTAATCGCTGCCAAAGGTTCTTCAACAAAGTACTGAGTAAAGGGTCTGAATACTTATGTAAATGTGATATTTCAGTATTTTTTAAGTATAGCTTTGCTTTATCATTATGGGGTATGATGTATAGATTGATAAGGGGGGAAAAAAACTATTTAATCCATTTTAGAATAAGGATGTATTGTAACAAAATGTGGGAAAAAGTCAAGGGGTCTGAATACTTTCTGAATGTACCGTACATGTATACATTCTGTGAGCTAGGAATGAAGGTAGGAAACACCAACAAGGATTACCTTCAAAACCCTCAACTCAGTCCTGTGGCTGGACTGTATCAAGTTGGTCAGTTCATTTGTCAAAATGTCACTGGATTGGAATCCATAGTCATGCAGTCATCTTGAGTAAAAAGGCAAAAAGTGTCAAAAAACAAAAGAAGTGAAAGATTAAGTGACTTCACCAAGAGTGACATAAATAATGCGAGTGAGATGGGTCTAATCTGTCCAGAAGAATTCATAAATGTCAACGGTATACAGCATATCTGCTGTATACCTGCCCATTGACAACAATCAAAAGTTACATCAAAAGACTCCAAACACATTAAAATGGTGGTCATATATTCGTGGAATTGTTTACGCTTCACAATCAATTCATGTAAGACAAACAAATGAATTTGATTGAAAGGTGAAGGGTCTTGGTGAACAGCTCTGGATGGAATAAGAGAGAGAACTTTACATTAAAGCAAATAGCAAGTTTCCATGACACCAATAAAAGAGAGCGAATACAGAACAAAAACTTTTGGATGACATTTACTGATAGTTTTGGTTTTTCAAATCACCTGAATGCAGACAGTACTCCACAACATTGACTGACTTGTCCCTCAACAAACTGAATTTCTTATAACTACCTCTAGATGGTGCAAAGAAATGAAATATGGCCCAGCCAGTAGCTGTAATATTTGGTTCGTCTTCTCAGGGAATTGCACTGTAAAGAAGATGTTACATTATTCTAATCGGATGCAGCCGGCAGGATGTTTATCTAAATGGTATTGTATCAAATTCACCTTGTAGGATTTCTAGGTCTAAAACAAGATTACAAAAGAACTATAGAATATATTATAAACTTAACCAGACTCAAAGCTAGAGGCACATGTACTCCCTCTCAAGGTAAATCTGAACTGCTTTATTTCCTGTTTTACAGTTTTGAGTCGCTTACGGGCGCATCGGCAACTCCATGTAGAACTAACCCATCACTCAGTTTACCACATTCCTCCAGCCATAGTCCAAACATACTAAACTGAGCCCAAAGAAACATCAACCAGGGGGGATCTCTTATTTAACTAATCAGTGTCAAAAAGGGTCGAAATAAACAGTTCGGGTAGGAATGGGGCAGCAGTGTACTGCCCAGTAACTAGCTATAAGTCCAATCTTTCTGGGGTTTTGCAGGCTTTGTCTGAGCGTCAGACAAGGGCTGTCTCTGCGTCCCTCACAGCAGGCAATTGAGCTGCCTGTGGGGTGGCAACAGGTATCTGAGGCTGCCCTATGGCCACTCCATCGTCCCAGCCCAGATGGGAGACTGATCTGGGGCTGCCTGGATTACTCCCCCCCCCCCCCCGCCCCACCAGCAGGTGATCCAGGTGGCGCCTCATCACCTTCCCAGCAACATCCACTCTGTATGAGAGAGGGCCTGTAGTGGTGACCACCACTCCTGGTGTCCATTTGTCATTCCCTGAGAAGTTCCTGAACCAGACAGGTGATCCAGCCTCCAGCAGGCTGGCTTGTTCGATGCTTTTCCTGTTGGTGGCCATCCGTTCCAGTAGGTCCCATCTGGTCCGAACAGGGCGGCCAAACATAATCTCAGCTGGAGACATCCCGGTTGTGGTGTTAAGCGGTAGGCTGCCTGGAATCGGGAAACTGGTTTTCAATGTTGGAATTTAGAATTCAGCTGATGTCACAACGTGCTGTACAGAAACCCAGTCTAAAACACCAAACAGCAAGCAATGCAGGTGTAGACGCACGGTGGCTAGGAAAAACCATTCCACCCATTCCGCTCCAGTCATTAGCACGAGCCTGTCCTCCACAATTAAGATGCCACCAACTTCCTGTGATCAAAACTGAATAAATGAAAAACCAAGAAGCAGATCAATATTCAGTGTGTTTTCCAAGCTATGAATGGTTTGGGATTGCAGCCAGAAGCGTACATGGTTTTGTCATTTTGGACAAGGGAGCACAAAGACAGTCAAATAAATGACAACCTACAAACAGAATGGAAAGGTGCATCATCTTGAGACAAGAGTCATGTTTATACCTGGTGATAACGTGTCAAAGGTGACAGTGACATGTTAAGAGGATGTGGGAAAGGGAACATAACCTTCTCATCCTCAAGACCAGGGGTATTCAAATCAAAATCAAATCAAATGTATTTATATAGCCCTTCTTACATCAGCTGATATCTCAAAGTGCTGTACAGAAACCCAGCCTAAAACCCCAAACAGCAAGCAATGCAGGTGTAGAAGCACGGTGGCTAGGAAAAACTCCCTAGAAAGGTCAAAACCTAGGAAGAAACCTAGAGAGGAACCAGGCTATGAGGGGTGGCCAGTCCTCTTCTGGCTGTGCCGGGTGAAGATTATAACAGAACATGGCCAAGATGTTCAAATGTTCATAGATGACCAGCAGGGTCAAATAATAATAATAACAGTGGTTGTAGAGGGTGCAACAAGTCAGCACCTCAGGAGTAAATGTCAGTTGGCTTTTCATAGCCATTCATTCAGAGTATCTCTACCACTCCTGCTGTCTCTAGAGAGTTAAAAACAGCAGGGACAGGTAGCACATCTGGTGAACAGGTCAGGGTTCCATAGCCGCAGGCAGAACAGTTGAAGAGCAGGGTCAGGTGGACTGGGGACAGCAAGGAGTCAAATAGGCCAGGTAGTCAGAGAGAGAGAGAGAGAGAGAGAGAGAGAGAGAGAGAGAGAGAGAGAGAGAGAGAGAGAGAGAGAGAGTGATTGAGTAGGCTGCATAGATTTCATGACTAGAAGCTCAAAAGACAAAAACGTCATTTTTAAAATATTTTTTATTGAAATTTGCTATCATAAATGTTAACAACACCTCCGCCTTTGCGGGATGCGAGGGGAATATGGTCACTAATGTAACCAGGAGGTGAGGCCTCATTTAGCACAGTAAATTCATCAGGCTTAAGCCATGTTTCAGTCAGGCCAATCACATCAAGATTATGATCAGTGATTAGTTCATTGACTATAACTGCCTTGGAAGTGATTAGTTCATTGACTATAACTGCCTTGGAAGTGATTAGTTCATTGACTACAACAGCACAAAGGTGAAGAAGGTAGAGACAACAATACATCACACAAAGCAGCCACAACTGTCTGTAAGAGGGTCCATGATTGAATCTTTGAATGAAGAGATTGAGATAAAACTGTCCAGTTTGAGAGTTTGTTGCAGCTCGTTCCAGTCACAGCGAACTGAAAAGAGGTGCCACCCAGGGATGTGTGTGCTTTGGGGACCTTTAACAGAATCTGACTGGCAGAACGGGTGTTGTATGTGGAGGATGAGGGCTGCAGTAGATATCTCAGATAAGGGGGAGTGAGGCCTAAGAAGGTTTTATAAATAAGCATCAACCAGTGGGTCTTGCGACGGGTATACAGAGATGACCAGTTTACAGAGGAGTGCAGTGATGTGTCCTATAAGGAGCATTGGTGGCAAATCTGATGGCCAAATGATCAAAGAGCATCTAGCCGCTCGAGAGCACCCATACCTGCCGATCTATAAATTATGTCTCTGTAATATAGCATGGGTAGGATGGTCATCTGAATCAGGGTTAGTTTGGCAGCTGGGGTGAAAGAGGAGCGATTACGATATAGGAAACCAAGTCTAGATTTAACTTTAGCCTGCAGCTTTGATATGTGCTGAGAGAAGGACAGTGTACCGTCTAGCCATACTCCCAAGTACTTGTATGAGGTGACTACCTCAAACTCTAAACCCTCAGAGGTATTAATAACACCTGTGGGAAGAGGGGCATTCTTCTTACCAAACCACATGACCTTTGTTTTGGAGGTGTTCAGAACAAGGTTAAGGGCAGAGAAAGCTTGTTGGAGTTTGGCGAGAAGAGGGTCTCTTACAGTTAATTTCTTCAGTTGCCAATGGTCTATTGGAGCTGTTTGGATCTGTTTCAGCGAGCACAACAACTCAGAGGGACTTTTGGGGTCTTTGGGAATGTCTGGGAGTGGCAGCCTGCTGAGACCATTAGCGTTAGCGATGGAGGGGCCCGGTCTGTACATCAACTCATATTGGTATTGTGCTAACATGAGGGCCCATCTTTGCAGTCGCCCGGAGGGGGATGAGTGTATGGTCTTCAGTTCACCCAGGAGTCCTAACAGGGGCTTATGGTCAGTTTGGATGGTGAAGTGGCATCCCTATGGATACTGGTGAAATGTTGTAATGCACAAGTTGTGCTGAAGACGACAGAAAGTCCTTGGATTTCTGGAAAGCTGTTTTCTGGGGTGTGAAAGCGGCCATAGTAGTTTAACACCCCAAGGTAGACTCGTAGCTCACTAACATCCTTGGGTTTTGTGGCCTCTTTGATTGCTCTCATTTTCTTGTCTAACGGCTGAAGCCTGTTGGCTGTGCCCCCAAGTACTCCACTTCGGGGGTCAGGAAAACACACTTGGATTTCTTAAAGCGAAGCCTTGCGCTCTCCAGTCTTGACAGCACTGTTTCAATTTTTTTTAGATGGTCTTCCTCAGTGACACCGGTGATAAACATATCATCCATATATAAAGTAGTGTGCCCACTAACAGATTCTCCATTGTTCTTTGAAAGATCGCACAGGCAGAGGAGACTCCAAACGGGTGGCGTGTGTGCTGACAATGGGGGCAGCCCACTCAGAGTAGGTGATTGGTTCCAGTATTCCAGTGGTCTGGAGCCTGTCTAGCTCTGCCTCGACCTTCTGTTGTAGTGTGAACGGCACTTGGCGGGCTTTGCAGAAGCATGGCGGGAACGGAGGGTCCACCTGAATTCACACTTCAAATCAAATTTATTTATATAGCCCTTCGTATATCAGCTGAAATCTCAAAGTGCTGTACAGAAACCCAGCCTAAAACCCCAAACAGCAAGCAATGCATGTGAAAGAAGCACGGTGGCTAGGAAAAACTCCCTAGGAAAAACTCCCTAGAAAGGCCAAAAACCTAGGAAGAAACCTAGAGAGGAACCAGGCTATGAGGGGTGGCCAGTCCTCTTCTGGCTGTGCCGGGTGGATATTATAACAGAACATGGTCAAGATGTTAAAATGTTCATAAATGACCAGCATGGTCAAATAATAATAATCATTGTAGTTGTCGAGGGTGCAACAAGCACGTCCGGTGGACAGGTCAGGGTTCCGTAGCTACAGGCAGAACAGTTGAAACTGGAGCAGCAGCATGGCCAGGTGGACTGGGGACAGCAAGGAGTCATCATGCCAGGTAGTCCCGAGGCATGGTCCTAGGGCTCAGGTCCTCCGAGAGAAAGAAAGAAAGAGAGAAAGAGAGAATTAGAGAGAGCATATTTAAATTCACACAGGACACCGGATAAGACAAGAGAATACTCCAGATGTAACAGACTGACCCTAGCCCCCCGGCACATAAACTACTGCAGCATAAATACTGGAGGCTGAGACAGGAGGGATCAGAAGACACTGTGGCCCCATCCGATGATACCCCCGGACAGGGCCAAACAGGCAGGATATAACCCCACCCACTTTGCCAAAGCACAGCCCCCACACCACTAGAGGGATGTCTACAACCACCAACTTACCGTCCGAAGACAAGGCCGAGTGTAGCCCACAAAAATCTCCGCCATGGCACAACCCAAGGGGGGGGCGCCAACCCAGACAGGAAGACCACGTCAGTGACTCAACCCACTCAAGTGACGCACCCCTCCCATGGACGGCATGGAAGAACACCAGTAAGTCAGTGACTCAGCCCCTGTAATAGGGTTAGAGGCAGAGAATCCCAGTGGAAAGAGGGGAACCGGCAAGGCAGAGACAGCAAGCGCGGTTCGTTGCTCCAGCCTTTCCGTTCACCTTCACACTCCTGGGCCAGACTATACTTAATCATAGGACCTACTGAAGAGATAAGTCTTCAGTAAAGACTTAAAGGTTGAGACTGAGTCTGCGTCTCTCACATGGGTAGGCAGACCATTCCATAAAAATGGAGCTCTATAGGAAAAAGCCCTACCTCCAGCCGTTTGCTTAGAAATTCTAGGGACAATTAGGAGGCCTGCGTCTTGTGACCGTAGCGTACGTGTAGGTATGTACGGCAGGACCAAATCGGAAAGATAGGTAGGAGCAAGCCCATGTAATGCTTTGTAGGATAGCAGAAAAACCTTGAAATCAGCCCTTGCCTTAACAGGAAGCCAGTGTAGGGAGGCTAGCACTGGAGTAATATGATCAAATTTTTTGGTTCTAGTCAGGATTCTAGCAGCCGTATTTAGCACTAACTGAAGTTTGTTTAGTGCTTTATCCGGGTAGCCGGAAAATAGAGCATTGCAGTAGTCCAGCCTAGAAGTAACAAAAGCATGGATTAATTTTTCTGCGTCATTTTTGGACAGAAAGTTTCTGATTTTTGCAATGTTACGTAGATGGAAAAAAGCTGTCCTTGAAACAGTCTTGATATGTTCTTCAAAAGAGAGATCATGGTCCAGAGTAACACCGAGGTCCTTCACAGTTTTATTTGAGACGACTGTACAACCATCCAGATTAATTGTCAGATTGAACAGAAGATCTCTTTGTTTCTTGGGACCTAGAACAAGCATCTCTGTTTTGTCCGAGTTTAAAAGTAGAAAGTTTGCAGCCATCCACTTCCTTATGTCTGAAACACAGGCTTCTAGCGAGGGCAATTTTGGGGCTTCACCATGTTTCATTGAAATGTACAGCTGTGTGTCGTCCGCATAGCAGTGAAATTTAACATTATGTTTTCGAATGACATCCCCAAGAGGTAAAATATATAGTGAAAACAATAGTGGTCCTAAAACGGAACCTTGAGGAACACCGAAATTTACAATTGATTTGTCAGAGGACAAACCATTCACAGAGACAAACTGATATCTTTCCGACAGATAAGATCTAAACCAGGCCAGAACTTGTCCACTTCAGTCTCTTCAAGTTTTCCAAGTTGATCGGAAAACATCTGCGTGCCTGTTCAGCGTAGTGGACAACTCGCTGTCTGAGACCTTCGGGATTGTTTTGAACATCCCTCGCCAGTCCAGTTGTAACACTGCCATCCACCTCTTCACAGCAGATTGGGACCCTGACATCAGCCCACTGACATCTTCAGTCGTGTAGTTTGACCTTTGTACTGGACGTTGATGCGTACTGCACCCTGCTCTCCTGTGTATGACTTCAGCACTATAGCCGAGGGCTCTAGTTTCAATTGAGGTGATTAGGCTTTTAGGTCATGTTGTGGACATTGTTACACAGGGACACTCAAAGTCAATCTTAAATTAATCATTGTTCATTTCTCAGCTCACTGGAGAGGTTCCAACCAACTCAATGCTCCATAGTACACGTCTGTCAAACTCTGCCGGGGCAGTCCCAACAGTTGTCTTATATGCGGCTATACACAGACAAGTTATATTTGCATGATTTAGCGTAATTAATTAATCATTACCGGTTTGCTCTATTCATGTGACAGACCAATACCGTTTCATAACGTGACAGACCAATACCGTTTCATAACATGTGACAGACCAATACCGTTTCATAACATGTGACAGACCAACATCTCACGAGGCTTCTCCTCTCTAAGCTGAGACCTTGAAACTGAGATATCTTTTGTTTTCAAAACACAATGGTCCTTTCTCAAAAGAACGTCTGGGTGTACTGCCAAATTGCAGCTACTGATAGGTGTGATTTGTACAGTCAGCCACTTGCATGAACATAGAAATTGGTTTATAGAACAGCACATGAATAGAACATAGAAATGAGCCAGAAGAATAGCACAAACATAAAAATGTCCCTTTCAGTCAGCAAAAGCATGTTCTCCCAAACGGTACGGGAAGCCTGTGTGCACCTTGGACACGGCTGGGCCGTTATCCAACTCCACCGTAGTCCACAGGGGGCTTGTGGGTTTCTCTTGAATCACCATTACATTGGCTGCGTCCTCAACCACCACCTCCTCTTCTTCCTCAGATGAAGGGGAGTGGGGTTCGGCGACTTGGTGGGCTTGGGGTCCTGACTGTCTTTTAGTAGTCTGGAGTGGGTGTCTCTTCTCCCTAGACTGGTGACGCTCGCGCAATATGGCCTTACTTCTTTTGTTGTTGTTGCAAAAGAGACATTCTGCTCCTTAAAGCGTCAATTATCAGTTGTGTGGTTGTCTTTGCAACGGTAACAAGTTGTTACATAAGAACGTGGCTGCTGAGACAGGGCCAGTGACAGCTTGTTTAGGCTCTTGGTACTTTATAGGGTCTGTGTCCCCTGGTCTGCTACCTCTACTGCTATTACCTTTTCCAGGGCTGTTTTCCATGATAACTCTGCAATAGCTAGTAGGCAACATTTTGTCTGCTCACATCCTACGCCCCGTACTAGCTGATCTCTGAAACGTCCCTCCAAACTCACAGCGTGATGCTTTAGACTGGCCACATACGCTACTACTGATTCGCCTGGGCTTCTGCCACAGGACTACTTTAAACCTCTCTACTATCACGTTGGGTTTGAGATCAAAGTGTTCTCCAACACGCTGTGTCAGGTCTGCATAAGTTATAAGTTGTGGTGCTATCAAGTCCATCACTAAACCATATATTGTGCTTCTACATGCTAATAGTAATATTGCCCTTTCTGTCTTGTCCTCATTCACATCGTTTGCCTCAAAATAAAATTCAAGTCTCTCAATGTATTTGGACCATGTCTCTGAATTGAAATCAAACACATTCACTTTACCAAAATATGCCATAACTTATCCGGTTAAAAGTATATATTTTTGTGTGTGTTCAGCTACGGGACTCCATTAGCAGTGTACTTCTGTCTAACCAGCGATATTTAGCTTTCAGTGATTTCTTCACGTTGTGTTTGCTCTCTGCACTACTCAACAGTGTACATCTTGCACAGCTAACAGCTTCGCTCACAAACTCACGAGCTGTCGAAACTGTGACTCCGCCTCAGCGTTGTCTCTAAAGGCTGCTATGCGGAAGGCGTTGTAACCCCGAATCATCAGGTTACTTTTGTTCCTGTGAGAATTTAGCTTTGTTCTCGTCGCCAAATATAAAACTTGACCAGACTCAAAGCTAGGCACATGTACTCCCTTACAAGGTAAATCTGAACTGCTTTATTTCCTGTTTTAATGTTGAGTCGCATCGGCAACTCCATCTAGAACTAACCCATCTCTCAGGTTACCACAGAAAGTGAGACATGCATGACCAGTCTATGGCTGAGATCATGTATAGGATAACCATCTAATTGCATAAAAAGTCTATATTTCCTTATACAAAACATAATTGAGAACATTCCTTTTTACATTTTCCCATTTCTATGTCAGCAACTGTCAGTTTGGTTCTTCAGATAGGCTTGAAAGAAAATATGTCAGTAAAATGTAGCTAAATTCATCGAGTGCTGTTAAACGGGTCACTGCTGGTGATTTCAACAGTCTTAGAGATTTAGCTTGGTGTAGATCGTCATTGTAAATAAGAACGTTTTTATTTAACTTGGCAAGTCAGTTAAGAACACAAAGTGCATAAGGCTGAACGTCAACAAGACCTATGGGCCTACGCCCATTCCTTTCTGGACACCGATAGGGCAACCATGGTAACAGTTGTAACAATGTCAGTAACCGGTGATATTGTAACAGATCCTGTGTGTGTGGTGTCAAAAGTGGCCTAAATGCAACAAACCAAATGACATCAGTCCATCAAGGACAGATTACATTGATGAAAAATAACACTAACACAAAAGGCAAGCCAGAAAATGCAACAAACAGAAACATCATAGTTCAGAATTGTATTTATTACATTTTAATTCCACGTCACGTATCTGAATCATTTAAAATACCAAAGTATATCTCTTTGCATTATAAAGCTTGTTTGTCATTTGGTGCACTGTACATTTCTCCATCATAAAATCTAACTAATACAAAAATGGAATAAAGCAGAATGACAGTAAGACTCAAACTGGAATAATGACTCAACATGTACACATCAACAGGACCATTATAGAACCTCTACTAGGAGTGACTTGAACTTGACCATCAATGGCCCATATACTGTAGATAGATACAATAAGCCACAACATATTGACCACAACAAGCTGTATAGGATTGAATGGCAAGACCGTAACATGACAACATGAGCAAATGGAATTGGAATGCAATGAAAGAATGGAATGAGAACACATCAGTGAAACATTCTGAAGGATGAGGTGATGGGTATATAAGGGACTGGGAGGTAGGTTTCCATCAATGCATTTGATTGACAAACATTTAGATAGTAAAGATGTTGCAGATAGACAAAATACCAGTCATTACAAAGATCCTCTGCTTGGTATGAGAGGAACAACTTCAAGGACACACCACCATAACCTGGTTTCATAAGAGCTGGCAAGACACCACAAACAGATCTGGGACCAGGCTAACAACCATACTGCATCTTCCACATTACAACTACATAGAAGGCTGCACCCCCTGCACTCTACAAGGTGTCTAAAGCGTTCCACAGGGATGGTGGACAATGTTGACTCCAATGCTTCCCACAGTTGTGTCAAGTTGGCTGGATGTCCTCTTGGTGCTGGACCATTCTTGATACACACGGGAAACTGTTGAGCTTGAAAACCCCAGAAGCGTTGCAGTTGACATAAACCAGTAGGCCTGACACCTACTAGCAGAGGCCATTCTAAAAGGAACTTTAAATCTTTTGTCTTGCCCATTCAACCTCTGAATGGCACACATACACAATCCCCGTCTCAAGGCTTAAAAATCCTTCTTTAACATGTCTCCTCCCCTTCATCTACACTGATTGAAGTGTATTTAACAAGTAACATCAATAAGGGATCATAGCTTTCACCTGGTCAGTCTACCATGGGAAGTTCTTAATGTTTTAATTGTAATGAATTTGCACCACGCATAGTGTGTGTGTGTATAGATATAGTACTCCAAAAAGATTAACCAGAGAAACTGTACACCACTGATTGATTAGTCTCCTCCTCCCTCCCCCCCCCCCACACACACACACAATAAATACAATTCAAACGTTCAGACACCCAAATATAACATTCCTACTAAAAGATACCAGTGCACCAGTACTAAAGATTGAGGCAGAAATGCCTATGTTGTTCTGTAAAGTGATGGTCCTTTTAAAGTGATGAGTGATCATTATGAATTTAGAGACTTGTAAAGGAACATTCTTTCTGTATACACCATGTGAGTTAGGAATGACAGTAGTAAATACAGTCCTATGGATGGACTGTATCAAGTTGGTAAGTTAATTTGTTAAAATGTCACCGGTTTTGAATACATAGTCACGGAGACATTGAGTTAAAAAGTAATAAAAAGTTACCAAACCCACCAGCAGTGGAAGATAAGTGACGTCACCAAGAGTAACATATAACGCTAGGGAGATGGGTCTAACGTTCCACTTTTTTGTTCTGCCCTAACCTGGCCAGAATAATTCCCAAAATGTCAAACTGCTGTATACCTGCTCACTGACAACAACCAAAAGTTACATCAAAAAGACTCTAGAAACATTAAAATGGTGGGCATACGTCCGTGGAATTGTTGACGTTTCACAAATCAGTTCATGTAAGGCAAATTCATTTGATTGACAGGTTAAAGAGACTTGGTGAACAGATGGAATAAGAGAAAACGTTATATTAAAGCAAATGTCAAGTTGCCATTGACCACATCTGTACACTGAAAAATATAAAAATGCAACATGTAAAGTGTTGGTCCCATGTTTCATAAGCTGAAATAAAATATTACAGAACTTTTCCATACACACAAAACCTTATTTCTCTCAAATTGTGAACAAATTTGTTTACATCCCTGTTAGTGAGCATTTCTCCGTTGCCAAGATAATCCATCCACCTGACAGGTGTGGCATATCAAGAAGTTGATAAACAGAATGATTGTTACACAGGTGCACCTTGTGGTGGGGACCAAAAAGGACAAAATTGTGCAGTTACGTCACAACACAAGGCTACAGATGTCTCAAGTTGAGGGAGTGTGCAATTGGGTTGGAGTCATTAAAACTTGTTTTTCCAACCACTCCAAAAATGTCTTGTTAACAAACGATAGTTTTGGCAAGTTGCGCATGACAAGTAATTTTTCCAACAATTGTTTACAGACAGATTATTTCACTGTATCACAATTCCAGTGGGTCAGAAGTTTACATACACGAAGTTGACTGTGCCTTTAAACAGCTTGGAAAATTCCAGAAAATTATGTCATGGCTTTAGAAGCTTCTGATAGGCTAATTGACATCATGAGTCAATTGGAGGTGTACCTGTGTATGTATTTCAAGGCCAACCTTCAAACCCAGTGCCTCTTTGCTTGACATCATGGGAAAATCAAAAGAAATCAGCCAAGACCTCAGAAAAAAAATTGTAGACCTCCACAAGTCTGGTTCATCCTTGGGAGCAATTTCCAAACGCCTGAAGGTACCACGTTCATCTGTACAAACAATAGTATGGAAGTATAAACACCATGGGACCACGCAGCCATCATACCGCTCAGGAAGGAGACACGTTCTGTCTCCTAGAGATGAACGTACTTTGGTACGAAAAGTGCAAATCAATCCCAGAACATCAGCAAAGGACCTAGTGAAGATGCTGGAAGAAACAGGTACAAAAGTATCTATATCCACAGTAAAACGAGTCCTGTATCGACATAACCTGAAAGGCCGCTCAGCAAGTAAGAAGCCACTGCTCCAAAAACCACCATAAAAAAGCCAGACTACGGTTTGCAACTGTACATGGGGACAAAGATCATACTTTTCGGGGTTAATGTCCTCTAGTCTGATTAAACAATAATAGAACTGTTTGGACATCCTTATGTTTGGAGGAAAGAGGCTTGCATGCCGAAGAACATCATCCCAACTGTGAAGCACGGGGGTGGCAGCATCATGTTGTGGGGGTGCTTTGCTGCAGGAGGGACTGTTGCACTTCACAAAATAGATGGTATCATGAGGGAGGAAAATTATGCGGATATATTGAAGCAACATCTCAAGACATCAGTCAGGAAGTTAAAGCTTGGTCCCAAATGGGTCTTCCAAATGGACAATGACCCCAAGCATACTTCCAAAGTTGTGGCAAAATGGCTTAAGTACAACAAAGTCAAGGTATTGGAGTGGCCATCACAAAGCCTCAAAAAAAAAAAACATGTGCGAGCAAGGAGGCCTACAAACCTGACTCAGTTACACCAGCTCTGTCAGGAGGAATGGGCGTAAACTCACCCAACTTATTGTGGGAAGCTTGTGGAAGGCTACCCGAAACATTTGACCCAAGTTAAACAATTTAAAGGCAATGCTGCCCAATACTAATTGAGTATGTAAACTACTGACCCACTGGGAATGTGATGAAAGAAATAAAAGCTGAAATAAAATCACTATTATTCTGACATTTCACATTCTAAAAATAAAAGTGGTGATCCTAACTGACCTAAAACAGGGATTTTTTACTAGGATTAAATGTTAGGAATTGTGAAAAACTTAGTTTAAATGTATTTGGCTAAGGTGTATGTAAACTTCCGACTTCAACTGTATGTTGTAGGATATCTAGGTCTAAAACAAGATGGCAAAAGAACAATTGAAAGTGAGACATGCATGACAAGTCTATTGCTGAGATTTCATTAATAGGATAACCATCTAAAATTGTAAAAAAAAAAAATGTTTTATACAAAACATAATTGGACATATCCTTTATACAGTTTCCCATTTCTACATCAGTAACTGTCAGTTTGGTTCTTCAGAAAGGCTTATGGTTTGAAATGTGTCAGTAACATTTTACTCATTCGAATATCGAGTGACGTTAACATGTCGCTGTAGGTGACTTCAACGCTGACTGAGAAAGCTAACTAGATTTGTGTACTAAGGGTATTGCTCCGATGTTTGTTGGAGCGAATGGTCGGGGAACATAATTATAATAATTTTGAAACTGCAAATTGACCATTACTAAGCCCAAAGAGATTATATTTGAAAATAAGAATTTAAAACTAATTTGCTGAATTCCAGATTTTACAATATTTTTACTTTTCCCCTTCACCAAAAATGAAAGTCAAAAAATAAAAAAAAATAAAAAAAAGTTGCCAACCCTTGGAATAGGATAAAAGGTGTTATAAACTGGGTGGTTCGAGCACTGAATGCTGATAGGAGTGGTACATCAGACCGTACACCACGGGTATGACAAAGAAAACTTAAATTTTTACGTTGGTAGCCAGTTTATAATAGCAATAATGCCCCTTGGGGGTTTGTGGTATATGGCCGCGTTGCATCGTGCCTATGAACAGTCCTAAGCCGTGGTAGATTGGCCATATACCACACCCGCTCGGGCTTTATAGCTTAGAGCGCTAGCTTAGCGTAATAACGACATAGGCTAAATTACTTTCTGGACATCAATAGGACAACCATGGTAACAGTAACAATGTCTAACTGGTGATGTCACATAGAATGATAGCATCCAAGTGAGACCAAAAGTGGCCTAAAGGCAACAGTAACTAAATGACTATCATCAGTCCAAGGACAAATTGGTGAGAAATAACGCTTTAAAACAAACGGCAGGACAGAAAAAGGCAACAGAAATCTATTGTCATGGGAATGAGCGAGTTATCAGGGAGAATAGCTTAGCTTGGTAGAGACGACTAAAGAACCAAATAGGAACCATTTTGTTCTAATTCAGTCAGTTCTCCAATAAACATTACTTCAACTCCATAATGGCTCAGCCCATGCCAGTTTCCATACAGGACATATGTCAAAGTCACAACACCATCACTAAGTGGATGGAATAATCTTCAGTGACCCTTGTATAGGAGAGTACAGACCTAAAACTGTCAAAGACAGGTCATTGATAAGCAATTTGCAAGCACACACACACACCCACACACACACACACACACACACTGGCCTAAGGAAAGTAAAGTTGGGTCAGAACAGGTATCTTTGATTAACCACTCCAACTTAAAAAAAAAAATATGACTTTAATATCAAACTCATTCAATATCTAGACAAAGCAACAAACACTTCAATCTCCACTAACTTCAAACCGAATCTTTGGTCAGTAGGTCCTAAAAGGTTAATCTTCCATAATTGACCGTCTCTATAGGTGTAACCAGTAGGAGTGAACTACATTGTGCTGTTTTACATGTGGCCGGTCACCAGCACTAGAAAGTGGCTTTCCTCAGGCCAACCATAGCACTGAACACAACCCACTCACTGTGCAGTCCCATAGGAAATCAATTCACATCAATGTTTTAAAAAGTCAAGTCCTGGTAAAAACAATGTTAAAGAAATAAACTGCTTCATCGATAAGCCTTGTGTCGTGGAGGAGGAGGGCGGTGGAGTGTAGCTATGATGGTGGGCTGTATGTTCCACCTATGGCTTAGTGTCTCTCTCCTTCCTTTACTCCAGCTTCTCCTCAGGGATGTTGTCCAGGTCTAGGTCAGGTGAGACCACACAGCACAGACACAGCTTCTGGGTGTTCAGGGAGATCATGTCTGAGGAAAGGAAATACAACCAGGAAGTTCAGGGAGATCATGTCTGAGCAAAGGAAATACAACCAGGAAGTTCAGGGAGATCATGTCTGAGGAAAGGAAATACAACCAGGAACATGTCAAAACCAAGCACAGCTCCCCAGAGCAACTTTTCCAGTGCCCCCAACTACCGCATAGCAGATCTACATTTTATTATCCTATTCTAATACTACGCTAATTCAAAAAGGTAACTATGATATGAACTCATTTCTTTCTACCACGTATACGCTGGCTTTAAACACTAATTAAAACAAAGTTTTAATTAGTCCACTGTTGATACAGTCAGGTTTATCTTTTGGTATTGTTTTAATTAGTCCACTGTTGATACAGTCCCAGTCAGGTTTATCTTTTGGTATTGTTTTAATTAGTCCACTGTTGATACAGTCAGGTTTATCTTTTGGTATTGTTTTAATTAGTCCACTGTTGATACAGTCAGGTTTATCTTTTGGTATTGTTTTCATTAGTCCACTGTTGATACAGTCCCACAGTCAGGTTTATCTTTTGGTATTGTTTTCATTAGTCCACTGTTGATACAGTCCCAGTCAGGTTTATCTTTTGGTATTGTTTTAATTAGTCCACTGTTGATACAGTCAGGTTTATCTTTTGGTATTGTTTTAATTAGTCCACTGTTGATACAGTCAGGTTTATCTTTTGGTATTGTTTTCATTAGTCCACTGTTGATACAGTCCCACAGTCAGGTTTATCTTTTGGTATTGTTTTAATTAGTCCACTGTTGATACAGTCCCAGTCAGGTTTATCTTTTGGTATTGTTTTAATTAGTCCACTGTTGATACAGTCAGGTTTATCTTTTGGTATTGTTTTAATTAGTCCACTGTTGATACAGTCAGGTTTATCTTTTGGTATTGTTTTAATTAGTCCACTGTTGATACAGTCAGGTTTATCTTTTGGTATTGTTTTAATTAGTCCACTGTTGATACAGTCAGGTTTATCTTTTGGTATTGTTTTAATTAGTCCACTGTTGATACAGTCAGGTTTATCTTTTGGTATTGTTTTAATTAGTCCACTGTTGATACAGACCCAGTCAGGTTTATCTTTTGGTATTGTTTTAATTAGTCCACTGTTGAAACAGTCCCACAACGTTTTACAGGTCAGCAGTCAGGTTTAAGACATTGGACATTCAAGAAAAGTGTCACTTGATCATGTGACGCTGGAGGGGCTACAGGAGGGGTAGAGAAGGCTAGAGGTCTCACCGAGCATCCTGCTCAGGAAGGCAGGTCTGGAGGAGGGTGGCAGGTGGATACAGATATAGTAGATTGGCGCTCCAGACAGAGCCACCCCGATACCCACCAGAGAGTTGATGGTATCACTGTAGAGAGGTACTACCACCAGGAACACACTGCATAGACAGTACACTATGGGGAAGAAGAGGGAGAGCTGGAGAGAGAGAGAGAGAGAGAGAGAAAACATGCTCACATAGACAGTACACTATGGGGAAGAAGAGGGAGAGCTGGAGAGAGAGAGAGAAAACATGCTCACATAGACAGTACACTATGGGGAAGAAGAGGGAGAGCTGGAGAGAGAGGGAGAGAGAAAACATGCTCACAAAAGAGATGAGGGGAAATCTATAATTGTTTTTATTTTGTTTAACTAAGCAAGTCAGTTAAGAACAAATTCTTATTTTATAATGATGGCCTACCCCGGCCAAACCCTAACACGGATGCTGGGCCAATTGTGCACCGCCCTATGGGACTCCCAATCACGGCTGGTTGTGATACAGTCTAGAATCGAACCAGGGTCTGTAGTGACGCCTCTAGAACTGAGATGCAGTGCCTTAGACCGCTGCGCCACTCGGGAGCCATCATGTCCCCACAAATTCACCAAAGCAGTTGATAAAAAGAACTCAAAAGGTAATTTTAAGGATTTGAGCCATATCCTGCACTAATAAATAACAGTTAAAATATAATACAACTTAATTGTCCATCCAGAAGGGACATTTTGCTTTGGCATCACCTTACAAGAAGTAGTAAAACCTCACCTTGACGGGCCGGTGCATGTCCGGAGCTTTGACCCGGAGGTAGATCTGGCTGGCAATGGAAAGACCGATGAACAGCCAGTAGTTAAAGCTGAAGTAGTTGATGAGCTGGAACACATCCTTCACACACAGGTAGATCAGAGACATGCCGCCCTGCAGGAGACACAGGTAGATCAGAGACATGCCGCGCTGCAGGACACACAGAACACACTTCACCAATCGGATCCTAGATCAGAGACATGTCACCCTGCAGGAGACACATTGGCCATGGACTTTGCAGGGAGGAACCATGGTTGATTATGTGTAGTCTCGGAGCCGCTGCTCCCGGGTGGAAAATACATTAGTAATGTCCATACACGTTCAGACTAGCAGGATAAAACCTACAAAACTGGTACCCATCATTAGTCATCATTCACTTACGTTGAAGAGCAGGGCTGGGATGGGAGTGTAGCGCTTGACGTGGATCATGCAGAGGACGTTGGGTAAATGACCCTCCCTGGAACCCACGAAGAACAGCCTGGAGGCAGCGATGATGGAGGAGTTGAGTCCTCCGTAACAGGAGATGGCCACTGACAGAGGGATCAGCCACCGAGCCCAGCCCAGCATCTCATCAGCAAACGTCTGAAGAGAAACACCACAGCATAGGTTCTCATCTGGGATTTGCATACAGCAACCAGAGTTGGAGTCAATTTCCATTTCAATTTAGTCCATTCAGCAATTCATTGTCTTTTCATGGAGAAAATAGGAAAAAAGGGGATTTTCAGTTTACTTCCTGAATAGCAATGGAATTGACCCCATCTCTGCTAGCTACTGTCAACACTCCTGAAAAGGTCCCTTACTCAGGGCCTTCTGTAATTACATGAGCATCATTGTCCGGTGTACAAGCCAACCTCATCAACTGGACGACTTCCGTAACCTGGTTATCATGTCATCTAGCCTCACTGGGGAGATGTGTATCTGGTACAGATGGCGCCTCAGACAGAGGAACCAGAGAACAACAGCTGGTCCATTAGCTACACTGAACAGATGCTGTCAATAAGCCCTACCTCGTCCCCTGCATATGGTTTAACCTGTGTGTGTGTGTACACATCTATAAGCAGTCCTTTGACGTGAGAAAACCTTTTCATTCTTGATCATGATTGACTTTACATGGCAGTTGCCAACTCATCCATAACCTCACATAAACTCACCACAGCCACAGCCTCACTGGCCAGCACGGTTTCAGCATTCATCACGGTGTAGTAGGCAACGTTAGTCAGGATGTAGATCACCGTGACGATGGGCATTGAGATCCCTATGGCCAACGGGAGGTTCCTGGAAGGAATCGATAAAGAAATTGCTAGAACCCTATTTAAAAACAACAAGGACACACTTTGTGGGGAGAGAAACCTTGAGAGGAACCAGACGGGCAGGCCCAGGCTTATGCTCCTTGTCTATATTCCACCACCACAGTCAGACATCATGTGAGGGGGGAGACTGCCTCACCTCTCCGGGTTCTTAATCTCCTCTGTGATAAAGTTGAGGGTGTCCCAGCCGGAATAGGAGTAGAGAGCAGCGTACAGAGCCAGGGCCATGTCCCCAGGGTTCACTTTAGAACCCTTAAACGAATCCTCAAAGTTCTGCGTCTGGCCTGAAGTATACAGAGGAGAGGGGGTAACGGTGAATTATAGTCATTAATTGGATATACTGTTGTTTAATGAGGTGTGCGCGCGCGCGCGCGCACACACACACACACACACACACACACACACACACACACACAAAATCCTGATTGGTTAAAAGCGCATTCTAGCCAGTGTCTATTCCACAAGTTACCACCAATCTATGACGTTAAAATGCCTATTTACTCTGTTCCATCTGACTGTACAATCCACTGTCTCATCAGCCCAGGTAGGGAAGTTAGAAACTTGATCTTCACTATAAAAACACTCCAGACATTCTCTTTATTTTAGACTAACATTTAGTTTAACAGCAGAGATTAGTATAAACCTTACTGTCTGTATCTCCAACATTGTTTCAATATTCAAATTCAAATTCGATCGCCAACTGTCCCATAGTAATGAACGTGTAGGGGTTGGGACGAGAGAGCGAGGCAGGCACCATTTCTCAACCAGTCGAAATCATGAATCAATGAAAAGTTGAAAGACTAAAGTTACATACATGGGATGCTTTAGTGAATTTCAATGTCTGGAATAGGAAAGGCAGAAATAAAACAATTCAATTAACATTCGCTGCCAGTCATCCAAAACATGGATGACTGGCTGCGGATTTGACAACTTCAGGCAGGTATATCCATTTTATGGATATATACAAAGAAATGTCAATTGAAAAAAGGTAAAACAAAATGAAGTGCAGCTGGTTTTCAGTCCTTCCAGCTTCAGTTTGAAGTTAAGAGTTAGCTGTGTTGCTGGCTAGCTCCTCTGAACAACAGTGTCCTGACGAGAGAGAACATTTTCCATGTCAGGCGAAACCTCCTCATTAGCTCATTGTTATGTATCCAAATAAAATGACACTAGAAAACAGCTTAAACAAATGCTGCTACTGTTATTCTGTCTGCACTGAACAACTGGTTCGCGTCCATAGATTCAGAACAAAAAGACGACTGGGTCGCGTCTCTGGCAACCGAACCAATAGAACGAACAACCAGCCGGCTTGGTTAGCAACCCTAGATCTATGTCGGGACTTTATCTTATGGAAGGATGAAATAGTATGAATAAATTCATCAAAACAAAAATTTTTATGGAAATATGTCAATCATTATTTGAATATAATGATAACCTGTTGTATAAAAGTGGTAATGCCCTTAACTTCTATGGGCTATGTGGGACACAGCGTCCCACCTGCGGGACACAGCCAGTGAAATATCAGGGCGGCAAATTCAAAACAAAATGTCAATTCTAATTTCTCAAACATACAACTATTTCACACCATTTTAAAGATACACCTCTCCTTAATCCAACCACATTGTCCGATTTCAAAAAGGCTTTACGGCGAAAGCATAAAGTTAGATTATGTTAGGACAGTGCCAACACAAGAAAAACCACACAGCCATTTTCCAAGCAGGAGAGGGGTCACAAAAACCAGAAATACAGCTAAAATTAAGCACTAACCTTTGACGATCTTCCTCAGATGACACTCCTAGGACTCAAGGTTACACAATACATGCATGTTTTGTTCGATAAAGTTCATATTTATATTAAAAAAAAAACATTTCACATTGGCGCATGATGTTCAGAATATTTTTTGCCTCAAACTGCCGGTGAATCAGCACAACAATTTACAAAAATACTCATAAACGTTGATAAAATATTAAACTGTTATTCAAAGAATTATAGATAAACATCTCCTTAATGCAACCGCTGTGACAGATTTCAAAAAAGCTTCACGGGGAAAGCACACTTTGCAATAATCTGAGTACGGCGCTCAGAAAAATACATCAGGCGATACAGATACCCGCCATTTTGGAGTCATCCAAAATCATAAATAGCATTATAAATATTCACTTACCTTTGATGATCTTCATCAGAAGGCACTTCCAGGAATCCCAGGTCAACAATAAATGTTTTGTTCGATAAAGTCCATAATTTATGTCCAAATACTTCCTTGTTGTTTGCGCGTTCAGTAAGCTACTCCAAATGTAGGAAGCGCGACGAAAATTTCACGACGAAAAGTCAAAAAAAGTTATATTTACGTTCGTAGAAACATGTGAAACATTGTATAGCATCAATCTTTAGGGCCTTTTTAACATAAAACTTCAATAATATTCCAACCGGACGATTCCAATGTCTTGAAAAACGTTATGGAACACAGCTACCTCATCACGTGAATGCGCACCAATGAACTCATGTCATTTTCTGAGTCACCAACTTCCCGGCCTTCTTGTTCACTGCAAACGCCTAAAACAAGGTTCTAAAGACTGTTGACATCTAGTGGAAGCCTTAGGAAGGTCAAAATGAACCCTAAATCACTGTGTGTTAGATAGGCAATGACTTGAAGACTACAAGCATCAGATTTCCCACTTTCTGGTTGGATTTTTCCTCAGGTTTTTGCCTGCCATATGAGTTCTGTTATACTCATAGACATCATTCAAACAGTTTTAGAAACTCGAGTGTTTTCTATCCAAATCTACTAATAATATGCAAATATTTGACTCTGGGCCCGAGTATTAGGCAGTTTACTCTGGGCACGCTTTTCATCCGAAATCGAAAATACTGCCCCCTATACCTTAAAAAAGTTAAAGCCGGTGTTTGGAGGATATCGGCACGGTTCGCCGGACTTCATCTTGGGCCTAACAACACCCGTGACAATTAGGGATGCACGATATTTAAAAAAAATATAATAAAAATCGGTGAACTTATCGGAATCGGCCGATATTAGCTAAAAATGCCAACATCGGTATCGGCCCGATGTCTAGTTTAACACCAATGTTAACCGATGTCAAAGCTGACGTGCATACCTATATAACGTAGGTACATGTAATGACGCCACGAAAAATATATAGCGCTACAAGTGCAACACAGCATTCCTAACCTGGCCCACAATGTCTGCTGTGTGGCTGGAGCAGTCAACAAGTCTTAGCAGTCATTTGAAAGAGTAAGAACATTTTTGGTCAGTGTGGTGTGTAACCTTTATTTAACGAGGCAAGTCAGTTAAGAACAAATTCTTATTTACAATGACAGCCTATCCCGGCCAAACCCGGACGACACTGGGCCAATTGTGCGCCGCCCTATGGGGCTCCCAATCACGGCCGGATGTGATACAGCCTGGATTCAAACCAGGGACTGTAGTGACGCCTCTTGCACTGAGATGCAGTGCCTTAACACACACACGGATGCAGCGGTCTAACTATTTAACTGTACTAGAATGCTTAAAAGGCTGCAAAAATGTTAAATATCGGTTATCGGTAAGGTTGCAAAATTCCGAGAACTTTCAATAAATTCCCTGGTTTTTCCCGAAGTACCGGTTGGAGAGTTCCCAGAATAAGCAGGAAATCCAGAATTCTCCAAACAGGATTTCTGGAAAACCAGGGAATTTATTGAAAGTTCCCAGAATTGTGCAACCCTAGTTATCGGTATCATTTCTTTTGGCAAGGAAAATATCAGATATCGTATTGGCAAAAATATCATATCGGTGCATCACTAGTGACAATATATCCTCCAAACACCGGCTTCTCGGGCATTATCACTTAAATAGAATTGGGCTATACAGCCTAGCTATTTTCCAGTGGTACTATTCTCTTTACTGTGCCATATGACCGGTTAGCAAGTAAAGCTCAATCTTGACAATGCATCAGGACATTATCATAGTTACACTGGTGCATCCCCAGGGAACATACCTTGTCCCAGCTTGACCATCCCAGCGATGATGATGACGATGAGAGCCAGGACCTTAGCTACTGTAGAGACCACCTGCAGGATGGCCCCCCACTTCACCTTCATACAGTTCACACACGTCAGGAGACCTAGGAGGAGGAGGAGAGATCAGTGTGTTTGACAGCGGAGTCCTCAGGTATAGAGAACCTGAAATTGACCTTGGCAATCCTGGTTAAAAATCAGTTAGCCATGAGTACAACAACATGTTAACTCACCAAGCTAGTGGAACTAGAAATGGATAGAGATTCAGACCTGATAAAGCCAGCCTAGCTAGTGGAACTAGAAATGCTACCAATAAAGCAGAGTACAAGTCTGATAAGGCTAATGGCTTAGGAATGATTCCAGATAGAGTGTCTGATAAACTCATCTCTATCCACAACAGAGAGAGTTGATAACATTACAGTCCAGGAGGACAGGCCTCTCTCCATCATGTAAAGTAATCCGCATCAAATAACAGCAGGACAGTGTGCACCTGCAGGCAGAGAGGGGGATTTGACTCAATTTCCTCTCCACTGGTATGTACTCTGGTCCCAGTAGAGAGGTGTATGGACTTACATGGTCATGCCAGAAAGGAAAATAAGCCTGAAGCCTCTTGCTGTATTTGAAAGTTTTTAATAGCCATCCTTATTTTGTTGGTCTAGGGTTTCTCAAACTTCATTGTTTCCCGCTAAATCAGGGACTGATTTAGACCTGGGACACCAGGTGTGGATAATTAATTATCATCAGGTAGACCAGAAAACCAGCAGGCTCCGGACCTCATAGGGTCAGAGTTGAATTCCCCTGTTCTATACTGTGGTATGTTAATAGCTGCATGCATGCACACACGAAGCAGGAATGTGGCCTTGGCCACACCACATCCAAGGTTAATGGAAGGATAGTGTAAACAGAACATTTGCAAATTCGATGTGAGGAGAGGCTGATCTTACGCCACATATTTTACTCATGTTAAGACAGCTTACAGCACAGGAGGTTGGTGGTACCTTAATTGGGGAGGACGGTCTGGTGGTAATAGGTGGAATGGTATGAAATACGTCATGGTTTCCAGGTGTTTGATACCATTCCATTTGCGCCGTTCTCCCCTCAGCAGCCTCCTGTGGCCTACCGTGTACTATGATCAAGAGATTACCGGTTGTGTGCCAATGATTACATCGGAAATGAATCAAGGGTTTGAACAAGGACCCAATGTTGCTGGTCAGCGGTTTGATGCTTCAGGGAGAACTTCTACAATGGTTTCACAC
Organism: Salmo trutta; assembly: GCF_901001165.1. Lineage (NCBI taxonomy): Eukaryota > Metazoa > Chordata > Actinopteri > Salmoniformes > Salmonidae > Salmo > Salmo trutta. Next base: position 10,619,118 of record NC_042992.1, on the reverse strand, counting down.
GACAACCAAATGCTTCCGTGACAAGACAATCCTGCTGTTTTTAAGGCCGGTGGCATTTATGTACAAGTCCTGTGTTTTGGCAACATGGATTCTTTGACATACTGTTACACTCAGGCCTTCTCTGAAACCTGTCACCAATGCCTAGCATATACCATTACAATAGACACTCAAAATCCCCAAAACGAATTCTAACCTTTAGTATAGCAACTATATTTCCATAAAACATAAAGGATAAATACAGAAGAGTAGGTTTTCAGTCTACTATAATAGGATGCCAGGTTGCCTCAGCATAGACCTTCATTGATGAAGGAAGGAACGTGTTTGAATGTGAATGTCTCTCCAGTGCCCATAGAGAGAAAGAGCACTGACAATATGGCCGAATTCCTGAGGGGATTCAACTAAAGGCCACGTCAGGCTGCTTTAGTTTGTTCTGTTCCATCTGCCTGACTCAACAGAATACCTTCTCTGAGCTTTCTCCGTGTTTGTCAGACAAACTCATATCGGACCTTGAGGGGCTCCAACTGAACACAAACACACGCACATTTATATCCCCCCTGGCAACCACAGAGATGACACAGGATATGAAAGCAACAACTAAGTAAACACACAGGTGCACTTCACAGGTGCACCTGCAAGGCATGTAAGCATTAGGAGGACAGACATCAAAATAAATGGAGAAGTGATAAACTTCTGTGTTGAGTTCAGTTGCACGAAGTAGAAAAACATTTTTGCAACAGAGAACGTAAATCTGTGTTCTTACTGGACAAGTTCAGATAGTATCTCCGTATTTCAAAACAGGCAGAGGGATGAAAAGTAGTGAGCTCAGCGCATCTTACCGATGATGGCTGCTGCTATGAGTCTCACAGCATCGTAGGGGGCTGTGCAGGTGGGGTAGAAGGGCTGCACCAGGTAATTGGAGAAGGTGAGGGCTATGACAGCCTGGCAGGCTGGCTCCACGATCATCAGGGACGTCCACAGCCTGATAATTCAAAACAAGAAGAAATTAAAATTGAGAATAAATAAGGATTTGTATAGAACTTTTATAGTTGCTCAAATTATGTCAATGAGAGAAACCTATACAAATATAAAAGTGGAATAAGGGGGAACCTGACCTAATAAAAGCCAGAAAGCCTCCAAAGGACTCCAGGATGTATGCGTAACTGGCCCCAGACTTGTGGATGGTGGTTCCCAGCTCGGCGTAGCACAGAGCCCCGAACACGGAGAAGACCCCGCCGATGGCCCACACCACCAGTGACAGGCCGAAGGAGCCCGTGTAGAGGAGAACCCCTTTGGGAGACACGAAGATGCCCGAGCCGATCATGTTGCCCACGATGAGGCAGACCCCGTGGAGCAGGGAGATCTCCTTCTTCAAACGCATGGAGCCAGTCGACAAGGTGTCGGCGTCTTTCTTAATCCCCATGGTGATGGTTCGGGTGGGGTGGAGGCAGGGCTGGAGGCAGGGCTGGAGGCAGGGCTGGAGGCAGGGCTGGAGGCAGGGCTGGAAGCAGAGGGAGCAGCACGTCACGATGTCTTACGCTCTCAACGGATGGTCATCATGTTGTCTTTAAAATCAGCTGGACACAACAAGGCTGTAGAGAAATTAGGACAGTAAAATGTTAGCGCAGGAGGCAAGACAATATAACTTGCGATGCGAAACTGTTAGGCTTCAGGCAACAGATTTTATTAGGTAGGTGTAAACACTGCAGCATTTGAGGGATAGACACTGGAATACCTAGCTAAACATGTAGGTGATAACTATTCAGTGCAAAAAGACAACTAAAGCTTACTGCTAATTTTTTATTTTTTGTTACAAGCCGTGTTTCGTTAAAGCCTATTTATTTTTGTTACAAGCCATGTTTCGTTAAAGCCTGTGTAAAGTTAATTTGTTTCAATGTACCGGTAGGCACCTGCGGCTTATAGACATGTGCAGCTTATTTATGTTCAAAACAATTTTTTTAAATTTAATTCAGTGGGTGCGGCTTATATTCAGGTGCGCTTAATAGTCCGGAAATTACGGTATTTGTATTTATTATGGATCCCCATTAGCCAAGGTAGCAGCTACTTTTCCTGGGGTCCAGCAAAATTAATGCAGTTATACAATTTAAGATATTACAATATTCACAACAGATTAATAAGTGTGTGACCTCAGGCCTCTACTACAACAAAATCCATGTGTACGTGTATGTATAGTGCGTATTATAGTGTGTTTGTGTGCATCCGTCTGCGCCTGTTTGTGTTGCGTCACAGTCCCTGCTGTACGGTGCATTTTTAATCGAATTTTACTGCTTGCATGAGCTACTTGATGTGGACTAGAGTTCCATGTAGTCATGACTACGTAGTACTGTGCTCCTCCTGTAGTCTGTTCTGGACTTGGGGACTGTGAAGAGACCTCTGGTGGCCTGTCATGCATGCGTGTCTGAGCAATGTGCCAATTGTTTAAAAACAGACCAACTCTGTGCATTTAACATGTCAATACCTCTCACAAATACAACTAGTGATGAAGTCAATCTCTCCTCCACTTTGAGCCTGGAGAGATTGGCATGCATATTATTAGTGTGCTGCCCTTTTCTGAGGCAACTGCAATTTTCCTAAGTCCCTCTTTGTGGCACCTGACCACATGATTGAACAGTAGTCCAGGTGTGACAAAACTAGGGTCTGTAGAACCTGCCTTGTTGATAGTGTTGTTAAGAAGGTAGAGCAGCGCTTTATTATAGACAGACTTGTCCCCATCTTAGCTACCGTTGTATCAATATGTTTTGACCATGACAGTTTACAATCCAGGGTTATTCCAAGCAGTTCAGTCACCTCAACTTGCTCAATTTCCACATGATTAATTAGGATTTAGTTGAGGTATAGGGTTTAGTGAATTGTCCCAAATACAATGCTTTTAGTTTTTGAAATATTTAGGACAAATGTATTCCTTGCCACCCATTCTGAAACTAACTGCAGCTCTTTGTTACAGTGAGGGAAAAAAGTATTTGATCCCTTGCTGATTTTGTACATTTGCCCACTGACAAAGAAGTGATCAGTCTATCATATTAATGGTAGGTTTATTTGAACAGTGAGAGACAGAATAACAACAAAAATCCAGAAAAACGCATGTCAAAAATGTTATAAATTGAATTGCATTTTAATGAGGGAAATAAGTATTTGACCCCTCTGCAAAACATGACTTAGTACTTGGTGGCAAAACACTTGTTGGCAATCACAGAGCTCAGACGTTTCTTGTAGTTGGCCACCAGGTTTGCACACATCTCAGGAGGGATTTTGTCCCACTCCTCTTCGCAGATCTTCTCCAAGTTAAGGTTTCGAGGCTGACATTTGGAAACTCGAACCTTCAGCCCCCTCCACAGATGTTCTATGGTGCTTGTCCATGGTGCTTGCCTACGGAGCTGTGAGGGGAACGGCACCTCCGTACCTTCAGGCTCTGATCAGGCCCTACACCCAAACAAGGGCACTGCGTTCATCCACCTCTGGCCTGCTCGCCTCCCTACCTCTGAGGAAGCACAGTTCCCGCTCAGCCCAGTCAAAACTGTTCGCTGCTCTGGCACCCCAATGGTGGAACAAGCTCCCTCACGACGCCAGGACAGCGGAGTCAATCACCACCTTCCGGAGACACCTGAAACCCCACCTCTTTAAGGAATACCTGGGATAGGATAAAGTAATCCTTCTAACCCCCCCCCCCCCCCAAAAGATTTAGATGCACTATTGTAAAGTGGTTGTTCCACTGGATATCATAAGGTGAATGCACCAACTTGTAAGTCGCTCTGGATAAGAGTGTCTGCTAAATGACTTAAATGTAAATGTAAATGGATTAAGGTCTGGAGACTGGCTAGGCCACTCCAGGACCTTAATGTGCTTCTTCTTGAGCCACTCCTTTGTTGCCTTGGCCGTGTGTTTTGGGTCATTGTCATGCTGGAATGCCCATCCACGACCCATTTTCAATGCCCTGGCTGAGGGAAGGAGGTTCTCACCCAAGATGACAGTACATCACCCCGTCCATCGTCCTTTTGATGCGGTGAAGTTTTTCTGCTAAGGGGACAGGACAACACCCCCAAAGCATAATGTTTCCACCTCCATGTTTGACGGTGGGGATGGTGTTCTTGGGGTCATAGGCAGCATTCCTCCTCCTCCAAACACGGCGAGTTGAGTTGACGCCAAAGAGCTCCATTTTGGTCTCATCTGACAACACTTTCACCAGTTGCCCTCTGAATCATTCAGATATTCATTGGCAAACTTCAGACGGGCATGTATATGTGCTTTCTTGAGCAGGGGGACCTTGCGGGCGCTGCAGGGTTTCAGTCCTTCAGGGCATAGTGTGTTACCAATTGTTTTCTTGGTGACTATGGTCCCAGCTGCCTTGAGAGCATTGACAAGATCCTCCCGTGTAGTTCAGGGCTGATTCCTCACCATTCTCATGATCATTGCAACTCCATGAGGTGAGATCTTGCATGGAGCCCCAGGCCGAGGGAGATTAACAGTTCTTTTGTGTTTCTTCCATTTGCGAATAATCGCACCCACTGTTGTCACCTTCTCACCAAGCTGCTTGGCGATGGTCTTGTAGCCCATTCCAGCCTTGTGTAGGTCTACAATCTTGTCCCTGACATCCTTGGAGAGCTTTTTGGTCTTGGCCATGGTGGAGAGTTTGGAATCTGATTGATTGATTGCTTCTGTGGACAGGTGTCTTTTTTACAGGTAACAAGCTGCGGTTAGGAACACTCCCTTTAAGAGTGTGCTCCTAATCTCAGCTCGTTACCTGTATAAAATACACCTGGGAGCCAGAAATCTTTCTGATTGAGAGGGGGTCAAATACTTATTTCCCTCATTAAAATGCAAATCAATTTATAAAATTTTTGACATGCTGTTTTCTGGATTTTATTGTTGTTATTCTGTCTCTCACTGTTCAAATTAACCCACCATTAAAATTATAGATTGATCATTTCTTTGTCAGTGGGCAAACGTACAAAATCACTGTAAGTCTTGCAGTAATTTCACTCGCTGTAGTAGCTGACGTGTATAGTGTTGAGTCATCCACATACATAGACACACTGGCTTTACTCAAGGCCAGTGGCATGTTGTTAGTAAAGATTGAAAATTATAAGTTGCCTATACAGCTGCCCTGGGGAATTCCTGATTCTACCTGGATAATGTTGGATAGGCTTCCTGTTGGGGACCCCTTTCCGCTCTAATCCCGGTATTGGGATTTATTGTCAAGAGACCATGGTGGGAAATTCAAAACTGCAAGAATCTAATAATTTCAATTTCTCAAACAATCAACTATTTTTCACGATTTGAAAGATAAACATCTAAATCCAACCACATTGTCCGATTTCAAAGAGGCTTTACGGCGAAAGCATAAGGTTATGTTAGGAGAGTACATTGAAAATAGCTGTGTGTAATGTTTTGTCAATTCAAAGACAGGCATCACCAAAAGCAGATAACCAGCTAAAATTATGCACTAACCTTTGACAATCTTCATCAGATGACACTTCTAGGACATTATGTTATACAATACATGCATTTTGTGTTCCATCAAGTTCATATTTATATCCAAAAACAGCATTTTACAGAGGCGGTGAAAATCAGATTTTTCCCCCCCTCAAATGCTTCCGGTGAATTAGCGTTACAATTTACAAAATTACTATTCGAAAACATTGGTAAATTATAATATTGTCATTCAAAGAATTATAAATTAACATCTCATAAATGCTACCGCATTGCCAGATTTCAAAATAACTTTACTGGGAAATCACACTTTGCAATAAAACGGGGTACTATGCTAAGAACAATAGGCTAGGATATACAGGTTAGCACCATCTAATTTCAATAATACTATTGTCAATAATCCCTTACCTTTGATTATCTCCATCAGAAGGCACTTCCAGTAATCCCAGGTCCACAACAAATGTGGATTCTCTCGACAAAGTTCATAATTTCTGTCCAAATAACTCCAAGTTGTGCCATGTTGTTAGCGCTTCGGTAGGCTACTCAAAAGTAGGGCGGGGGGGAGTCACGACGAAAGGTTTAAAAAAAAATCTATTTACGTTCGTTCAAACATGTCAAACGTTGTTTAGCATCAATGTTTAGGGCCATTTTTAACGTGAAACATCAGTAATATTTCAACCCGACCTCTCCTGTGTCTTGAAAAACGGTTTTGAAAAATGTCTCGCCTCACATGAACGCGCAGGTGCGCGCAATAATGAAGTGACGACATCCCAGGGACGTCAACTTCTCTTCCTTGTCATCCGGTCTCTGTTCATCATAGACGCTTCAAACAACTTTATAAAGATCGTTGACATCTAGTGGAAGCCGTAGGAAGTGCGAAATGAATCCTTTGTCACTGTGTGATCTATTAGCAATGACTCAAAAATAGTACAGCCACAAAATTCTCATTTCCTGGTTGTATTTTTCTCAGGTTTTTGCCTGCCATATGAGTTTTGTTATACTTAGACACCATTCAAACAGTTTTAGAAAATTCAGAGTGTTTTCTATCCAAATCTGTTAATAATACGCATATCCTAGCTTCTGAGTTGGTGTAGGAGGCAGTTAAAGATGGGCACATATTTTTTTTCAAAATTCTCAATACTGCCCCCTAGCCCCAACAGGTTATTAAAGAACACCCTCTGTGTTCTGTTAGACAGGTAACTCTTTATCCACAATATAAAGCCATAACACAAGTTTTTCCAGCAGCAGACTATGATCAATAATGTCAAACGCCACACTGGAGTCCAACAAAACAGCCCCCCCCCTCCCCCACCAATATTTTTTCATCAATTTCTCTCAGCCAAACAGTCAATTCTGTAAGTGCTGTGCTTGTTGAATGTCCTTCCCTATAAATGTGCTGAAAGTCTGGTCAATTTGTTTACTATAAAATAGCATTGTATCTGGTCAAACATTTTTTCCCTAAAGTTTACTGAGGGTTGGTGACAGGTTGATTGGTCAGCTATTTGAGCCAGTAAAGGGGCTTTACTATTCTTAGGGAATAAGGTTTGCTTCCCTCCAGGCCTGAGGCACACACTTTCTAGTAGGCTTAAAATTGAAGATGTGGCAAATAGGAGTGGCAATATCATTCGCGATTATCCTCAAACTTTCCATCCAAGTTGGCAGACCCCGGTGGCTTGGTTGTCCTTCATAATTTAGTCAGATATACTTGGATGTGTAGCGTCAGCGTTTGTTGCTGGCATGCCATGCCCAAGTTTGCTAATCTTGCCAATTAAAAAAATTAAGTATTTGGCAATATCAGTGGGATTTGTGATGAACGAGCCATCTGATGCGATGAATGATGGACCGGAGTTTGCCTTTTTGCCCAAAATTTCATTTAAGGTGGGCCAAAGCTTTTTAATATAATTTCTCTTTGTTTCAGTGTAATTTCTTATTTTTATTCAGTTTAGTCATACCTTTTGCCTCATCCCTCTGAACAAAATGTTTCAATTCTCATCAATCCGTAGGGATTGAACAGTTTTTACAGTCATTTTCTTAATATGTGCGTGCTTATTAGTAACTCGGATAAGCAATTTCATAAAATGTGTCAAGTGCAGCGTCTGGTTGCTTCTCATTACGCACTAACAAATATTCTTTGCATCAACATGGGAATCACTACAAAACATATTGTATGACCTCTTATGCACTATATTAGGCCCAGCCTTTAGAACTTTGGTTTTCCTAGATATGGCTACAATACCAAGTTAATTTCTGCAGCATTAGTAAAGATGTGTTGAATACATGATGATTTCATTCCTGTGCTGTTTGTAATTACCCTGGTACAGTAGGTTGACTGATCCTGAGCCAGGACGCAGGCTCTAGTTAGTTTGAAGCGCTTGAGTGAGCAGCCTGATGAAAGCCAGTCAATATTTAAATCACCCAGAAAATATACCTCTGTTGATATCACATATGTTATCAAGCATGTCACATGTTATCCAGATAGTGATTGTTAGCACCTGGTGGTCTATAGCAGCTTCCCACCAGAATGGGCTTTAGGTGAGGCAGATGAACCTGTAGCCATATTAACTTCAACAGTATTTAACATTAGATCCTCTCGAAGCTTTATAGGAATGTGGTTCTGAATATAAAAAGACCAGACCAGCTTTGGCATCTGTCTTTTCTTTAGATCTTAGAACCAGCAGATACAGTGTAGTGCTGGTAACGCTACAGCAAGGTCCAGTGACAGGCTGTTTTCCCACTAACAGGCATTGTGCCTGGCTAGTGGAACAAAGTAGTGGTTGCCTAAGAATGCAGAACAAGGCTTTTGTTATTGGAACACTCACCTCACTGACTTTTAATCCCTTCTTCTCCGCTCTCTGAAGTGTAAATAAAATGACGTAGAGGAGAGGCCCAGCTCAACTCGTCTGAGATTCAAGTCGCTGTTCTTTACTCGACCTCTGGAACAAAGAAAGAACAAGGCGTGAATTTTTATTTTAATCTTAGTTCAAATACCTGGTGTTACTACGGGAGGATTTCCCATGGCTGTGTTTGGTTTGTTTACCGACTAGAATATCAAAGTGACTGTGGAACAGCCCGCTCACTTTGCATTTCAAGGTAGATAGATGGTTATTAGAATGCAGTAATGGTGCACTATAGCCTGAACATGCACCAAGGTAGGTAGAGGGTTATTAGAATGCAGTAATGGTGCACTATAGCCTGAACATGCACCAAGCTAGATAGAGGGTTATTAGAATGCAGTAATGGTGCACTATAGCCTGAACATGCACCAAGGTAGGTAGAGGGTTATTAGAATGCAGTAATGGTGCACTATAGCCTGAACATGCACCAAGGTAGGTAGATGGTTATTATAATGCAGTAATGGTGCACTATAGCCTGAACATGCACCTGCAGGATGTAGCCTCATTTATTTTTATCCAAGGAAAAATACACTTGTTCTCTTAGAACTTTCCCTAAATGTCTGGCCTAAAACTCACAGTTTAGACAAGCTCGATTTCACTGAAAATGTGCTTTGCATTTCTCAACCATGTCATCAAGTTAGGACATTCTACACAGCCGAGCAAGGCCTCCAATCAGCAGGGCGGAACATTTACCTGCTCCAGAACATCGGTCTTCGTTTAGCTCTGTTCTTGAGCGACGAACAGAGAAGCTTAATTTATTATAGGACATCACATGGACTCCTATGGCTGCGGTCTACTCCAGCACTAACAGCTATGGGACCAGGCTACCCTTATCAAGGAAATCCCTTATCAAACAAACATAATGCTCATGCTGCGTTTGTAATGCCTCTGTGTGTGTGTATTTATAATAACTGAGTGTTTGCCTTTCTCCATTTGTGTTTGTAATACCACCGTTTGTGTGTATTTATAATACCTCCGTTTGTAATGCCTGTGTGTTTAATGCCTCAGTTTGTGTTCGTAATGCCTCTCTGTGTGGGTCTGTAAAACCTCTCAGGAAGAGGCTTCCTCTTCTCCTTTACTAGTTCCCCTCTCATCTCCATTAATATGAAATCAGAGGGACACCAGACATGCAGACATGCCTATTAGATTCCAACAGCATCTGGTCTGATGGTCTGCCTTTATGCTCTGTGAAATACACTGCCTTCAATTAAAAAGTATTCAGAATTCCTGGCAGTACAACATTAGGCTAGTGCATGCATATGGGTTCTAGGAATGACTCCTAGCATAGACTACTCACTGATTCAACAAGACTATATCAGTAGGGCCATAGCACAAGGAATGCCATGTGGGAATTGGTTTTCCACTCCTGTGTCAACATCAGCTTGTAACAAGTGATGCAATAGTTTTTTAGTTTTTTAACCAGGAAGGGCTCATTGAGATTTAAAATCTCTTTTTCAAGAGCGTCCTGGCCGAGATAGGCAGCACCAAGTCATTACAAAAATTACAGACAAACAACATGAAAAACTACAAGTAATCTAGTAAAAACCATAGAATTCACAAGAGTAAAACAAAATCAAAAACATTAACAGGTCAGGGAATCAGACTCAAGATCATTCATCAGTGATTTAAAAATACCAATCGGGACAAGTTCTTCCAGTTTAAAAGTATTTTATAAGGCGTTCCAAGACGATGGCGCAGAGTACATAAAAGCCCTTTTACCAAATTCAGTTCGGACATTTGGAACAGTTAGCAGGATAAAGTCCCGCGAACGAAGAGAGTACCCACCACATTTCTGAACAATAAAAATGCCCAAATAAAAAAGGTAGTAAACCCAAAATGGCTTTGTAAATAAAAGTATACCAGTGACTGAGCCTACGAGTGACTAGAGAAGGCCAGCCAACCCTGGTATACAAAGTGCAGTGGTGCGTAAGGGTTTTGCAGTTTAAAATAAATCTCAGAGTGCCATGGTAAAGGGTGTCAATTGATCTCAAACACTGAGCGGAAGCATTCATATATAAAATATCCCCATAGTCTAGTAAAGGCATAAATGTAGCTGATACTAGCCTCCTTCTGGCTTCAAAAGAAAAACAAGCCTTATTCCTAAAATAAAATCCTAATTTCAGCTTCAATTTTCTTGTAAATTGTTGAATATGCATTTTAAAAAGAGAGGCCATCATCAATCAAAATTCCAAGATATTTATATGAGGTTACAACCTCAATCTCCTTGCCCTGACAGGTAGTAATAGGTGAAAGGTTCAGAGGTCTATTTCTTGCTTTAGAAAACACCATTAGTTTAGTTGTCAGTATTGAGGATAAGCTTCAATTGACACAAGGTATGTTGAACAGTATAAAAAGCATTTTGCAAGTTCTGGAAAGCTTTTGTAAGAGATGAGGCACAACAGTAAATAACAGTATTATCAGCATAAAAATGAAGTTGCGCATTTTGGACATTTTTGTCTAAATTACTTATTCACTATTTATATAAGAGAGAACCAAGTACAGAGCCTTGGGGCACACCACTACAGACAGACAATTTAACAGACCTAAGCCCATCAAATTGAGTGCACTGAGTTCTATCAGACAGATTGTTAACAAACCATGCAACTGCATGCTCTGAAAGACCTACACTCGACAATCTCTGCCTTAGTATAACATGATCAACTGTATCAAAAGCCTTAGAGAGATCAATAAAAAGTGAGACACAATGCTGTTTTTTGTCAAGAGCTTCAGTGATATCATTTAAAACCTTCACGGCTGCTGTAATTGTGCTATGCTTCTTCCTGAAACCCGATTGGTACATTGATAAAATAGAGTTTGATTAATCTGGCTGTAATATACAATTAAAATGGGTATATAAAGCCTAAACCTAGGCCAGAATGCTTAATAAAATTACATTTAAACTTGCTCTACCTGTTGTCTTTGCGCTTTGTCCTTCAGCTGCTTGAAATTTTTGAAAAATATCCAGAGGAAAGTAATGTTTACCCGACTTTTGGTTCAGTACCAAGGTCAAGTTAGTCCAATATAAAACTCTTCAACAGCTATTGAACCAACCATGCCATGAAAATGGTATATTCAGAATCTGGGGAGGATTGAGAACAAATTGGACGCTGTGTGTGTTTATCTCATTTTATTAGACGTAGAGGAGAGGCCCAGCTCAACTCGTCTGAGATTCAAGTCGCTGTTCTTTACTCGACCTCTGGAACAAAGAAAGAACAAGGCGTGAATTTTTATTTTAATCTTAGTTCAAATACCTGGTGTTACTACGGGAGGATTTCCCATGGCTGTGTTTGGTTTGTTTACCGACTAGAATATCAAAGTGAATGTGGAACAGCCCGCTCACTTTGCATTTCAAGGTAGATAGATGGTTATTAGAATGCAGTAATTGTGCACTATAGCCTGAACATGCACCAAGGTAGGTAGATGGTTATTAGAATGCAGTAATGGTGCACTATAGCCTGAACATGCACCAAGGTAGGTAGATGGTTATTAGAATGCAGTAATGGTGCACTATAGCCTGAACATGCACCTGCAGGATGTAGCCTCATTTATTTTTATCCAAAGAAAAATACACTTGTTCTCTTAGAACTTTCCCTAAATATCTGGCCTAAAACTCAGTTTAGACAAGCTCGATTTCACTGAAAATGTGCTTTGCATTTCTCAACCATGTCGTCAAGTTAGGACATTCTACACAGCCGAGCAAGGCCTCCAATCAGCAGGGCGGAACATTTACCTGTACCAGAACATCGGTCTCCGTTTAGCTCTGTTCTTGAGCGACGAACAGAGAAGCTTAATTTATTGTAATGCCTGTGTGTTTAATGCCTCAGGCGTTACCAACACAAACTCTGTGTTTAATGCCTCAGGCGTTACGAACACAAACTCTGTGTGTTTAATGCCTCAGTTTGTGTTCGTAATGCCTCTCTGTGTGGGTCTGTAAAACCTCTCAGGAAGAGGCTTCCTCTTCTCCTTTACTAGTTCCTCTCTCATCTCCATTAATATGAAATCAGAGGGACACCAGACATGCAGACATGCCTATTAGATTCCAACAGCATCTGGTCTGATGGTCTGCCTTTATGCTCTGTGAAATACACTGCCTTCAATTAAAAAGTATTCAGAATTCCTGGCAGTACAACATTAGGCTAGTGCATGCATATGGGTTCTAGGAATGACTCCTAGCATAGACTACTCACTGATTCAACAAGACTATATCAGTAGGGCCATAGCACAAGGAATGCCATGTGGGAATTGGTTTTCCACTCCTGTGTCAACATCAGCTTGTAACAAGTGATGCAATAGTTTTTTAGTTTTTTAACCAGGAAGGGCTCATTGAGATTTAAAATCTCTTTTTCAAGAGCGTCCTGGCCGAGATAGGCAGCACCAAGTCATTACAAAAATTACAGACAAACAACATGAAAAACTACAAGTAATCTAGTAAAAACCATAGAATTCACAAGAGTAAAACAAAATCAAAAACATTAACAGGTCAGGGAATCAGACTCAAGATCATTCATCAGTGATTTAAAAATACCAATCGGGACAAGTTCTTCCAGTTTAAAAGTATTTTATAAGGCGTTCCAAGACGATGGCGCAGAGTACATAAAAGCCCTTTTACCAAATTCAGTTCGGACATTTGGAACAGTTAGCAGGATAAAGTCCCGCGAACGAAGAGAGTACCCACCACATTTCTGAACAATAAAAATGCCAAAATAAAAAAGGTAGTAAACCCAAAATGGCTTTGTAAATAAAAGTATACCAGTGACTGAGCATACGAGTGACTAGAGAAGGCCAGCCAACCCTGGTATACAAAGTGCAGTGGTGCGTAAGGGTTTTGCAGTTTAAAATAAATCTCAGAGTGCCATGGTAAAGGGTGTCAATTGATCTCAAACCCTGAGCGGAAGCATTCATATATAAAATATCCCCATAGTCTAGTAAAGGCATAAATGTAGCTGATACTAGCCTCCTTCTGGCTTCAAAAAAAAAACAAGCCTTATTCCTAAAATAAAATCCTAATTTCAGCTTCAATTTTCTTGTAAGTTGTTGAATATGCATTTTAAAAAGAGAGGCCATCATCAATCAAAATTCCAAGATATTTATATGAGGTTACAACCTCAATCTCCTTGCCCTGACAGGTAGTAATAGGTGAAAGGTTCAGAGGTCTATTTCTTGCTTTAGAAAACACCATTAGTTTAGTTGTCAGTATTGAGGATAAGCTTCAATTGACACAAGGTATGTTGAACAGTATAAAAAGCATTTTGCAAGTTCTGGAAAGCTTTTGTAAGAGATGAGGCACAACAGTAAATAACAGTATCATCAGCATAAAAATGAAGTTGAGCATTTTGGACATTTTTGTCTAAATTATTTATATAAATAGTGAATAAGAGAGAACCAAGTACAGAGCCTTGGGGCACACCACTACAGACAGACAATTTAACAGACCTAAGCCCATCAAATTGAGTGCACTGAGTTCTATCAGACAGATAGTTAACAAACCACGCAACTGCATGCTCTGAAAGACCTACACTCGACAATCTCTGCCTTAGTATAACATGATCAACTGTATCAAAAGCCTTAGAGAGATCAATAAAAAGTGAGACACAATGCTGTTTTTTGTCAAGAGCTTCAGTGATATCATTTAAAACCTTCATGGCTGCTGTAATTGTGCTATGCTTCTTCCTGAAACCCGATTGGTACATTGATAAAATAGAGTTTGATTAATCTGGCTGTAATATACAATTAAAATGGGTATATAAAGCCTAAACCTAGGCCAGAATGCTTAATAAAATTACATTTAAACTTGCTCTACCTGTTGTCTTTGCGCTTTGTCCTTCAGCTGCTTGAAATTCTAGAGAAATATCCAGAGGAAAGTAATGTTTACCCAACTTTTGGTTCAGGACCAAGGTCAAGTTAGTCCAATATAAAACTCTCATCAATAGCTATTGAACCAACCTTGCCATGAAAATGGTATATTCTACACACAATACCCCATAATGACAAAGCAACACGACGCGAGCGTTGCAAAATAAATGTAGGAATCTATGTTATTCCAGGTGGCGTGGCGAGAAGCTGTCTCCGCACCACGTGCTCTCACCACTGGTGTCCCCCAGGGCTCTGTTCTAGGCCCTCTCCTATTCTCGCTATACACCAAGTCACTTGGCTCTGTCATATCCTCACACGGTCTCTCCTATCATTGCTATGCAGACGACACACAATTAATCTTCTCCTTTCCCCCTTCTGACAACCAGGTGGCGAATCGCATCTCTGCATGTCTGGCAGACATATCAGTGTGGATGACGGATCACCACCTCAAGCTGAACCTCGGCAAGACGGAGCTGCTCTTCCTCCCGGGGAAGGACTGCCCGTTCCATGATCTCGCCATCACGGTTGACAACTCCCTTGTGTCCTCCTCCCAGAGTGCTAAGAACCTTGGCGTGATCCTGGACAACACCCTGTCGTTCTCCACTAACATCAAGGCGGTGACCCGATCCTGTAGGTTCATGCTCTACAACATCCGCAGAGTACGACCCTGCCTCACACAGGAAGCGGCGCAGGTCCTAATCCAGGCACTTGTCATCTCCCGTCTGGATTACTGCAACTCGCTGTTGGCTGGGCTCCCTGCCTGTGCCATCAAACCCCTACAACTCATCCAGAACGCCGCAGCCCGTCTGGTGTTCAACCTTCCCAAGTTCTCTCACGTCACCCCGCTCCTCCGCTCTCTCCACTGGCTTCCAGTTGAAGCTCGCATCCGCTACAAGACCATGGTGCTTGCCTACGGAGCTGTGAGGGGAACGGCACCTCCGTACCTTCAGGCTCTGATCAGGCCCTACACCCAAACAAGGGCACTGCGTTCATCCACCTCTGGCCTGCTCGCCTCCCTACCTCTGAGGAAGCACAGTTCCCGCTCAGCCCAGTCAAAACTGTTTGCCGCTCTGGCACCCCAATGGTGGAACAATCTCCCTCACGATGCCAGGACAGCGGAGTCAATCACCACCTTCCGGAGACACCTGAAACCCCACCTCTTTAAGGAATACCTGGGATAGGATAAAGTAATCCTTCTAACCCCCCCCCCCCCCCTTTAAAGGATGTAGATGCACTATTGTAAAGTGTTTGTTCTACTGGATATTATAGGTGAATGCACCAATTTGTAAGTCGCTCTGGATAAGAGCGTCTGCTAAATGACTTAAATGTAAATGTAATTCAATTATTGCGCCCACACTGCTCGCGCGCCAACGAGCATCTGCGTTGCCAAGGGCTAAAATATAAGTCATTCCCATTTCTGACGCAGATCACGCTGCAAGTCCTGCCTCTCCCATCTCATCATTGGTTTATTGAAGCAGGTACCCACGTGCCATCTCCTCATTGGTTATACCCACGTGGGTGATTGAAAGATGAACTATTGCCGGTTGTCGTGGTAATACTATGAAAGTTAAGATGCCAATCACCATATAAGTTAAACGATGAAAAGCCTGGAAGGAGGAAAGATGACTAGAAACGATTCGGTTGACCGTTTTTATGTATGGATTAATTGTCGGAGAACCTTGTGCATTTCAGATAAAATAACCTAATGTTTATATCCCAGGACAAATTAGCTAGTAAGTGCAAGCTAACTAGCTAAATTGCCATAAATGTTTAATGCTTTTCGACCTGTCCCCAAATTAATGTCATTGGTTCAGTTTGTTTTGATATTTTAACCTGCGTGTCGTGATCGCGTATGGTGTAGGGGGACAAAATAAATGTATGCACGATGACGCACAGCCGGTTTGGGTTCTGTGTTATAAATTGGCAACAATTTCTTCAAAACACAAAACGTTAATATCACAGTTACAAAAGTGCAGACCCTTTACTCAGTACTTTGTCGAAGCACCTTTGGCAGCAACTACAGCTTTGAGTCTTCTTGGGTATGACACTACAAGCTTGGCACACCTGTATTTGGGGAGTTTCTCCCATTCTTCTCTGCAGAACCTCTCAAGCTCTGTCAGGTTGGATTGGGAGCGTCACCGCACAGCTATTTTCAGGTCTCCAGATATGTTCGATCAGGTTCAAGTCCGGGCTCTGGCTGGGCCATTCAAGGACATTCAGAGACGTGTCCTGAAGCCACTCCTGCATTGTCTTGGCTGTGTGCTTAGGGTCGTTGTCCTGTTGGAAGGTGAACCTTCGCTCCAGTCTGAGGTCCTGCGCACTCTGGAGCAGGTTTTCATCAAGGATCTCTGTACTTTGCTCCGTTCATCTTTCCCTCAATCCTGACTAGTTCCCCAGTCCCTGCTGATGAAAAACATCCCCACAGCATGATGCTGCCACCACCATGCTTCACCGTAGGGATGGTGCCAGGTTTCCTCAAGACGTGACGCTTGGCATTCAGGGCAAAGAGTTCAATCTTGGTTTCATCAGACCAGAGAATCTTGTTTCACAAGGTCAGAGTCCTTTAGTTGCCTTTGTCATGTGCCTTTTACTAAGGAGTGTCTTCCGTCTGGACACTACCATAAAGGCCTGATTGGTGGAGTGCTGCAGAGATGGTTGTCCTTCTGAAAGGTTCTCCCATCTCCACAGAGGAACTCGGGTTCTAGGTCCCTGACCAAGGCCCCTCTCCCCCGACTGCTCAGTTTAGCCAGCTCTAGGAAGTCCACATACTTTCATATGCAATTGAAACCAGTAGCCTCCTTCATGTTCTATTTCTTTCATTGTCCGGCAGCCAAATGCATATTCGCACATAAACTATTTCTTAACATTATTAAGGCAGTAGGCTATCAACATTTTAAGCTAAATGTTCTGATCTGTTGCATCAGAATAACTATTTTTTATGTGACCTAGGCTTACTGGTTGTATGAATTTGGGATTCATCGTTCCACAACTGTCCCAGAGTCTGTTTGGACCATTTCTTTCTCGACAAGGTAAACTTTTCTGGGGGCGGCCTGTCAGAGTCCAAGACCCAGTTGCACAGGGTGGGGTTGAGACCCAGGGTCTCCAGCTTGATGATGAGCTTGGAGAGTACAATGGTGTTGAATGCTGAGCTGTAGTCAATAAACAGCATTCTTACATAGGTATTCTTTCTGTCCAGATGGGATAGGGCAGTGTGCAGTGTGATTGCGTCATCTGTGAACCTGTTTGGGCGGTATGCAATCTGAAGTGAATCTTGGGTGACATGATCCTTGACTAGTCTCTCAAAGCTATTCATGATGACAGAAGTGAGTGCTACAGGGCGGTAGTAATTTAGTTCAGCCTAATTAGCCTACTTTTGTCTATACAGATTTTTATTTTATTTATTTAACTAGGCAAGTCAGTTAAGAACAAGTTACCCTGCCTACCCCGTCAAAATCGGGACGACGCTGGGCCAATTGTGCACCGCCCTATGGGACTCCCAATCACAGCCGGACGTGATACAGCCTGGAATCGGACCACGGACTGTAGTGACGCATCTTGCACTGAGATGCAGTGACTTAGACCACTGCGCCACTTGGGAGCCCAAGAAGTTCGTATTATTCTGTACCAGGGTTTCCTTTATGAAAATGTGGCACTGGACATTTGACTAGCAGCATTTAATTAAAAAAAGCATGATTTGGTCACAGAGGATCATTAGCTTCCCCTAGCCTTAAAAAATATATTTGTGCATTGCCTACAGTCGGAAGGAAAGGCAGCACGCACTGCAAATGCCAAAGGACAGAAACTAGCTGTCCTCCAGCTACACCACTGTAGACCATTGCAAAATAGTGTGTTTTAATCAATTATTTGGTGACATGAATATTTTGTAGTTTTAGTTAAAAAAAAGTGAACTTTAAAATGTTTCACAATTTTTTTATGAAATTCACTGAGGATGGTCCTCCCCTTCGTCCTCTGAAGAAACTTCACTGATGCATATGGGTCCGGTACATTTCTCCAATGTCAGATCAATTAAAATGCTGCCAGTCAAATGTCCAGTGCCACATTTTCATAAAGGAAACCCTGGTACAGAATAATACGAACTGCTCTCAGACCAGGTTTTCCACAAGGACAACAGGTAGAGTAAATTTATAGGTAATGTTATTAAACATTCTGGCTTGTAAGGAACATTTACACGATTTTTTGGGCTAGCATTAGTTTCAAGGTGTATATAGGCTACCAATGAATTGTGTATTACAGCATGATACATCAGACTTGCGATGCCACAGCTTGATCACATGAAGTCATTTTACCTGCTTGAATGCCAAATATCACTGACCATATGTTCTGGATAGAAAAACGGGTAAAATATGCGCGGGATACATTCTTAATGAAACAATTCTCCACCACCGTTTGCGTATTTTCTCAACGCGGTGTGTAACATCCTAAATTGTCCGAAAGTACAAAAACGGTGGTGGGGGGAAAAAAATGGTGTTTATTTAAGTAAGCATATTTTCCCCAGAATGATATTTAGTTAAGGAGGAAAATGATGGCCTTTGCAGTCTGAATGGAGGATACCTTATGTACGAACCGGTCCACGGGGGACACGAGTGCATTACCGGGAATACACATCAAACCTTAGCGGACTAAACTCGCCATGGAGTGGATTTTAGTCCGCCAATCAAGCCTAGACGTTAGTGCATGTGGATAGATCGAAACTATCGACTGCCTATAAGCAAGACCCACGTTTCTAGGGAAACGAATATACTTTTGTTTTGTCCACATCACCAATCCGAAGTCCAATACATTTAGCCCACGTCCTCAAAGTACCATACTAGGCAGTCAAGCAACAAACGTGGACAGATTCGCACAAGCTGGCATGCGTAAAAATCGACCACTATAACTTAGCCCGCCGTTTTGTGTTTTGTTTTATGCTTTAGCCACACAGACTCCAGTCCGTTGAGCTGAAGTTAGCTAAATAATTTGCTGTAAACTGTATTGTTTTGCTAACGTTAACGTTAGTAGTCATGGCAAAAGTTAGCTAGCTAGTTACAGTAGCTAAAGCTAGCAAAGCTATCTTTTGTCGGTAGCTATCTAAATTTAACAATAATTGCAGCTAGAGAACTCTCAAAACGTACAAATGATCAACATTTTCCAGGTAGTTCGAGTAAATACCAGAAAGTACCAGATTGTTTCATCTAATGAGCTACTAACCACGTTTGGACCCAGTCCAACCACGACACATGCCGATGATGCTGAACTGCCGCATGTGCGTGGCAGTTCAATCCAGAAACGTTTCGCTAGCTAGCAAGTTGAGCTAAACAACTGACTAGTCAAACACCTGAAAGTGAATCAAATGTAGGTAAGAAGCTAAAATCAAATTTTCTCTCAAAATACTAAAGATAAAGCCTTACCTTGAGAGCTTCTTTCAATGAGACTGAAACCACATGTGCAAGCTTACTCAATGCTGGATGTTTGATTATGGTTGCTGGCTGCCTGTTCGTCATCACTACATTACCGCTCCTCCTTCATTTGGAGGAGGTGGTGAATTTATTAATGCGATACCCTGTGATGAAAATAGATGCTTCATCCTCCTCCTATCTAAAGTCAGGTTGAAGTCAGTTGTTGAGTTTAGTTAGGATGAAATCCTTTAACTACACTGAACAAAAATATAAACGCAACATGTAAAGTGTTGGTCCCATGTTTCATGAGCTGAAATAAAATATTTCAGAAATTTTCCATACGCACAAAAAGCTTATTTCTCTCAAATTGTGTGCACAAATTTGTTTACATCCCTGTTAGTGAGCATTTCTCCTTTGCCAACATAATCCATCCACCTTACATATGTGGCATAGCAAGAATATCAAGAAGCTGATTACACTGCATGATCATTACACAGGTGCACTTTGTGCTGGGGACAATACAAGGCCACTAAAATATGCAGTTTTGTCACACAACACAATGCCACAGATGGCTCAAGTTTTGAGGGAGCATGCAATTTTTATGCTGACTGCAGCAATGTCCACCAGAGCTGTTGCCAGAGAATTGTTTGTTAATTTCTCTACCATAAGCCGCCTCCAACGTCGTATTAGAGAATTTGGCAGTACGTCCAACCGGCCTCACAACCACAGACACGTGTATGGCGTTGTGTGGACGAGCGGTTTGCTGATGTCAACGCGAGTAGAATGCCCCATGGTGGCAGTGGGGTTATAGTATGGGCAGGCATAAGCTACGAACAACAAACACAATTGCATTTTATTGATGGCAATTTGAATCCACAGAGACACCATGACGAGATCCTGAGGCCCATTATCGTGCCATTCATCTGCCGCCATCACCTCATGCTTCAGCATGATAATGCACAGCCCCATGTCGCAAGGACTTGTACACAATCCCTGGAAGCTGAAAATATCCCAGTTCTTCCATGGCCTGCATACTCACCAGACATGCCACCCGTTGAGCATGTTTGGGATGCTCTGGATCGACATGTGCAACAGCGTGTTCTAGTTCCCACCAATATCCAGCAACTTCACACAACCATTGAAGAGAAGTGGGAAAACATTTCACAGGCCACAATCAACATGCTGATCAACTCCATGCGAATGAGATGTGTTGTGTGCTGCTTGAGGCAAATGATGGCCACACCAGATACTGACTGGTTTTCTGATCCACGCCTTTTTTTTAAGGTGTCTGTGACCAACAGATGCATATCTGTATTACCAGTCATGTGAAATCCATACATTAGGGCCTAATGAATTCATTTCAATTGACTGATTTCCTTATATGAACTGTAACTCAGTAAAATCTTTGAAATTGTTGTGTTGCATTTATATTTGTGTTCAATATATTCAACCGTCTAACAAGGGAACCTTAGCTCATTGACTTCCTTTTCTGTGAGAAGGGGAAGCCTGTGTGCCTGTGAACACCCCTGAAAATTGCCATTTCAAAAGTTTAGTTCACGATCTCACTGGATGATGATGAGGTATGAGACCAGAGTGTGTGAACTGTGAAGTGCATCTATTTCAGTTCCCCTAAATGAGTGTGCGATGCTCATCCAGCCAGTCCTAAAGAGGCCCATTATGGTTAATCAGTACCTCTTGGGTTGAACCAAAGGAGACTATGAATATGACGAGCCTTTTTCCCAGATACTGGTTCACTCTTGGGTGTGATGTGGCTGGGTCTTCCTTGTTATTTTGTTGATTATTAACTGGCTGGGTCTTCCTTGTTATTTTGTTGATTATTAACTTGAGATAGTAGTGCCATAGCCTCTTTAATGGGAATACCAACACTTTTTCATAAAATACTTTTTTAATATTTGGAAAAGTCACACTAATGTCTTATGTGAAATGAATGTGATCCCATGTGATCACACATGAAATAGAGTGTACCCATTCATTATAACGGTTTATTTGTCTAATAACACACTCTGGTTGATGGCTGAAAATCTCGTAAAGAAGATCTGGGAACTTGTAATGTAACTAAGTACTGCCATCTACTGGTTGGAGAGGGAACAATGTAGAGAAAGCATTCACAGTAAGATTTTGGCAGATACCATTGCAGGTTTCAATTTTGGATAGACTATATTTTCAGCCAGCCTTTTATCATGCAGACGTATGAATAAGACGTGTTACTGTTAAGTAAAGGGCCATTTACCGCTTTACCATTTAAATAAATAATTGTATACCAATGAAATATGCTATAGACCAGAGAGTGTATGTGTCTGCATTGATAAATCAATTTTAAGATTTCACTGCAGTCCTATTTGTTACTTTGTGGTTAGGTCACGCACGGAACATTAGCCTTATATATTGTGGTGAAATGATGTTTAATTTACTTTCAACGTTTATTTCCATTAAGTTGAGCCTATTATTAGCCTGCCTGCCTCCCTGATGCCTTTTCAGCACCATGGACAAGAGCTATTAGGAGCGGTTCAGCTCTGCCAAGCCTTTTTCGCGGGCGGCACCCTAAAACAACAGAGGGGCAACAACCACCCCGTCTCCTTTAATAGGGGCGACTGAACACTCCAATACAAAGGGACATTAGAGGAAAAAGCGACCGTCTCTTGATTTGGGGATGCGCGTCAGGGACCACCGTAGCCAATCTGCTTGAGCACGTAGACGCTGGTAATTCACGAGCCCCCTTGCTGTCTCGCGCAGTGCTGTCTTTCCCCACATAGCAGTGTTCTTGCTGACTCAGTGCCTTACAGCAGTGCTCCCTATTCTCTCCACGCACGGACCAGAAACTGCGACGCACGCTCCCTCCAGTAGCCTAGCCCACTTCTTTCACCACCAACGCCGCACAAACCGACAGACATGGCTAAAACAGCAATTGGTAAGCTAACGGTTTACCGTTATTTGTCTGTGTTTTTGGGGACGGGTTCATAGGCACAGAGCTGTGGGTGGTGGTTTTGCTTGACTGTGTGTGAGGATGCTGCCTGTGTGAGATAACAGCGGCGAAACCTTGGCACAAAAGACTGCCAAGCATTGAATCAAGGGAGCGGTCAAAGTCTGTCGCATGTCAAACAATATTTTTGTTTTCTACTTGTGAGTGGTGCAATCATCTTGCTTTTTTGTCTTCCTTGAGCCTGAACTGCATGCATTCGTTTTTGTTTTATTCCTATATCAACAGGGTCGGATGATGATAGTGGGCTACACTTTATGATTAAATAGCCTATCACAATAATATTTTATTATAGACAGATTCAATCTCCAATTTTACAGTGTGCATAAAGCGAATAAATAGCCTAGATTGAAGAAATCCAATGGCACATTTGCGATAGGTTATTCGAACGCGATAGGGAATCCTGGCGGCCGCCCCTGCCGCTGTAGCCCCCGACACATGCTCATACAGCAGCATAATGCAGACAGACCGACCGCACCCAACATCCAGGTCTCCCTCTCATCATGAGCGCAGAGCAGCTCTTCAAGGCTCTAAATGAATCTAACCCGTTACAAATCCTATTATAGAGACTGGACTAGCGTTTATTAGAATGTTATGCTCAATCCATTTGAATGATGAGAGGAATTATTGAGAATAAATGAATATTTGTTCGTGCATTTTATATCCAAGCTAAAGCTGTCAGGTGAATAATTACGAATTGCAATGAAAATGAATGGATGGAAGTTGAAATGTGGCATCATATTCCAGCAATTTCATGCCTGGTCTTGATATCATTTGTATTGCATGGGCTGGGCCTGATATGCTTATACTGTATGTGCATCTATTATATTGCTGCGCCAGTCACAATAAATGTTTAAAGACATTTTCGAGTTTAAAGTGTGAAAGCCTATCCAAGATTCTGTATTGCGTAATGGAGCACATTCATGCGCATTTAGGGCCCTTTTGAGTGAGGCCCGTCTCTATGGTGACGGTCAAGGGGTTACTTTTATTCTGGATGAATATGTCGGTGATGGATAGATGCGCCTGCAGACAGACAGCAATACGTGGAAGTGTGTCAGGTCCGGACGTCTGTCTGCATCAGCAGACTGGTTCATCATGATCCTGGCCTGGCCGCGTCGATGTTATGTTTTTTTTTTTAAATGATTCAGTTGTAGACTTACACAGGGCGAGTTGGGTGGGCCAAACACCCCGGGGTACATCATCGTCATAGACGTTGTCAGTGGGCACAAGGGCAGGCAGGTCTGCTGGCAGGACCTGTGTACCATATTATAAATAACAATGACTGTAATAGAAATGGACATTAATATGAGATTATGTACAGTCTGGGATCAATGCACCTTTTGCAGGGGGGCAAACAGACAGACAGGAAGACAGACAGACAGGAAGACAGACAGACAGATAGGCAGACAGACAGACAGACAGACAGACAGGAAGACAGACAGACAGACAGACAGACAGACAGACAGACAGACAGGAAGACAGATAGACATGCAGGCAGACAGGAAGACAGACAGACAGATAGACATGCAGGCAGACAGGAAGACAGGATATTCTCCCAATTGCATATAGCTGCAGGCCTATTGACCACCAGCCAAAATTCATGCTCTCGGCCCACTTGGCTTCTGATTTGTCTAGGGACATCAAACATGCTTACATTAAAATACAGATCCTCAGATCTGTTAACATAACACATCCAATAACATAACAGATCCTCATTCATTTCTAATATATATTATAGAGATGTAATAAATATTCTCAGATCCTGATTATTAGGTTGTGTGTGTAGGGTACAGCTTACGGTCTGATCTGTCAGGCAAGCCCATGAGTTAGGTGTGGCCACCAGATTTCTCCTCTCCAGTCTTTGTGTTCAGGGGCCAAAGCTTTCTGGGAGAATGGCGCCACCCAGAGTTCGTCATGCACAGCCTCTGCAGTGTCACTGAGTGCATCCCTAAACCAGTTCTGCCAGACTCACTCTTGTGCCTGTTGTTGCCATTGAGCTGTATTCATCACTTCTCAAGACCGATCGATCGATAGTTGGAGGAGAAAATGTATACGACTGAAGCAAAAGATGAAATCCAATATCCCAGCCAGAGAGGAGAGGCTATCGTTAGGAACCTGATGAATGCACCTTAATTAAACTAGTCATTATACCCTAATATATGTCCAGGTCTATAGGGAACATTAGTCTTTGGGTGTGGTATGAAACATAGAAACCGTTTAGGCTCAGGCGTGTTAGGCCTCTTGTCTGCATTTCAGTGTTCAACAATGCATACTAATGTCTGAAACCTCCCTGGTTGGTAATATTCTCCACCTACCATCCCACTCAGTAGCCCATTTTCACTGTAACCCCTCATGAATGCTGTAATTAAAGGCTGGGTTGTAAACTAACTGATGAGCTTTATCCACCACACGCACACTCTCTCTCTCACACACACACAAACACACACACACACACACACACACACACACACACACACACACACACACACACAGACACACACACACACACACACACACACACACAGACACACACACACACACACGCACAGACACACACACACACACAGACACACACACACACACAGACACACACGCACAGACACACACACACACACACGCACAGACACACACACAGACACACACGCACAGACACACACACACACACACACACAGTGCAGTCAGGCTGCTGTTTGGGCTTATTGGGCTCTGGAAACCTGTAAAGCCCCAGTATTGACGGGAACAACAGGACAGTATTGAGTTGGGGTGGAGGGACGGAACAACAGGACAGTATTGGGTTGGGGTGGAGGGACGGGGGACAACAGGACAGTATTGAGTTGGGGTGGAGGGACGGGGGACAACAGGACAGTATTGAGTTGGGGTGGAGGGACGGGGGACAACAGGACAGTATTGAGTTGGGGTGGAGGAACGGGGGACAACAGGACAGTATTGAGTTGGGGTGGAGGAACGGGGGACAACAGGACAGTATTGGGTTGGGGTGGAGGGACGGGGGACAACAGGACAGTGTTGGGTTGGGGTGGAGGGACGGGGGACAACAGGACAGAATTGAGTTGGGGTGGAGGGACGGGGGACAACAGGACAGTGTTGGGTTGGGGTGGAGGGACGGGGGACAACAGGACAGTATTGAGTTGGGGTGGAGGGACGGGGACAACAGGACAGGATTGGGTTGGGGTGGAGGGACGTGGGACAACAGGACAGTGTTGGGTTGGGGTGGAGGGACGGGGGACAACAGGACAGTGTTGGGTTGGGGTGGAGGGACGGGGGACAACAGGACAGTATTGAGTTGGGGTGGAGGGACGGGGACAACAGGACAGTATTGGGTTGGGGTGGAGGGACGGGGGACAACAGGACAGTATTGAGTTGGGGTGGAGGGACGGGGGACAACAGGACAGTATTGGGTTGGGGTGGAGGGACGGGGGACAACAGGACAGTATTGGGTTGGGGTGGAGGGACGGGGGACAACAGGACAGTGTTGGGTTGGGGTGGAGGGACGGGGGACAACAGGACAGTATTGAGTTGGGGTGGAGGGACGGGGACAACAGGACAGTATTGGGTTGGGGTGGAGGAACGGGGGACAACAGGACAGTATTGAGTTGGGGTGGAGGGACGGGGGACAACAGGACAGTGTTGGGTTGGGGTGGAGGGTTGGGGGACAACAGGACAGTATTGAGTTGGGGTCTCATGCTAAAGGATTACAACAGGAAGCATGGTAACTGCCTCTGTTTCCGTGGTGAGGGGGAGATCTCCGTGGGAATAGAAGAGGATGCTCAGTGTAAAACTTGCTGAAAAGATGACAAAATTATTTCTCTTCATGATTAATACACAGTAGAATTGTGTGTTTTTAGTGCATCCTAATAGAATAACAATGTTTAGTTTAGAATTGGGTCAAACCATTGAACAAATGAATTTAATATACATATATTTTCCAGTATAACTCTGTTGACAACTTTCCCTAAACACCAAAACACACAGCTGGCCAACGTGAGAGCAGGCTGACAGCTACCAGCCACTGTTATCTTCTGACCTGCTCAATAAGCACTTAACCTGCATTATCTGCTCCACTGAACCACCAATTGTTCACATCACAGACATCACTGACGCGCTGAGTCGTCCTGAAGGGAAAATGGCTGCTGCCTGTGGTTCTCAGCACGCACATGCATTCACTTGTATGCACACAAACACACACACACACACGCCTACACACACTTCCACCATCCACCAGTAGAGATGGTCTGGTCCAGTAATTACAAATTAAAATCCCCTCCACCGCTCCACTGAAGGCAGCAGCCTCCATTTGCCTTCCCTGAGGACCCTCGATCCCTGTGGGAGTCAGCCAGCCCAAATCAGCCCTCAACTCCTCCTCTTCACATCCCCCTTTTCCCCTTTCTTTTTCTCCTCAATGGGAGGGGTTAAGCCAGTCCCCCTTTTCTCCTCCTCCTCCACGTCTTCTGGAAAGGAGGGGTTAAGCCAGTCCCCCTTTCCTCCTCCTCCCCCACGTCTTCTGGAAAGGAGGGGTTAACCCAGTCCCCCTTTTCTCCTCCTCCTCCACGTCTTCTGGAAAGGAGGGGTTAATACGCCTATCAAAGAGAGCTAACCCAGTCCTCCTCTCTGCTCTCTCCTCTCATTCTCTTCCCTCTCTTCTAGGAGGGGTTAACAAGCCCATTGGAGAGTCAGAGAGATAACGCTACATGTAAGAGTTCATGCTCCGTGGCGTCTGCTCGGCTGAGAGCTGCCTGTTGTGGCAGACGGATAGAGACAGGGAGAGGAGAGGGGTTGTCTGGTGCTGCAGCAGCACCACTGCTGTAGGTGCTAGAATACACTTCATTCGAACAGACAGAAAGACAGGGAGATGGTTTGGCCGGGTGGGCAACAGCTACACTTCTCTCTTCCATGTCCAACTGTAAATCTTAGAGCTTTACTTTTCTCAGTGTTGACTCCCAGCCAGGGACATCAGTCAGGGGTCAATGTAGCACATTTCAGCCCTGCAGCCCACAGCGTGTGATGGATGATGGATCATATAAGCTGGGTTCTACTTGGCACGTCGAGGTGCCCGACAGTACACTGTGCCTTCAGACACTGTACTGTACACGATAAACAGCAGCCAGGAGAGGTAGAGGACATATCCAGACTGTATGTTGCAGTACAATATGATGGAGTAGATGTCTTCTTTCTGCTGGCTCCCTGATGGGATGCTACAGTAGGTTCACGCCACACTTTGGGTGCCAAGAACAGCTCTGTAGCATTCTAACCTGGAATCACTATTGATTCACTTAAAAGTCATGATGGCAGAACAATTCAGTTTGGATTCCGGAACAGGCTAGTAGCTTTCAGCAACATCAGCCATAATCAGTATGCCTGCAGGTGCTTTCCCTGCTGTTAAATGGCTGTTGGATGTTACCAGTACTAGCGACAGACTCTGCTAGCTAAGTGAATAAATAATAGGCTAAAATGAAATGCATAGCTGATGATGAATGAATCCTGTGGGGAGGTGGTCGACCGTTGTGGGGAATGAATCCTGTGGGGAGGTGGTCGACCGTTGTGGAGAATGAATCCTGTGGGGAGGTGGTCGACCGCTGTGGACAATGAATCCTGTGGGGAGGTGGTCGACCGTTGTGGAGAATGAATCCTGTGGGGAGGTGGTCGACCGTTGTGGAGAATGAATCCTGTGGGGAGATGGTCGACCGTTGTGGAGAATGAATCCTGTGGGGAGGTGGTCGACCGTTGTGGAGAATGAATCCTGTGGGGAGGTGGTCGACCGCTGTGGAGAATGAATCCTGTGGGGAGATGGTCGACCGTTGTGGGGAATGAATCCTGTGGGGAGGTGGTCGACCGTTGTGGAGAATGAATCCTGTGGGGAGGTGGTCGACCGCTGTGGACAATGAATCCTGTGGGGAGGTGGTCGACCGCTGTGGAGAATGAATCCTGTGGGGAGATGGTCGACCGTTGTGGGGAATGAATCCTGTGGGGAGGTGGCCGACCGTTGTGGAGAATGAATCCTGTGGGGAGGTGGTCGACCGCTGTGGACAATGAATCCTGTGGGGAGGTGGTCGACCGCTGTGGAGAATGAATCCTGTGGGGAGGTGGTCGACCGCTGTGGAGAATGAATCCTGTGGAGAGGTGGTCGACCGCTGTGGAGAATGAATCCTGTGGAGAGGTGGTCGACCGCTGTGGAGAATGAATCCTGTGGGGAGGTGGTCGACCGCTGTGGAGAATGAATCCTGTGGGGAGATGGTTGACCGCTGTGGAGATCAGAGCATAGGAGGACACAGCACACACACACACACACACACACACACACACACATTCATCCCACTTCCCTTCACAGTCTGCACAAACAAAGCCCAATAAAATGGGGCTTAGAAACCTCAAGCTGATTCTTCTCACCAGACTAGACCGCCTTTGATCATACGTTCTTTTATTTGTAAGGATTTGCTGAATATTTATTTTCCTAAACATCTAACGATGGCAATGCCATGTGAGATGAT
This sequence comes from Salmo trutta, assembly GCF_901001165.1. Lineage (NCBI taxonomy): Eukaryota > Metazoa > Chordata > Actinopteri > Salmoniformes > Salmonidae > Salmo > Salmo trutta. Next base: position 10,590,029 of record NC_042992.1, on the reverse strand, counting down.
AATTTATGAGGATGAGAAAGTAGGTTAACGGTCTGTCTGTCTGTCTGTCTCTGTGTGTGTGTGTTCTCCACAGCGTACAAAGAGAAGATGAAGGAGATGTCTGTCCTGTCTCTCCTCTGCTCCTGCCTGTATCCAGAGACACGCAAGAACCTGGTGGGAGAGTTCCAAGGTAAACAGAAATGTCACCTGACTTTTTAAAAATGTTTCTTTCAACTTACAGCAAAGGCAACCAACAGGCAATTTAAAAAAAAGTGAAAGTTTGTTTTGCGGTAATATTATCACTACAAAAGCAGGATTTAGTATTTCCCTCTGTGGTTGTCCTCTGCCTGTCCCCTTCTTCTAGTAGCAGGCATGGAGGTGAAGCCCATCAACAAGCGTGCCTCTGGCCAGGCTTTCGAGGTGATCCTGAAGCCCCCCTCTCCGGTGTCGGACGCAGCCCACTGCGTCACCTCGCCTCCCAAGAAGGATGTCTCTCTGGAGGACATCCAGAAGAAGCTGGAGGCCGCTGAGGACCGGAGGAGAGTGAGTCCCTTTAGTATAAGCCGACAACTTAATTCAGTCACTGTATCACACTGAATCATGCTAGCATATGACACTTTATCCTATCCTTCTTAGCCTATACCTTGGCTTGGCTTAGACTGTTATACTTACTTACTAAGCAATGATCATATTCATCAGGCAAAGGAATGACACTAAAACCAACTCTTATCCTCTCGTTCCCACCTTGTATCTTGAATTATCCTGCATTCTACTCTATTCTGTTCTGTTCTATTCTGTTCTATTCTGTTCTATTCTGTTCTACTCTATTCTGTTCTATTCTATTCTGTTCTACTCTATTCTGTTCTATTCTGTTCTATTCTATTCTGTTCTATTCTGTTCTACTCTATTCTGTTCTATTCTATTCTGTTCTACTCTATTCTGTTCTACTCTATTCTGTTCTATTCTATTCTGTTCTACTCTATTCTGTTCTATTCTATTCTGTTCTACTCTATTCTGTTCTACTCTATTCTGTTCTACTCTATTCTGTTCTACTCTATTCTGTTCTACTCTATTCTGTTCTACTCTATTCTGTTCTACTCTATTCTGTTCTATTCTATTCTGTTCTACTCTATTCTGTTCTATTCTATTCTGTTCTATTCTATTCTGTTCTATTCTATTCTGTTCTACTCTATTCTGTTCTATTCTATTCTGTTCTACTCTATTCTGTTCTACTCTATTCTGTTCTATTCTATTCTGTTCTACTCTATTCTGTTCTATTCTATTCTGTTCTATTCTATTCTGTTCTATTCTATTCTGTTCTATTCTATTCTGTTCTATTCTATTCTGTTCTACTCTATTCTGTTATATTCTGTTCTACTCTATTCTGTTCTAATCTATTCTGTTCTACTCTATTCTGTTCTATTCTATTCTGTTCTATTCTATTCTGTTCTATTCTATTCTGTTCTATTATATTCTGTTCTACTCTATTCTGTTCTACTCTATTCTGTTCTATTATATTCTGTTCTATTCTACTTTTTTTTGATTATATTCTACTCTATTCTGTTCTACTCTATTCTGTTCTACTCTATTCTGTTCTACTCTATTCTGTTCTATTCTATTCTGTTCTACTCTATTCTGTTCTATTCTATTCTGTTCTACTCTATTCTGTTCTATTCTATTCTGTTCTACTCTATTCTGTTCTATTCTATTCTGTTATATTCTATTCTGTTCTACTCTATTCTGTTCTACTCTATTCTGTTCTATTCTATTCTGTTCTATTCTATTCTATTCTGTTCTACTCTATTCTGTTCTATTCTATTCTGTTCTATTCTATTCTGTTCTACTCTATTCTGTTCTATTCTATTCTGTTCTATTCTATTCTGTTCTACTCTATTCTGTTCTATTCTATTCTGTTCTACTCTATTCTGTTCTATTCTATTCTGTTCTACTCTATTCTGTTCTATTCTATTCTGTTCTATTCTATTCTGTTCTACTCTATTCTGTTCTATTCTATTCTGTTCTATTCTACTTTTTTTGGATTATATTCTACTCTATTCTGTTCTATTCTATTCTGTTCTACTCTATTCTGTTCTATTCTATTCTGTTCTATTCTATTCTGTTCTACTCTATTCTGTTCTATTCTATTCTGTTCTACTCTATTCTGTTCTATTCTGTTCTATTCTACTTTTTTTGGATTATATTCTACTCTATTCTATTCTATCACCGCTTCAGTCCCAGGAGGCCCAGGTTCTCAGGGCCCTGGCAGAAAAGCGGGAGCACGAGAGGGACGTGGTGATGAAGGCCATGGAGGAGAACAGCAACTTCAGCAAGATGGCAGAGGAGAAGTTGACCATGAAGATGGAGCAGATCAAGGAGAACCGCCAGGCCTACCTGGCCTCCATCATGGAGCGCCTGCAGGAGAAGGTGAGAGGAGACAGCAAGACCAGGGGAGTGGACAAGGGGTTGTGCAAGGTAGAAGGCTTTGATATTTTTCGGTAGGGGCTTCGGGCATCATTCATGGATGAAACACTGGCCATTGTAGTTGAATATGTCAGCTGAAAGGGGAGTGTAAATTGACAGACTTGAACCAGAGAGTCTCAGGGCAGGGTCAGTATTGAGAGGTTTCCAACATGGCAGCATCTCTCTCTGTGTTGTCCTCAGGAGAGGCATGCCCAGGTGGTGCGCAGGAACAAAGAGCTGAGGGAAGAGCTAACAGCGTGAGCAGGCGAGGGGCGCCACAAACCATCGTACCCCCCTACAGCCAACCTCCTGTACCCTGTACTCCTCCCTGCCCCCTCCCAAGGGACCCCCCTGACAACCCTACTTCTACAGCACCCCCAGCATCAGAAGACCCCTCCCCCCAGAGTGAGGAGGAGGACCCACCGGCACCGCACACCAACAGCATTTAGCAAATGGGGGATTGCAAAAAAAATTACCAAAATGTCGCCCACTTCTCCCTATAAAATAAAGTTTTTGCTCGATTTGAAATGCTGAAAAAAGAAAAGATGAAAAACCAACCAAGTTAAAGTGGTTATTGTTTTTTGTAAATACTTATTTTTTTGTTATATACAGTAGGATAGAACAGCAGAAGTATTGCAGTGTGCCATTTTAGCATTTTCTCTATCTATGGATGTACTTTAATTCATTTTTTTCTCAAACAACAATCGTTTGCAGTTTCTCTCGTACTATAAGGCTTCTGTGTTGTTGTGAGTTCGCCAGCTAGCCGACGTGCGTTTGTGCTGGTTATTTTCTGACCATGTCTGTTTCTGTGTCAGTCAGTCAATCAGTCAGTCAGTCAATCAGTCAGTCAGTCAGTGTGGGGATGATGATAATGCAGGCTGCTCATTGACTCCCGGGAGAGAGACTAGCTAGACTTCAGGAGAATACTATAGCTTTTATGAGACGATTCTCTCCTGTCTGTCTGTCTGATCTCCCACTCTCTTACATTCAGTAGTACATTCACACACACGCAAGCGCACACACACACACACACATACACAGACTGAGGAATTTGGCAAACATGACATGTCGTTTAAGAGGAGCTTGCTAAATTCTGTCAGTTGGACATTGTAGAAGTCACATGACATCCAGGGTTCATACCGTGATGTCACAGAGGGGTGTTATGGTCTTTTCTCGTTCCCAAGACCCACTGCGTCATCTGTCAATCACTCTCTCAGCATGTACTGTATGTACCATCTTAGACGTGTAGATAATGTAATCGTGCCTAGAATGCTACAAGCTCATATAGCAGTTAACGCATAAGCAACGGTAGATCACTAAGTACCATCCATGTCCTTAAATAGGCTAATGGGCCCTCGCATTTCTTTCATGTTGTGCCACAGAGGAACCAAGCCAAATGCTACTACGGAGGTTTCACTCTCTCTGGAGAATCATTCACTCTCTCTGGAGAATCATAGTTTGACTCTCTCACTATTGAGAATGAGTCATTGTACCGTCGTCTCAGTATTTAAACAGCTCTTAACTGGGTACGGCAAACTATGGCACAGGAGAACGAGTAGGTAACATGTAAGACATAAGAAAACAACCAACACACAGACATAAAATAACAGCTAGAAGATCTTGACATGACAATGGAAGACAAAGGGTGCATGCAAGTATATACAGGGCAGATATGTGTGTGTGCGTGAGAGAGTGTGTATGTTTCAGTAGCGGTGGGTGGATGTGCATGAGAGAGTGTGTATGTTTCAGTAGCGGTGGGTGGATGTGCATGAGAGAGTGTGTATGTTTCAGTAGCGGTGGGTGGATGTGCATGAGAGAGTGTGTATGTTTCAGTAGGGGTGGGTGGATGTGCATGAGAGAGTGTGTATGTTTCAGTAGGGGTGGGTGGATGTGCATGAGGGAGTGTGTGTGTTTCAGTAGGGGTGGGTGGATGTGCATGAGAGAGTGTGTATGTTTCAGTAGGGGTGGATGTGCGTGCGCGTGTGCTATTTCTCTGGTTTAGAGCTTAATTATACCAGCCAGGATGTTGGAGCTGTAAATCCAACCGTCCGTCACATACTAATGACATCACAGCGTCCTGTCTGCGACATCACAGCGTCCTGTCTGCGACATCACAGGGTCCTGTCTCTTACATCACACCGTCCTGTCTGCGACATCACAGGGTCCAGTCTGTGACATCACACCGTCCTGTCTGTGACATCACAGCGTCCTGTCTGTGGTGATGAATCTGGCTGTCTCTCTCTCTTCCTGTTTGTGTGTTTTCCCCCTCCACATATATCTTTGTGAGCAAGCTGTGGTAATTAAAGGTTTGGGGTTCTGTGAATGATATTGGCTTTGTTTGTTATTATTCTTGTTTGTTGTATTGCCTTTGAAAAAGACAAAAATCATTCAAAGGGCCTATAAAAAAAGTTGTTATATCTGTATTATTCTAGAATGTTTATTTCTGTCTCTGAATTAGTTTTGAGAAATAAAATAAAATATATGGAAGAGACAGGAGAATAGGTGATCTCCCACAGTTGTAGAGTCACATATGACCAGCAGGTGGTGGCAAAAGATCACAGTTGTAGAGTCACATATGACCAGCAGGTGGTGGCAAAAGATCACAGTTGGCAGTGCTGTAACAACTTGACCCCGTACAAGAAAGCAAATTATAGACTCCTCTTTGAATCTACGTATTTCTCCAAAGCTCAGTTGTCCTGAGTCTGCACAACTCTGCCAGGACCTAGAATCAGTGGAGACACTCAAGTTTTTTAATCCTAAGTCTCTTGACACATTCATGAAAATTGTCATGGCCTCTAAACCTGAATACTGGACCCTATTCCAACTAAACTACTGAAAGAGCTGCTTCCTGTGCTTGGCCCTCCTATGTTGAACATAATTAGCAGCTCCCTGTCCACCGGATGTGTACCAAACTCACTAAAAGTGGCAGTAATAAAGCCTCTCTTTAAAAAGACAAACCTTGACCCAGAAAATGTAAAACACTGTCGACCTACATCGAATCTCCCATTCCTCTCAACATTTTTTTAAAAAGCTGTTGAGCAGCAACCCACTGCCCTCCTAAAGACAAATAATGTATATGAAACGCTCCAGTCTGGTTTTAGACCCCATCATAGCACTGAGACTGCACTCTTGAACATGGTAAATTACCTTTTAATGGCGTCAGACCAAGGTTCTGCATCTGTCCTCGTGCTCCTAGACCTTAGTGCTGCTTTTGACACCATCGATCAACACATTCTTTTGGAGAGATTGGAAACCTTAATCTTATCTGTCGGAAAGATATCAGTTTGTCTCTGTGGATGGTTTGTTCTCTCACAAATCAATTGTAAGTTTCGGTGTTCTGTTTTAGGACCACAATAGTTTTCACTATATATTTTACCTTTTGGTGATGTCATTCGGAAACATAATGTTAACTTTCACTGCTATGCAGATGATACACAACTGTACATTTTGATAAAACATGGTGAAGCCCCAAAATTTCCCTCCCTGGAAGCATGTGTTTCAGACATAAGGAAGTGGATGGCGGCAAATGTTTTACTTTTAAACTCGGACAAAACAGAGATGCTAGTTCTAGGTCCCAAAAAAACAAAGAGATCTTCTGTTGGATCTGACAATTAATTTTGATGGTTCTACAGTCGTCTCAAATAAAACTGTGAAGGACCTCGGCGTTACTCTGGACCCTGATCTCTCTTTTGACGAACATATCAAGAATATTTCAAGGATATTCTTGAAATATCTTCGTAACATTGCAAAAATCTTAAAATTTCTGTCCAAAAATGATGCAGAAAAGGTAATCTATGCTTTTGTTACTTCTAGGTTGGACTACTGCAATGCTCTACTTTCTGGCTACCCAGATAAAGCACTAAAGAAACTTCAGTTAGTGCTAAACACGGCTGCTAGAATTCTGACTAGAACCCAAACATTTGATCATATTACTCCAGTGCTAGCCTCCCTACACTGGCTTCCTGTTAAGGCTAGGGCTGATTTCAAGGTTTTACTGCTAACCTAAAAGCATTACATGGGCTTGCTCCTACCTGTCTCCCTGATTTGGTCCTGCCGTACATACCTACACGTACGCTACGGTCACAAGACGCAGGCCTCCTTATTGTCCCTAGAATTTCTAAGCAAACAGCTGGAGGCAGGGCTTTCTCCTATAGAGCTCCATTTTTATGGAATGGTCTGCCTACCCATGTGAGAGACGCAGACTCAGTCTCAACCTTTAAGTCTTTATTGAAGACTCATCTCTTCAGTAGGTCCTATGATTGAGTGTAGTCTGGCCCAGGGGTGTGAAGGTGAACGGAAAGGCACTGGAGCGACGAACCGCCCTTGCTGTCTCTGGCTGGCCGGTTCCCCTCTCTCCACTGGGATTCTCTGCCTCTGACCCTGTTACAGGGGCTGAGTCACTGGCTTACTAGTGCTGTTCCATGCCGTCCCTAGGAGGGGTGCGTCACTTGAGTGGGCTGAGTCCCTGACGTGATCTTCCTGTCCGGGTTGGTGCCCCCTCGGGCTCGTGTGGTGGAGGAGATCTTTGTGGGCTATACTCAGCCTTGTCTCAGAGTAGTAGGTCTTGCTGCTGCTCCAGTTTCAAGCCTGCGGCTATGGAACCCTGACCTGTTCACCAGATGTGCTACCTGTCCCAGACCTGCTGTTTTCAACTCTCTTAGAGACAGCAGGAGCGGTAGAGATACTCTGAATGCTCGGCTATGATAAGCCAACTGACATTTACTCCTGAGGTGCTGACCTGTTGAACCCTCTACAACCACTGTGATTATTATTATTTGACCATGCTGGTCATCTATGAACGTTTGAACATCTTGGCCATGTATTGTTATAATCTCCACCCGGCACAGCCAGAGAAGGACTGGCCACCCCTCAGAGCCTGGTTCCTCTCTAGGTTTCTTCCTAGGTTCCTGCCTTTCCAGGGAGTTTTTCCTAGCCACCGTGCTTCTACATCTGCATTGCTTACTGTTTGGGGTTTTAGGCTGTGTTTCTGTATAAGCACTTTGTGACATCTGCTGATGTAAGAAGGGCTTCATAAATACATTTGATTGATTGATTGAAGTCCATCATTGGTTTGAGGGATTACATAAGAAAACACTAGACTGTAGTATAGACTCTTCCCCCATAGTTACTGGTGAGAATCACCTTTCAAGTCTGGCAAACGAAATACAGGAAAAACTATAATGAGGATGGATGGAGACAGAAAGAGAGAAAGAGGGAGGGACAGGGTGTGGGAGAGATAGAGAATAATTTGGCTGACCGTCCATGAAAGGAGGAGGAGGTTGTTTTATCATTCCTCTGACGGGCAGCCCAGCACAAGTAACTTAGGGGAGCGTGGGAGTCAAGCACACCGGGAGGAGAGTGGGCTGTAATCATGGCTCTGGGACAAAGCAGCACTGTGCGCTCTCTCTCTCCTACCTCTCCCCTCTCTCGTCTCTCCCTCTGCTCTCTCTCCCACACTGCCTTCTCTGCCTCCCACACTACCCTCTGTTTCTCCTCGCTCTCCATGTCCTCCTCTCTCCTCCCTCTCTCCCCCTCCTCCCTCTCTTCCCACACTCCTCTCTCCCACACTACCCTCTGTTTCCCCTCTCTCTCTCTGTCCTCATCTCTCCCCCTCCTCCCACTCTTCCCACTCCCACCCGGTAGGGCCCGCCAGGCTGCCATTGTTCAGGATATCCCCTCGTTGTTAATAGCTTCCTGTACACTCAGAGAGGCCACAGAGAGAGACCCAGAGGCTGAGGCTGTCACACAGCACAGCAGAGAACACCACAGGGACAGAGCCAGAGATAGGGACAGGGAACAGGGATTATTACCACTGGGCACACCACATCATTTCTACGTGGAAAATTGGGTAATATTTGGTTGAGATGTTGATCAATGAGTTTACAACCTATAGTGACATACTCAAAAACACAGCCCAAAGTTAGTTGAATTGACAATGTGTTGTTATCACTATGCTTTTAAGCATCTAAAAGCACAACCAAATTCCAATGGAAAAACAACGTAGGATTTTTGGTATAGTCGTTACCCAAATGTCTATGACTGCGCTTTCAACCATTAAAAAGCACAGGAAAGTTCAAATGGGAATAAAATGTCAGATATTTCATTTATACAACTGATTAATCTGTTATCACTGTGATTCATCTAATAAGAGAGACAAATATCACCATTTAAAGGAGCTGTATGTACTGCTTGAATATTTCCATCTGAGCCACTGGCTTAATCACATTCTTTAACTTAGATTTTTGGTTGGTTGAGTTGGAGACGTGAATCCAATATATAATTTGTTAACTTGTCGACAAGTTATCAGGATATTTATTGTATTTCAAAAGTGATATTGAATTGTGTTTGGTTGTCAACGCAACCAAACATTTGAAGGAGATGTATCTTCTGCTTGGATAGTTCCACCTGTACCACTGACTTAGTCTGGCTTTAATTCCAGTTTGTCTACAAATAAAGCATGTATATGTTGTACTAAAGTCTCCACCTTAACCAAAAATCTAACTAAAAGAATAGGACTAAATCAAGTCAAACTTTAAATACACTTTAAATAAAGTTTCATTTGATTTACTCCTATTCTTTAACTTACATTTTTGGTTGAGATGGAGGTGTGAATTCAGCATATCAATTATTAAATTGTAGACTAAATGGAATTAAAGGGAAACTAAGTCAGTGGCACAAATGGAACTATACAAGCAGAAGATAAATTATCTTTGGTTGTCAACCAAAGATAGTTCAATATTACTTTTGTAATAAAGTAAATAGCTTGAAGTTAAGTTACATTAAAGTTGAGGTAACATTCAACCTTAAAATGAGTAACACATCCATGGCCACATTGAGGTTATTATAACTATATATTGTCTTATGTAATCATATAAAGTCTGCATGTTCACAATAGGTCTGTGGAGATCTTCACAATTGCTGTAATAATCTGTGCAGAATCTCGAACGTCATTGATCACTTGCACCATGTAATTTTAACATCATCTCAAAATTGGACCGTAATATATAGTCTATATACTGCATCTCTGAGCAAAGATACAGGTACACAGGGACACTGCAGTGTGTTTGAGGGATTGTTCCCATATGTTGAAGATTATATATTATTTTATTCATTAATTCATAATAAAATGTTTTAATGGAGAAGAGTGTCGTGCCTCCACCACTTTTTATGGATCTCGTGATATCATAGAATGTAAAAAGTGAACAGCCCCGCTACACAAGCATTTAGATAGGTATTACTGTTGGAGCTAGAAACACAAGCATTTAGCTAGGTATTACTGTTGGAGCTAGAAACACAAGCATTTAGCTAGGTATTACTGTTGGAGCTAGAAACACAAGCATTTAGCTAGGTATTACTGTTGGAGCTAGAAACACAAGCATTTAGCTAGGTATTACTGTTGGAGCTAGAAACACAAGCATTTAGCTAGGTATTACTGTTGGTGCTAGAAACACAAGCATTTAGCTAGGTATTACTGTTGGAGCTAGAAACACAAGCATTTAGCTAGGTATTACTGTTGGAGCTAGAAACACAAGCATTTAGCTAGGTATTACTGTTGGAGCTAGAAACACAAGCATTTAGCTAGGTATTACAGTACTGTTGGAGCAAGAAACACAAGCATTTAGCTAGGCATTACAGTACTGTTGGAGCAAGAAACACAAGCATTTAGCTAGGTATTACTGTTGGAGCTAGAAACACAAGCATTTAGCTAGGTATTACTGTTGGAGCTAGAAACACAAGAATTTAGCTAGGTATTACATTACTGTTATAGCTAGAAACACAAGCATTTAGCTAGGTATTACTGTTGGAGCTCGAAACACAAGCATTTAGCTAGGTATTACTGTTGGAGCTAGAAACACAAGCATTTAGCTAGGTATTACAGTACTGTTATAGCTAGAAACACAAGCATTTAGCTAGGTATTACAGTACTGTTATAGCTAGAAACACAAGCATTTAGCTAGGTATTACAGTACTGTTATAGCTAGAAACACAAGCATTTAGCTAGGTATTACTGTACTGTTGGAGCTAGAAACACAAGCATTTAGCTAGGTATTACTGTTGGAGCTCGAAACACAAGTATTTAGCTAGGTATTACAGTACTGTTGGAGCTCGAAACACAAGCATTTAGCTAGGTATTACAGTACTGTTGGAGCTAGAAACAAGCATTTAGCTAGGTATTACAGTACTGTTATAGCTCGAAACACAAGCATTTAGCTAGGTATTACAGTACTGTTGGAGCTAGAAACACAAGCATTTAGCTAGGTATTACTGCACTGTTATAGCTAGAAACACAAGCATTTAGCTAGGTATTACTGCACTGTTATAGCTAGAAACACAAGCATTTAGCTAGGTATTACTGCACTGTTGGAGCTAGAAATGCAAGCATTTTGCTACACCCACGATAACATCTGCAAAATATGTGTGTGACCAACAAACTTTGATTTGAAACACAATTTCTAAGAAATCCTCTATAGGATGTGAGATAGAAAAACTCCATCTTGTCTTGGCCATGGAAGGGTCTAGAAAAACATAATCTTGTCTTGGCCATGGAAAGGTCTAGAAAAACATTGTCTTGGCCATGGAAAGGTCCTGCTCAGCTGGTGAACTGAGTTGAGTTCATAGTGATGGTGCGACCTCTATTGATCTATATGGTCAGTTTAGTCTGTGTGGAGGGGGGGTTAAAGATCGTTCAGAAAGCCCCTATCTCCATGCCCCAGGGCCGGTAGGGCTGCTTCCCCAGGCTGGCCTGGCTGGCGGGGGTGTAGGCAGGGGAGCTGAGGGTGCTGGGGGACAGCAGGGGGAAGGCACTGAAGGGGAAGGGGAATGCCGACAGGGTGGAGAGAGAGGACAGAGAGAGGGGAGGGGAGAGCTTGGCGGTCACGGCAGCTGAGGAGGTCACAGTGAGGTTCAGTCCTGGGGGGAGGGGGGCAGCGCTGGGGGGGAGGGGGGCAGCGCTGGGGGGGACATGGCGAGGGCCCCCCTGGGCGTGGCTGTGCTCGGAGAGGGGGGTGGCACCGCTAAGCCTGCTGGGAGCATGGCCATGGGGCGAGGAACGTGGCGCTCTCTCAATCGGAGAGGAGGAGGATGAAGGAGTAGAAGAGGAGGATGACGGAGGGCTGTTGGAGGCGCTCTGTGGTAACTGTAACGTCGCCCCCTGCTGATGTTGATGGTGCTGCTGCCGGAGGAGGAGGTGGGCCAGGTGGGCGGAGGGGGGTGACCCGAAGGCCGAGCCCCAGGCCAGGTGCCCCAGCCCAGAGATGGAGAGGGCCTCCCTCTGGGAGGTGTAGCTGTTCAGGTGGGAGACCAGGCGGATCCTCAGGGGGTCAGCGCTGTCCAGCCCCTCGATGATGCTCAAGTAGCGGGCTGTCTCAGCCAGACACTCCCTGAAACCCAGACCTCGGTAGTCCGTGGCCAGAGCACGGGCATCAAAGTATCCTAGAAGGGAGAGGGAACAAGAACGGTTAATGAAGTGTTTTCAGCAAATAACACCAAACAAGTAGAGCCGGAATAACAGATGTCTAAGGAAGTGTACAGAAGTCTACTAATAACAATCAATTGTCCCCAGGGTGTGTCAAGCCAGGGAGAGAGTTAAAGTAAGCCTGCCTGACCTGTTTGACTATTGTAGACCTATTGGTGTGTTATTCAACATCTAAATCATTTATTAGATTTAATGAGATGCACATACAGTAGCTTGAGTTTCCAGAACAACTCAGTGAAGTGAGTTATCACTAACCTTATAGTCAATCAATATTATGGCACTTCAAAAACATGTTACAGTAATAATGAACTTATTATGGTTATTTATTCTAGTATTTAAAAAATCTAATGTACCTTTTCCTCCAGCAGCATGAAGCATCTTCAGATGTTCCACCGTCATCTGCAGAATCTCTGCTTTCTCCAGTTTAGCTGAACCCTGCAGGATTGCAGAACACAATGCACATTAATTTAACAAATTAAAACGCATCGAATATCTTTAAATCGTTGAATATATAAACTGGACATTTTTATTCGTAAGTTTCTGAAAAAGTGCGGAAAATGTATTAACTTTATTTTTCTCTATGAGTTCAAAGCACTAGATGGTATCCTGTCAAACATTTTTGATGGGGCGTTGGTTTTATGAAAGACGCGCGGATCGGATCGGATCTTACCTGCTTCTCAAACGCGCTGGGGACCAGTCTACGCAGCTCGGTGAGGCTGTTGTTGATTCTGTCGCGGCGCCGTTTTTCAATGATCTGTAAGAGAGATTGGAACATCTAGTCATTGCAGAAAGAGAATATTTAGCTCGTGTAAAAACGTGCGAATTACACACTTTTATGCACAACAATTCCAATGAGATATTGGGGAAATGGAGGTTACTCACTCCTCGGCGACGCTTTCTCGCATTCACTTGAGTTTTTGTTGATGGAGACATCGGCCCAAGGGGTGAACTCACGTTCCTGAAAGAAAAACACATACAATTATTATATTCATGTGTGTTATTTTTCAGAGGTCCCCAACCCTTTTCAATTACTGTACCACCAAATACATTTCGCTTTGTCTGGAGTACCCCTGAAGTACCCCCTCATGTGCATTTTAACAGTAACCCTATGGTCTCATGAGTCTTCAAGTACCCCTTGTTGATAGGCCAAGTACCACAGGGGTCCTCGTACCCCAGGTTGGGAACCACTTAGATAAATGCCACGGAAATTACCAAATTGCGCAATTCAGTTTCTGCTTTGCACACGTCTTTTCTTAAACAGCACCAAAGAAAGGGGTAAGATACTTGGAACAGGATTCGGAACGTATAATTGTAACGCAGTAAAAATGCAAATTACCCAAATATTGGACACAAACGTACCCATTTTCATCGGCACTCTCCTTCTCAACCTCAATGTTCTCGTCCAGCTCGCTGTCCGATGAGCTAAAATCGTGATTCCTTTTCATTTTAATCCGCTGCTGTTTTTCCCTCGTTCAGAGTACAGTACAGTGTATATATATATATAAAGTCCAAGTCTTCCAATTCTCCGACTCTCTGTGCGTCTGTCAGGTACACCTCGAGTTCATCCGTTTGAAGAACCAAACCCTCCCACCGTATCATTTCTACACAACTGCCACCCAGGAGGGGCGGGACATGGCACCATCATTTGCCAATTACGAGACAGCCATGAGTTTGAGTGACAGCACAGTTGCAAGCAAACTCTATGTCCTAGACACACCCCGGTCCTATGAATACGTTTGACAGGGGTCCAATAGACTTTCGGTTCGTGACACACTCGCCCCAGTGTCCGTCTGTCCATCCGCAAGCACTGTGGCTGTCTGTCCCGGTTGTGAGGAGTGGCTGGCCGGCTGTCAGCACGCGCTGGCCGTGGGAAAGTTTCTTAGCCCAAGGCTGATAACCAATCAGGGGCGACGCCGTCTCCGGCGTTTGGAATGAATGGGGCAATTGGTCGGGGCGACGGGCGGTCTAGAGGCTAGCGTGTGAACCTGTAATCCAATACTAACTCATCAAAAAGAGAGCCAGTGTACAAGAGAAAACTATGAGGTCTAATCCTACCCACCACGGAGCGGAGGGAGCGACGTAATGCGTAGTAAAGGCGCTTTAGGGACTGGAGAGGATGGGGACTGTGCCACAAAAAAAGTTAGAATGCTTCTCCAGTGTGTCACCACCACACCACATCCCCTGTGGGTCCCAATAATGGCCACACTCCCAAATCAATTGACAGACATTGTTTGTATATCCCCTCTCATCATGTGACAATCAGAGATAACTCTTACTGTTGAAGTGTTTTCATGTCACACACACATACGCCGTTCCTGTGCCGCTGGTGAGAGTTCTGTGTGAGGATCTTATTGTAGAGAAGGAAGCTCGGTTTATTGACCTGGTGTAAAAGAAGACAGGCAGGTCTGGAATCTCTCACTCCCAGACATATTCAAAATCCTTCAAAAATATATTTGGAAACGATTATGTCTACATGCAGCTTCTTGTTGATTCATTCAGGTATTAGACATCAGTTGAAATATGAATCAAAAAATGTGTCTGAAAATGTATTTCCATGTTTGAAGGCTTTCTATTACACTGCAATAAGAGGAACCAGGAAGTGATGGTAATATGTTCTGCTGGTCTTGGCTGTTTCCCAGAGTGACAGCCTGGCACGTTTCTCTACCTCCTGCCACTGTGACCTGACCACACAAATATTATGATAAAAGGAGTAAATGTGAGAGGGTCATAGTGCCCCCTGACCCCTGTCCATATAATCTTAGTCATTATGATCTGAAAGGTAAAACTGATCCTAGACCAGCACTCCAACTCTGAGACTCTCTATGAATTGTTGATCCTTATCGCTGTGAGTCCCTGTACTAACCCCCAGGCAGCTGTACTAACACCCAGCCAGCTGTACTAACCCCCAGCGAGCTGTACTAACCTCCAGCAAGCTGTACTAACCCCCAGGCAGCTGTACTAACCCCAGCCAGCTGTACTAACCCCCAGGTGGCTGTACTAACCCCCAGCCAGCTGTACTAACCTCCAGCAAGCTGTACTAACCCCCAGGCAGCTGTACTAACCCCAGCCAGCTGTACTAACCCCCAGGTGGCTGTACTAACCCCCAGCCAGCTGTACTAACCCCCAGCCAGCTGTACTAACCCCCAGCCAGCTGTACTAACCCCCAGGTGGCTGTACTAACCCCCAGCCAGCTGTACTAACCCCCAGGTGGCTGTACTAACCCCCAGCCAGCTGTACTAACCCCCAGCCAGCTGTACTAACCCCCAGGTGGCTGTACTAACCCCCAGGCAACTGTACTAACCCCCAGGTGGCTGTACTAACCCCAGGCAGCTGTACTAACCCCAGCCAGCTGTACTAACCCCCAGGTGGCTGTACTAACCCCCAGCCAGCTGTACTAACCCCCAGGCAGCTGTACTAACCCCAGCCAGCTGTACTAACCCCCAGGCAGCTGTACTAACCCCAGGCAGCTGTACTAACCCCAGGCAGCTGTACTAACCCCAGCCAGCTGTACTAACCCCCAGCCAGCTGTACTAACCCCCAGCCAGCTGTACTAACCCCCAGCCAGCTGTACTAACCCCAGGCGGCTGTACTAACCCCAGGCAGCTGTACTAACCCCCAGCCAGCTGTACTAACCTCCAGGCAGCTGTACTAACCCCCAGCCAGCTGTACTAACCCCCAGGCAGCTGTACTAACCCCAGGCAGCTGTACTAACCCCCAGCCAGCTGTACTAACCCCCAGCCAGCTGTACTAACCCCAGCCAGCTGTACTAACCCCAGGCAGCTGTACTAACCTCCAGGCAGCTGTACTAACCCCCAGCCAGCTGTACTAACCCCCAGGCAGCTGTACTAACCCCCAGCCAGCTGTACTAACCTCCAGGCAGCTGTACTAACCCCCAGCCAGCTGTACTAACCCCCAGGCAGCTGTACTAACCCCCAGGCAGCTGTACTAACCCCAGGCAGCTGTACTAACCCCCAGCCAGCTGTACTAACCCCCAGGCAGCTGTACTAACCCCCAGGCAGCTGTACTAACCCCCAGCCAGCTGTACTAACCCCCAGGCAGCTGTACTAACCCCAGGCAGCTGTACTAACCCCCAGCCAGCTGTACTAACCCCCAGCCAGCTGTACTAACCCCCAGGCAGCTGTACTAACCCCCAGCCAGCTGTACTAACCCCCAGCCAGCTGTACTAACCCCCAGCCCGCTGTACTAATTCCAGGTAGCTGTACTAACCCCCAGCCAGCTGTACTAACCCCAGCCAGCTGTACTAACCCCCAGCCAGCTGTACTAACCCCAGGCAGCTGTACTAACCCCAGCCAGCTGTACTAACCCCCAGCCAGCTGTACTAACCCCAGGCAGCTGTATGCATAATAGTCATCAGGCTGGGAGAGGAGAGGAGCTGCCTTGTTTAGAAACATGAATGAGAGGAAGGTCTTAGGGCTGTTTTCATGTTGTTATTGCTGCCTGCTACCAGCTAGTCTCAGGTTCAAACATGACACAGGCACTCCCACAAACTCCTAAATTCTGCTGCCTGCCGATTGTTAGTGGCTTGGCGGGCTGCGAGTCGGATGCTGGGTTCCCACGCTGCTGTTATTTTCTGCTCTGTTGTCTCTGTACTCCAGGCTCATCACATGTTGTGATTTCAGAGTGCTGCCTTTGAAGGTGACCGAGGAACACACACACGAACTCACTGGTACACGCACGCCCACACATCCAAATCAAATCAAATGTTATTGGTCACATACACGTGATTAGCAGATGTTATTGCGGGTGTAGTGAAATGCTTGTGTTTCTAGCTCCGGCAGTGCAGTAATATCTAACAAGTAATATCTAACAAATTACACAACATATACCCAATACACACAAATCTAAGTAGGGGGTCACTTAGAAATGTCCTTGTTTTTGCCATTAAAATAACATCAAAGGTATCAGAAATACAGTGTAGACATTTTTAATGTTGTAAATGACTATTGTAACTGGAAATGGCTGTTTTTTTATGGAATATCTACATACGCATACAGAGGTTCATTATCAGCAACCATCACTCCTCTGTTCCAATGGCACGTTGTGTTAGCTAAGTTTATCATTTTAAAAGGCTAATTGATCATTAGAAAACCCTTTTGCAATTATGTTAGCACAGCTGAAAACTGTTGTTCTGATTAAAGAAGAAATAAAACTGGCCTTCTTTAGACTAGTTAAGTATCTGGTGCATCAGCATTTGTGGGTTCGATTACAGGCTCAAAATGTCCAGAAACAAAGGACTTTCTTCTGAAACTCGTCAGATGCTGGCCTTCTAGGCAAAGTTGCAAAGAAAAAAAACATATCTCACACTGGCCAATAAAAATAAAAGATTAACATGGGCAAAATAATACAGACACTGGACAGAGGAACTCTGACTAGATGGCCAGCATCCAGGAGTCGCCTCTTCACTGTTGACGTTGAGGCTGGTGTTTAATGAAGCTGCCATTTGAGGACTTGTGAGGCGTCTGTTTCTCAAACTAGACACTCTAATTCACTTGTCCTCTTTCTCAGTTGTGCACCGGGGCCTCCCACTACTCTTTCTATTCTGGTTAGAGACAGTTTGCGCTGTTCTGTGAAGGGAGTAGTGCACAGCATTGTACGGGATATTACGTTTCTTGGCAATTTCTCACATGGAATAGCCTTCATTTCTCAGAACAAGAATAGACTGACGAGTTTCAGAAGAAAGTTCTTTGTTTCTGACCATTTTGAGCCTGTAATCAAACCCACAAATGCTGATGCACCAAATATTCAACTAGTTCAAAGAAGGCCAGTTTTATTGCTTCTTTAATCAGGACAGTTTTCAGCTGTGCTAACATAATTACAAAAGGGTTTCTAATGATCAATTAGCCTTTTAAAATGAAAACTTAGATTAGCTAACATAACGTGCCATTGGAACAGAGGAGTGATGGTTGTTGAAAGTGGGCCTCTGTAAGCCTAAGTCATTTACAACATTAACAATGTCTACACGGTATTTCTGATCAACTTGATGTTATTTTAATGGACAAAAAATGTGCTTTTCTTTCAAAAACAAGGACATTTCTAAATGACCCCAAACTTTTGAACGGTAGTGTACATATGGATGAGCGATGTCAGAGCAGAACGGACAGCCAAGGTCCTGGCTGTCCGTTCATAACCCCCCCCCCCCACTAGCCAATCAGACTGAAGCTCAGACAGTCATATCTCATGGTTGGCTTTGGGTTTTGGGTCCTGTGACTGTGACTGTCTGCAACACATAGGCCCTGTGTAGTCTACTGCAGAAGTTCATTACTCAAATGTTGTTATACCAAACCCTCTTTTCCCTGCCAAGCAAAGGGGGGAATACTCTGTCTACTGATTGATTGATGAAGTAAAGGATCAGTTGAAAGGGAAAGAGTTTGGGAAACCTTGCTCTAACTAACATGGGATAAGTTGGCGACTAACTGCGTGAGCCTTGTCCCCGTCCATGCCTTGTAGACAAAGGAAAGGCTAGCTTTGTCTCCACTCACTTGGAGAGGAAAGGCTAGCTTTGTCTCCACTCACTTGGAGAGGAAAGGCTAGCTTTGTCTCCACTCACTTGGAGAGGAAAGGCTAGCTTTGTCTCCACTCACTTGGAGAGGAAAGGCTAGCTTTGTCTCCACTCACTTGGAGAGGAAAGGCTAGCTTTGTCTCCACTCACTTGGAGAGGAAGCACTGGCAATTTCTCCCTGAGACGTGTGTGACACCCGCTCATTGTGAGGGGGGTGAGGGGGGTGCCATTGTTTGTTTGGCCGTGTTCGGTGGTCTGTACACACACACACACACACACACACACACACACACACACACACACACACACACACACACACACACACACACACACACACACACACACACACACACACACTGTCCGTCCATCATCCTCCTGGGTTTGTTTCTGGCGGTCTCTCTCTCTCTCTCACACCGTGCTTGACTCCATTCTTCACCCCTGTCCCAAGTGATTACACACAGTGTGTGTGCGTGTGCGTGCACGTGTGTGTGTGCATGCACGTGTATATGGAGGATGTGTTCAAGTGGTAACCCACTGACCTCCATGCCTATTGTTACTTTGTCCCATCCCCTAAGGGAAGTGCTTAGGGCCCCTCTGTCTCTCACGGTCAATCTACCACAGCCGTCTTTATGTCAGTCCCAGGTTTGACTGACTGTAGTCAGGAGGGTCACTTCCCATTGCCATGTATATTCAATGCAGAATCATTATGCCCACATGTTGAGTCCACTTGTTGGATGGAACTATGTTAGAAATTATAAGACATTTAACATGGCCAAAAATGGTGCCAAAGTTCATCCTACGAGAACACACTAGTGTACTTTTTACATCTTCATTATTTCCCAGCAATATTGGACTGTGCTTGTTGATTGTAGAATGGCGCCCTCGTAAATATGCAACTGCAGTAGCTATATGTGTTGTGCTGGAGGGAGTTTCTAGATAAGGAAATGGGCCGACAGGTTTAGCGTGAGTCCATTTTTACTCCCGGTGGGTAGCATTGACACCTAGAGACCACAGACATCTCTGGGGAGGCAAGGGGGAGGGGGGTGTACTTTCATCTAAATTCGGGTTTGGGGGACCGGATGTGTGCTTGAGGGCAATGAGCTAAAGATTGGATTGTCCGTGTTCATTTTAGCACTTTGACTGGTATGTTGATGCCAGTCAAAGTGTGATGTATTGCTGGTGAAATAATTTGAGGCAAATGCATATTCAGAATACAGTGTAAAATGTATACTGAACAAAAATATAAACCAACATGTAAAGTGTTGGTACCATGTTTCATGAGCTAAAATAAAAGATACCCGAAATTTTCCATATTCTCAAATTTGTTTACATCCCTGTTAGTGAGCATTTCTCATTTATCAAGATAGTTCATCCACCTGACAGGTGTTGCATATCAAGAAGCTGATTAAATCCTAGTTTGTACTGGGCAGATGGCAGACAGCATGAATGTCTTGTGGGCGAACGGTTTGCTGATGTCAACGTTGTGAACAGAGTGCCCCTTGGTGGCGGTGGGGTTATGGTATGGGCAGGCATAGGCTATGAACAATGAATACAATTACATTTTATCAATGGCAATTTGAATGCACAGAGATACCATGACGAGATCCTGAGGCCCATTATCGTGCCATTCATCCGCTGGAATCACCTCATGTTTCAGCATGATAATGCACAGCCCCATGTCGCAAGGACTTGTACACAATCCCTGGAAGCTGAAAATGTCCCAGTTCTTCCATGGCCTGCATACCAGACATGTCACCCATTGAGCATGTGTGGGATGCTCTGGATCGACATGTATGACAGCATGTTCTGTTCTGGCCAATATCCAGCAACTTTGCACAGCCATTAAAGAGGAGTGGGACAACATTCCTCAGGCCACAATCAACAGCCTGATTGACTCTATGCAAAGGAGATGTGTCGCGCTGCATGAGACAAACGGTGGTCACACCAGATAGTGACAGATAGTGACTGGTTTTCTGATCCACACCTCTACTCCACACCTCTGATCCACACCCCTAGGTTTCTGTGACCAACAGATGCATATCTGTATTCCCAGTCATGTGAAATCCATAGATTAGGGCCTAATATACTGCTCAAAAAAATAAAGGGAACACTTAAACAACACAATGTAACTCCAAGTCAATCACACTTCTGTGAAATCAAACTGTCCACTTAGGAAGCAACACTGATTGACAATAAATTTCACATGCTGTTGTGCAAATGGAATAGACAACAGGTGGAAATTATAGGCAATTAGCAAGACACCCCCAATAAAGGAGTGGTTTTGCAGGTGGTGACCACAGACCACTTCTCAGTTCCTATGCTTCCTGGCTGATGTTTTGGTCACTTTTGAATGCTGGCGGTGCTTTCACTCTAGTGGTAGCATGAGACGGAGTCTACAACCCACACAAGTGGCTCAGGTAGTGCAGCTCATCCAGGATGGCACATCAATGCGAGCTGTGGCAAGAAGGTTTGCTGTGTCTGTCAGCGTAGTGTCCAGAGCATGGAGGCGCTACCAGGAGACAGGCCAGTACATCAGGAGACGTGGAGGAGGCCGTAGGAGGGCAACAACCCAGCAGCAGGACCGCTACCTCCGCCTTTGTGCAAGGAGGAGCAGGAGGAGCACTGCCAGAGCCCTGCAAAATGACCTCCAGCAGGCCACAAATGTGCATGTGTCTGCTCAAACGGTCAGAAACAGACTCCATGAGGGTGGTATGAGGGCCCGACGTCCACAGGTGGGGGTTGTGCTTACAGCCCAACACCGTGCAGGACGTTTGGCATTTGCCAGAGAACACCAAGATTGGCAAATTCGCCACTGGCGCCCTGTGCTCTTCACAGATGAAAGCAGGTTCACACTGAGCACGTGTGACAGACGTGACAGAGTCTGGAGACGCCGTGGAGAACGTTCTGCTGCCTGCAACATCCTCCAGCATGACCGGTTTGGCGGTGGGTCAGTCATGGTGTGGGGTGGCATTTCTTTGGGGGGCCGCACAGCCCTCCATGTGCTCGCCAGAGGTAGCCTGACTGCCATTAGGTACCGAGATGAGATCCTCAGACCCCTTGTGAGACCATATGCTGGTGCGGTTGGCCCTGGGTTCCTCCTAATGCAAGACAATGCTAGACCTCATGTGGCTGGAGTGTGCCAGCAGTTCCTGCAAGAGGAAGGCATTGATGCTATGGACTGGCCCGCCCGTTCCTCAGACCTGAATCCAATTGAGCACATCTGGGACATCATGTCTCGCTCCATCCACCAACGCCACGTTGCACCACAGACTGTCCAGGAGTTGGCGGATGCATTAGTCCAGGTCTGGGAGGAGATCCCTCAGGAGACCATCCGCCACCTCATCAGGAGCATGCCCAGGCATTGTAGGGAGGTCATTCAGGCACGTGGAGGCCACACACACTACTGAGCCTCATTTTGACTTGTTTTAAGGACATTACATCAAAGTTGGATCAGCCTGTAGTGTGGTTTTCCACTTTAATTTTGAGTGTGACTCCAAATCCAGACCTCCATGGGTTGATAAATTGGATTTCCATTGATTATTTTTGTGTGATTTTGTTGTCAGCACATTCAACTATGTAAAGAAAAAAGTATTTAGTAAGATTATTTCATTCATTCAGATCTAGGATGTGTTATTTTAGTGTTCCCTTTATTTTTTTGAGCAGTGTATATTTATTTCAAGTGACTGATTTCCTTATATGAACTGTAACTCAGTAAAATCTTTGAAATTGTTTATATTTTTGTTCTGAATTGAATGAGTTGCTTAAATGTTTGACTACCTTCATTGTGTTATTTTTTAATGCACTTTTACAATTACATTTCCTGAAACATTGCTGATGTTACCAGTTCTGTATTCAGGTGTTTCAGGTTTAGTGTCTGGGTGTCTGAGTTCATTGTTACCCCCTCTGACAACACACACACACGCACGCACGCACACACACACACATACTTCCAGGCAACCACACACACACGTCAGAGAGCTGCCCCCCTGAAGCCCCTTGATCCTGGCAATGACGGGAGGTCAGAAGCCCAGCTGTGTGAAAGCCCCTCCACATCCTCCAAGTATTTCCACATTCTCCCCATCCTCCAAGTCTCTCCACATCCTCCACATCCTCCACATCCTCCAAGCCCTTCCACATCCTCCAAGCCCTTCCACATCCTCTAAGTCTCTCCACATTCTCAACATCCTCAAAGCCCCTCCACATCCTCCAAGTATTTCCACATTCTCCCCATCCTCCAAGTCTCTCCACATCCTCCACATCCTCCACATCCTCCAAGCCCTTCCACATCCTCTAAGTCTCTCCACATCCTCAACATCCTCAAAGCTCCTCCACATTCTCTAAGCCCCTACACATCCTACACGTCTCGCGCGCAGCTGAGAACCAACACTGCTTGTGAGATCCCGTGAAATTGATCCCTTCAGGGGGCAGGACTGGGGCAGGACTGGGCAGGACTGGGGCAGGACTGGGGCAGGACTGGGGCAGGACTGGGGCAGGACTGGGGCAGGACTGGGCAGGACTGGGGCAGGACTGGGGCATGGTCGGCTTAGGACTGGGGCAGGACTGGGGCATGGTCGGCTTAGGACTGGGCAGGACTGGGGCATGGTCGGCTTAGGACTGGGGCAGGACTGGGGCATGGTCGGGTTAGGACTGGGGCAGGACTGGGTTAGGACTGGGGCAGGACTGGGGCAGGACTGGGTTAGGACTGGGGCAGGACTGGGGCAGGACTGGGGCATGCTGTGGGCCGCCGCCGTGAGAGGACTGTCTGTCTGTCTGGAGGAGACACTGACGGAGGGGAGGAAGCAGCGACGAGGAGAGAGAGAATCAGAGACAGAGCAAGACATAGAGAGAAAGAGAGAGAGACATAGAGAGCCTGAAGGGAAGGCATTCTTCTTTCATGTTGTTCTGTCTGTCTGGTGCTCTCCTGGTGCTCCCGTCTATAAACCATGACTGTCTGCTAGGCTTGTTAGGATACAACCACATCAATGATACTATCCTGACCCTAATTGCAGTAGCTTCAGACCAGAATGTCTAGTCAATCACTCTGGAATCTATTCTACGCTTCTTTGTCTGCCTCCCCCTCTAAGACTGTTTATAGGAACATTCTGGAACAATCATCATTCATGTACATTTGTTTTGTAGTTAATCGAGTGCCTGTTGGCCTCATAGAGAACTGCACTGTATATTATAGCACTGCTTTTGGCATAATAAAATGTCCTTCTTGTCTAATGTAAAGTGCATAATACTTCAACCTGGACTCAGGGGTAGACGTAACATAGTAAAAGTAAAACAGAGACATTCCAATTAGTATGAACATGTTTCCTATGATATGTATTCATTTTGGGATGTCCATTATACATTTTGTTTGATATGTTACGAATTACAATTCATATGATATGTTAAGAATTGCAATACATACAATATGTTACAAATTGCAATTTGTACAAAATGTTATACATTTTCACAAAATGTTATACATTTTCACAAAATGTTATCAATTTGCACAAAATGTTATCAATTTGCTAAATGTATGATATGTTACTAATTCCAATTTGTTGTGGCTAACGTTAGCTAGGTGACAAACATTAGCTTGGCTAGGGGTTAGGGGTTAAGGATAGGGTTAGGTGAAGGCTTAGCTACTATGTGGTTGCAAAGTAGCTAAAAAGTAGTAAGTAGTTGTAAAGTTGCTAATTAGCTAAAATGCTAAAGTTGTCCATGATAACAATCGTACATGCAACCTTTGGGTTGCTAGACGTTCACGTTATATGCCTACCCATCCACCCGACCATCCACCCTACTTTAGTTTTTGCCTTAAGTAACTGTCTGTCTTATGTAACAATACCAAACGTAACATATTATACTGATATCTGTGTCACGGATTTACCTTTAATATGTTATGTCTAGTCTAAGAGACCAGGCTGAAGTCTTATATACTTAGCTAAACTCAGCAAAAAAAAGAAATGTCCTCTCACTGTCAACTGCGTTTATTTTCAGCAAACTTAACATGTGTAAATATTTGTATGAACATAACAAGATTCAACAACTGAGACATAAACTGAACAAGTTCCACAGACATGTGACTAACAGAAATGGAATAATGTGTCCCTGAACAAAGGGGGGGTCAAAATCAAAAGTAGCAGTCAGTATCTGGTGTGGCCACCAGCTGCATTAAGTACTGCAGTGCATCTCCTCCTCATGGACTGCACCAGATTTGCCAGTTCTTGCTGTGAGATGTTACCCCACTCTTCCACCAAGGCACCTGCCAGTTCCTGGACATTTCTGGGGGGGAATGGCCCTAGCACTCACCCTCCGATCCAACAGGTCCCAGACGTGCGCAATGGGATTGAGATCCGGGCTCTTCGCAGGCCATGGCAGAACACTGACATTCCTGTCTTGCAGGAAATCACACACAGAACGAGTAGTATGGCTGGTGGCATTGTCATGCTGGAGGGTCATGTCAGGATGAGCCTGCAGGAAGGGTACCACATGAGGGAGGAGGATGTCTTCCCTGTAACGCGCAGCGTTGAGATTGCCTGCAATGACAACAAGCTCAGTCCGATGATGCTGTGACACACCGCCCCAGACCATGACGGACCCTCCGCCTCCAAATCGATCCCGCTCCAGAGTACAGGTCTCGGTGTAACGCTCATTCCTTCGACGATAAACGCGAGTCCGACCATCACCCCTGGTGAGACAAAACCACAACTCGTCAGTGAAGAGCACTTTTTGCCAGTCCTGTCTGGTCCAGCGATGGTGGGTTTGTGCCCATAGGCGACGTTGTTGCCGGTGATGTCCGGTGAGGACCTGCCTTACAACAGGCCTACAAGCCCTCAGTCCACCCTCTCTCAGTCTATTGCGGACAGTCTGAGCACTGATGGAGGGATTGTGCGTTCCTGGTGTAACTCAGGCAGTTGTTCTTGCCATCCTGTACCTGTCCCGCAGGTGGGATGTTCGGATGTACCGATCCTGTGCAGGTGTTGTTACATGTGGTCTGCCACTGCGAGGACGATCAGCTGTCCGTCCTGTCTCCCTGTAGCGCTGTCTTAGGCGTCTCACAGTACGGACATTGCAATTTATTGCCCTGGCCACATCTGCAGTCCTCATGCCTCCTTGCAGCATGCCTAAGGCGCATTCATGCAGATGAGCCGGGACCCTGGGCATCTTTCTTTTGGTGTTTTTCAGAGTCAGTAGAAAGCCCTCTTTAGTGTCCTAAGTTTTCAGAACTGTGACCTTAATTGCCTACCGTCTGTACTCTGTTAGTGTCTTAACAACCGTTCCACAGGTGCATGTTCATTAATTGTTTATGGTTAATTGAACAAACATGGGAAACAGTGTTTAAACCCTTTACAGTGAAGGATTTTTACGAATTATCTTTGAAAGACAGGGTCCTGAAAAAGGGACATTTCTTTTTTTGCTGAGTTTATGAATGACAACTGTTGCTCCCTGCCTGCTGGCTGTTAGGTTCCTCTGGTTAACCTGCTGCTCTGCAGTAGAGTAAAGAAACATGCAGCAATGGGGGTTTGATCACACTGAGCAACTGCACGTCCCCCTTCAGCTCTGCATGTCACAGGGCTGTCTACAGTTTACTAGACAAAAGTACCAGAGACCTCCTAAACCCAGGCCCCATCCACCAAATACCCCATATCACAACCTGTGCAGTCTGCATTGTAAAACAGCCCCCCCTCCACCCTCCTCTACCCATGGTAAAACAGCCCCCCCTCCACCCTCCTCTACCCATGGTAAAACATCCCCTCCTCTACCCTCCTCTACCCATGGTAAAACAGCCCCCACTCCACCATTCTCTAACCATGGTAAAACAGCCCCCTCTCCACATGCAACATGTGTAAAATGAGGATTGGGGCCCAGTGGCTCGGTCATCTGCTCTCTGTAATTGCTTTTCCATGCTTGACTCTCGTTAGGCACATTTACAGGGTGCTGTCTGCTCGCTGGTTGAGGAGCATTGAAACGCACTGGACCTGCTAAAGCAATAAACTGAACAGTTCTAAAGAACCAGAAAACACCAGACAGAACCAGAAAACACTAGATTCTAAAAGAACCAGAAAATACTACATTCTAAAATCACCAGAACGAGGAAACACTAGATTCTAAAATCACCAGAACGAGAAAACACTAGATTCTAAAAGAACCAGGAAACACTAGATTCTAAAATCACCAGAACGAGAAAACAGTAGATTCTAAAATCACCAGAACGAGAAAACACTAGATTCTAAAAGAACCAGAAAATACTACATTCTAAAATCACCAGAACGAGGAAACACTAGATTCTAAAATCACCAGAACCAGAAAACACTAGATTCTAAAAGAACCAGAAAGCACTAGATTCTAAAATCACCAGGAAACACTAGATTCTAAAAGAACCAGAAAGCACTAGATTCTAAAAGAACCAGAAAGCACTAGATTCTAAAAGAACCAGAAAGCACTAGATTCTAAAAGAACCAGAAAGCACTAGATTCTAAAAGAACCAGAAAGCACTAGATTCTAAAAGAACCAGGAAACACTAGATTCTAAAAGAACCAGGAAGCACTAGATTCTAAAAGAACCAGAAAGCACTAGATTCTAAAATCACCAGGAAACACTAGATTCTAAAAGAACCAGAAAGCACTAGATTCTAAAAGAACCAGAAAGCACTAGATTCTAAAAGAACCAGAAAGCACTAGATTCTAAAAAAAACAGAAAGCACTAGATTCTAAAAGCACCAGAACCAGAAAGCACTAGATTCTAAAAGCACAAGAACCAGAAAGCACTAGATTCTAAAAGAACCAGAACCAGAAAGCACTAGATTCTAAAAGCACCAGAACCAGAAAGCACTAGATTCTAAAAGAACCAGAACCAGAAAGCACTAGATTCTAAAAGCACCAGAACCAGAAAGCACTAGATTCTAAATGAACCAGAAAGCACTAGATTCTAAATGAACCAGAAAGCACTAGATTCTAAAAGAACCAGAACCAGAAAGCACTAGATTCTAAAAGAACCAGAAAGCACTAGATTCTAAAAGAACCAGAAAGCACTAGATTCTAAACGCACCAGAACCAGAAAGCACCAGAAAGCACTAAAAGAACCAGAAAGCACTAGATTCTAAAAGCACCAGAACCAGAAAGCACTAGATTATAAAAGAACCAGAAAGCACTAGATTCTAAAAGCACCAGAACCAGAAAGCACTAGATTCTAAAAGCACCAGAACCAGAAAGCACTAGATTCTAAAACCACCAGAAACAGAAAGCTCTAGAATCTGCCTGTAAAATGGACCAAGGTACATTGAAGGCCACATGCACGAATTGTCTGCTAGTTCAGGCTGTTTTATTTCTGTGACATTGTGGCCTTCACAGTTTACGATCTAATAACTGATCAAAGTAAACAAGGCTTGAGCCATGTGGGAAACCCCAGTAACAGTCGACAGGCAGGTTAACGCTGATATTTCACATAGAACCAGTTTTACAAGCTCTATCAGGACTGTGTAGTAATTATGTCAGTCAGTCAGAAGGGCTGGTGACTAAACATCCATTACATCAGTGTTTGTTTCAGGGCCCAAGGGCTCAGATGGGCCTGGAGTTACTGGTGAGTGATCTGAGAGAGTATGGATAGCCTCACTGTGCTGTTTCTGTTAGCCTGATTACTGTTTATTTGGCTGTTAGTCTGACAGGGTACTCAGTGGTCAAACACAAACGCACACACACACAGCATTGACAGGCTGTTTTCAGAAGGTCCCGTGGCAACACAAGAACACTGGGGTCACACCCTCCCCCCTCCCACCGGAACCCTGAGACTAAAACTACAAATGTTCCCGCCCGACCAGCCCTACTTAATAACTGCATAACCACATGCAGTATGAACACTTATAAATCTTTGTTGTGTCTTCCGTGGCTCCAGATGCATTCTATACATGAGGGAACTTTCCCTGCTCTTTTCCAGAGAAATAACTGGTGTAATTGTTTCTATTTTTAAAACATTTGTTTTTGATGTAGACTTTTTATAATAAGCTCTTCCCACAGATGCACATGTCATGCAGAGCCTTGAAAACATCACATGCTGTCCCACCACACACACACACACACACACACACACACACACACACACACACACACACACACACACACACACACACACACAGACTTGCTCAAGATGGTAGACTATGCACACAATGGTGGAAAAAGCACCCAATTGTCATACTTGAGTAAAAGTAAAGATACCTTAATTGAAAATGACTGGAGTAGAAGTTAAAGTCAGTCAGTAAAATACTACTTGACAGTAAAAGTCTAAAAGTATTTGGGTTTAAATAAACTTAAGTATCAAAAGTAAAAGTAGTTGCTAAAATATAAAGTATGAATGATTTCAAATTCCTTATATTAAGCAAACCAGATGGTGCCATTTTCTTGTTTTTTAATTTACGGAAAGCCAGGGGGAACACTAACACTCAGACGTAATTTATAAACAAAGAATGTGTGTTTAGTGAGTCCACCATATTAGAGGCAGTAGGGATGACAAGGGAAGTTCTCTTGATAAGGGTGTGAATTGGACCCTTTTTCTGTCCATCTAATCGTTCAAAATGTAACGAGTACTTTTGGGTGTCAGGGAAAATATAAGAAGTAAAAAGTACATTGTTTTCTTCAGGAATGTAGTGAAGTAAAGTAAACATTGTCCAAAATATAAATAGTAAAGTACAGATACCCCAAAAAACGACTTAAGTAGTACTTTAAAGTATGTTTAATTAAGTACTTTAAAAGTATTGACTTTTTTCACATTTTTGTTGCAGCCTGAATTTAAAATTAATTAAATGTAGATGTTTTTTGTCTCTGGCCTACACACAATACCCCATAATGTCAAAGTGGAATTATGAATTTTTGAATTTTTACAAATTTATTAAAAAAAATTAAAAGCTGTAATGTCTTAAGTCAATAATTATTCAACCCCTTTCATATGGTGTCAGATGATTCTAGGAGTGGTGGTTGGAGTCAGGCGCAGAGAGCAGAGGTAAAGTATACAGTCTTTATTTTCTCCGGCAACAAACTGGTCACGCCAAAACAGAAGGGCGCGTAATAATAATGACCAACCCAACACAGGGCAAAACGGTCCGAAGAGAGAAAATAAGACGTCAGCCAGCACAAAACACCAAAACACAAAAACATCCAAAATACAACTAGCGAAGCAACTACATTCACAGGCCCACCATCCTGAGTGGACAACAAACAATCCCGCACAAAAATCCCAACTGAAAACACACATTAAATAAGTCCCCACTAATGACATACACAAAACAGGTGCGGAACAGACAGACAAACTAAACGAAACTGAAACAACGATCGGTGGCAGCTAATAGGCCGGCGACGACGACCGGCGAGCGCCGCCCGACCGAGGAGGGGCGCCACTTTCGTTGGATCCTGTGACAGTACCCCTCCCCTGACGCGCGGCTCCAGCCGCGCGCCGACGCCGGCCTCGGGGACGGCCCGGAGGGCGAGGCGCCGGCCGATCCGGTCGGCGACGGTGGAAGTCCAACAGCATAGGGGGGTCCAGAACGTCCGCCGCCGGAACCCAGCACCTCTCCTCCGGACCGTACCCCTCCCAGTCCACGAGGTACTGCAGGCCCCCTACCCGACGTCGGGAGTCCAGGATGGCTCGGACTGTGTACGCCGGGCTCCCCCCGATGTCCAGGGGGGGCGGGGGGGCCTCCAGCACCTCACTGTCCTGCAGCGGACCAGCTACCACCGGCCTGAGGAGAGACACATGAAACGAGGGGTTAATACGGTAATACGAAGGAAGTTGCAACCTGTAACACACCTCGTTTATCCTCCTCAGGACTTTGAACGGCCCCACAAACCGCGGACCCAGCTTCCGGCAGGGCAGGCGGAGAGGCAGGTTCCGGGTCGAGAGCCAGACTCTATCCCCCGGGTTAAACACGGGGGCGTCACTGCGGTGGCGGTCAGCGCTCTCCTTGTGTCGTTCGCTCGCCCTCCTTAAACATTCCTGGACCGCGTTCCAGGTCTCCTGAGAGCGCTTGACCCATGCTTCCACCGCAGGAGCCTCCGTCTGGCTCTGTTGCCATGGCACCAGGACCGGCTGATACCCCAGCACCACCTGGAAGGGTGACAGATTAGTGGAGGAGTGGCGCTGAGAGTTCTGGGCCATCTCGGCCCATGGCACGAACTGCGCCCACTCCCCTGGCCGGTCCTGGCAATATGACCGCAGGAACCTGCCCACATCCTGGTTGATGCGCTCTACCTGCCCATTACTCTCGGGGTGGAATCCCGAGGTCAGGCTGACCGAGACCCCCAGCCTCTCCATAAACGATTTCCATACCCTGGACGTAAACTGGGGACCTCGATCAGATACGATGTCCTCGGGCACCCCATAGTGCCGGAAGACGTGAGTGAACAGGGCCTCCGCGGTCTGCAGGGCCGTAGGAAGACCGGGCAAAGGGAGCAGACGGCAGGACTTCGAGAACCTGTCCACAACGACCAGGATCGCCGTGTTCCCCTGAGACGGCGGGAGATCCGTAAGGAAATCCACCGAGAGGTGAGTCCATGGCCACTGTGGAACAGGGAGGGGCTGTAATTTCCCTCGAGGTAGGTGCCTAGGAGCCTTACACTGAGCGCATACTGAACAGGACGAGACATAACGCCGGACATCCTCAGCCAAGGTGGGCCACCAGTACCTCCCCTTCAGGCCCCGCACTGTCCGTTCCACCCCAGGATGACCCGAGGAGGGTAGAGTATGGGACCATCGGATCAGGCGATCGCGAACATCAAGCGGAACGTATTTCAGGCCCACGGGACACTGCGACGGAGTAGGTTCTGACCGAACCGCCCGCTCGATGTCCGCATCCACCTCCCATACCACCGGTGCCACCAGACAGGAGGCGGGAAGTATGGGAGTAGGATCGATGGTCCGCTCCTCGGTGTCGTAGAGACGCGACAGTGCGTCAGCCTTCCGGTTCCGGGAACCTGGAATGTACGAGAGAGTGAAGTTAAACCTCGTGAAAAACATGGCCCACCTCGCCTGACGGGGATTAAGCCTCCTCGCTGCCCGAATATACTCCAGGTTACGGTGGTCGGTCCAGATGAGAAAAGGGTGACGTGCCCCCTCAAGCCAATGTCTCCACACCGTCAAAGCCCTGACCACGGCTAACAGCTCCCGGTCCCCCACATCATAATTGCGCTCCGCCGGGCTCAGCTTCTTAGAAAAGAACGCGCATGGGCGGAGCTTCGGAGGAACGCCCGAACGCTGCGACAGCACAGCTCCTACCCCAGCCTCGGACGCGTCCACCTCCACCATGAATGGCAAAGAGGGGTCCGGATGCGCTAGGACAGGTGCATTGGTAAACAGAACCTTCAGACGATGAAAGGCTCTGTCCGCCTCTGCTGACCATCGTAGCCGCACCGGCCCCCCCTTCATCAGTGAGGTAATGGGAGCTGCTACCTGGCCAAAACCCCGGATAAACCTCCGATAATAATTAGCGAACCCCAAGAACCGCTGCACCTCCTTCACAGTGGCTGGGGTTGGCCAATTACGCACAGCCGTTACGCGGTCACACTCCACCTCCACCCCCGAGGTGGAAATGCGATATCCTAGAAATGAGACGGCTCTTTTGAAGAACTCACATTTCTCAGCCTTGACGTATAGGTTATGCTCCAGCAGCCGCCCAAGCACTTTACGCACCAGGGACACATGCTCGGCGCGTGTGGCGGAGCAGATCAGGATGTCATCGATGTACACCACCACACCCTGCCCGAGCATGTCCCTAAGGACTTCGTCTACAAAGGATTGGAAGACGGCGGGAGCATTCTTTAACCCATACGGCATGACGAGGTACTCATAATGGCCAGATGTGGTACTAAATGCGGTTTTCCACTCGTCTCCCTCTCGGATACGCACCAAGTTATACGCACTCCTGAGATCCAATTTCGTGAAGAAGCGCGCCCCGTGAAATGACTCCACTGCCGTAGCAATGAGAGGTAGCGGGTAACTGAAACCCACTGTGATAGCATTTAGACCTCTATAGTCAATGCACGGGCGCAGACCTCCCTCCTTTTTCTTCACGAAAAAGAAGCTCGAGGAGACGGGGGATTTAGAGGGCCGAATGTATCCCTGTCTCAAGGACTCAGTGACGTATGTATCCATAGCCACTGTTTCCTCCTGAGACAGAGGATACACGTGACTCCTAGGAAGAACCGCGTCAGCCTGGAGGTTTATCGCACAATCTCCCTGTCGATGGGGGGGTAATTGAGTCGCCTTCGTCTTACTGAAGGCGATAGCCAAATCGGCATACTCTGAGGGAATGTGCACGGTGGAGACTTGGTCTGGACTCTCCACCGTAGTCGCACCGATGGAAACTCCTATGCACCTACCTGAGCACTCCCTCGACCACCCCGTAAGAGCCCTCTGTCTCCACGAAATCTGGGGGTTGTGAGTGGCTAGCCAGGGGATTCCCAGTACCACCGGAAACGCTGGGGAGTCAATGATGAACAGGCTGAGACGCTCCACATGACCCCCCCACGTCTGCATAACCAGTGGCACTGTGACCTCCCCTACTTGGCCTGACCCTAGCGGTCGACTATCTAGGGCGTGCACGGGGAAGGGGTGGTCCAGCTGAACCAGGGGGATCCCTAACCTCTTCGCTAACCCATGGTCCATAAAACTCCCAGCTGCACCTGAATCGACTAGCGCCTTATACTGGAAGTGAGGGGAAAAATTAGGGAAACAAACGGAGGTGTACAAGTGATCGACAGGGGGCTCTGGGTGTGGCTGGTGCGGACTCACCTGGGGGGCCGAAGCGGTGCTCTGCCTGCCCTCCGAACTCCCGGAGGGACCTCTCCAGCACCGGTCCACAGTGTGTCCTCTGTGTCCACATCGGGTGCAAGAGAGACCCCTCCCTCCGGTCCTCCTCGGTGCAGCCCCCCCTATCTCCATGGGCTGTGGAGCGGGAGGACTGGTAGGCGGAACGAACAGGCCCCGACTGGAACGTCCCCGGGCAGCTAGCAGGTTGTCCAATCTGATGGACAAATCCACCAGTTGGTCCAGAGTGGAGGTGTTGTCCCTACATGCCAGCTCCCGGCGGACGTCCTCGCGAAGGCTACACCTATAGTGGTCTATCAGGGCCCGCTCGTTCCACCCCGATCCAGCGGCGAGAGTCCGGAATTCCAATGCGAAATCCTGAGCGGTCCTCGTCTCCTGCCTCAAATGGAATAGTAGCTCACCCGCCGCCCTGCCCTCCGGGGGATGATCGAAAACCGCCCGGAAGCGGCGGGTGAACTCCGGGTAGTCACCCCGGGCCGAGTCTGGACCTTCCCAGACCGCATTGGCCCATTCCAGGGCTCGACCCGTGAGACACGAGACGAGGACGCTCACCCTCTCTTCGTCGGAGGGAGGGGGGCGGACGGTCGCCAGGTACAGTTCCAGTTGGAGCAAGAACCCCTTGCACCCAGCGGCCGTTCCATCGAACTCCCTGGGCGGTGAAATCCGGATCCCGCCGGCACCCGCTTCTGTGGGTGTGGATATGTGCGTAGGGTGAGGGACCGGAGCTGGTCTGGCTGGGGAGGCACCTCTCTCCCAGCTCTCCAACCGGGCCAACACCTGATCCATGGCCGAGCCTAGGCGATGGAGGAGGCCGGCATGTTGGGAGACCTGCTCAGCCATGGATGGCGCTTCTGCTCCTGCTGACTCCATAGGTTTTGGTGCGGGATTCTGTCAGATGATTCTAGGAGTGGTGGTTGGAGTCAGGCGCAGAGAGCAGAGGTAAAGTATACAGTCTTTATTTTCTCCGGCAACAAACTGGTCACGCCAAAACAGAAGGGCGCGTAATAATAATGACCAACCCAACACAGGGCAAAACGGTCCGAAGAGAGAAAATAAGACGTCAGCCAGCACAAAACACCAAAACACAAAAACATCCAAAATACAACTAGCGAAGCAACTACATTCACAGGCCCACCATCCTGAGTGGACAACAAACAATCCCGCACAAAAATCCCAACTGAAAACACACATTAAATAAGTCCCCACTAATGACATACACAAAACAGGTGCGGAACAGACAGACAAACTAAACGAAACTGAAACAACGATCGGTGGCAGCTAATAGGCCGGCGACGACGACCGGCGAGCGCCGCCCGACCGAGGAGGGGCGCCACTTTCGTTGGATCCTGTGACATATGGCAAGCCTAAATAAGTTTAGGAGTAAAAATGTGCTTAACAAGTCATATAATAAGTTGCATGGACTCACTCTGTGTGCAATAATAGTGTCAAACCTGATTTCTGAATGAGTACCTCATCTCCCCACACATACAGGTAATTGTAAGGTCCCTCTGTTGAGCAGTGAATTTAACACACAGGTTCAGACACAAGGATCAGGTAGGTTTTTTAAAGCCTAGTACAGAAGGACTCCTATTGGTAGATAAAATAACATTAAAAAAAGCAGATATTGAATATCCGTATGAGCATGGTGAAGTTATTAATTACACTTTGGATGGTGTATCAATACACCCAGTCACTACAAAGATACAGGCGTCCTTCCGAACTCCGTTGCCGGAGAGGAAGGAAACTGCTCAGGGATTTCACCATGAGACCAATGGTGACTTTAAAACAGTTACAGAGTTTAATGGCTATAATAGGAGAAAACTGACGATGGATAAACAACATTGTAGTTACTCCACAATACTAACCTAATTGACAGAGTAAAAAGACAGCCTTTACATTATAAAATATTCCAAAACATGCATCCTGTTTGCAACAAATCACTAAAGTAATACTGTACAAAATGTGGCAAACAATTCACTTTTTGTCCAGAATACAAAGTGTTATGTTTGGGGCACATCCAATACAGCACATTACTGAGTACCACTCTTTATATTTTCAAGCATAGTGGTGGCTGCATCATGTTATGGGTATGCTTGTAATCGTTAAGGACTGGGGAGTATTTCAGGATAAAAAATAAACGGAATGGAGCTAAGCACAGGCAAAATCCTGGAGGAAAACCTGGTTCAGTCTGCTTTCCACCAGACACTAGGAGATGAAATCACCTTTCAGCAGGACAATAACCTAAAACACAAGGCCAAATATACACTGGAGTTGCTTACCAAGAAGACAGAGAATGTTCCTGAGTGGCCGAGTTACAGTTTTGACTTAAATCTACTTATATCTATGGCAAGACCTGAAAATGGTTTTCTAGCAATGATCAACAACCAATTTGACAGAGCTTGAAGACATTTGAAAAGAATAATGGGCAAATGTTGTACAATCCAGGTGTGGAAATCTCGAGACTTACCAAGAAAGACTCACAGCTGTAATCACTGTCAAAGGTGTGTAACGATCGTTGTTGTAATGATGGTCGGACCAAGATGCAGCGTGGGTAGGTTAATCATTTTTTATTTATGATAACCGGCAGCAAAACAATAAAGAGTAACCAACGAAACGTACAGCTTAGGGCTAAAAGCTACAATACAAAATCAAGATCCCACAAACAACAGGTGGGAAAAGGCTGCCTAAATATGATCCCCAATCAGAGACAACGATAGACAGCTGCCTCTGATTGGGAACCATACCAGGCTAACATAGAAATACAAACAACTAGAGAACCCACCCTAGTCACACCCTGCCCTAACCAAAATAGAGAATAAAAAGGCTCTCTAAGGTCAGGGCGTGACAAGGTGCAACTACAAAGTATTGACTTGGGGGTGTGAATACTAAATATTTCGGTATTTCATTTTCAAATCAACTGGAAACATCTCTAAAAACATGTTTTCACTTTGTGATGATGGGGTGTTGTGTGTAGGTGGGTGAGAAGTAATATCAATTTAGTCCACTTTTAATTCAGGCTGTAACACAACCAAATGTGGAATAAGTCAAGGGGTATGAATACTTTCTGAAAGTACTGTATCCTACGACCCTCGTGTAAATGCAGACACTTGCACACTCACAATTTCCTTACCTTCCATGTCCTCACAGACAAATAACCATACATAAATGTATTCAGGAACACACACACAATTTCCTATGACATTCTGAGTTGTGCCATTTGCAGGTCATGCTCTCTCTCTCTCACACACACACACACACACACGCACGCACGCACACACGCACGCACGCACGCACGCACGCACGCACGCACGGACTCACACACACACTAACACACTGACTTGTTCAAGATGGTAGACTACTCTCTACCCCTCCTCTTAACCCCCCACCATGTCCTACTCTCTACCCCTAACCCCCCACCATGTCCTACTCTCTACCCCTAACCCCCCACCATGTCCTACTCTCTACCCCTAACCCCCCCACCATGTCCTACTCTCTACCCCTCCTCTTAACCCCCCCCACCATGTCCTACTCTCTACCCCTCCTCTTAACCCCCACCATGTCCTACTCTCTACCCCTCCTCTTAACCCCCCACCATGTCCTACTCTCTACCCCTCCTCTTAACCCCCCACCATGTCCTACTCTCTACCCCTAACCCCCCACCATGTCCTACTCTCTACCCCTAACCCCCACCATGTCCTACTCTCTACCCCTCCTCTTAACCCCCCACCATGTCCTACTCTCTACCCCTCCTCTTAACCCCCCCACCATGTCCTACTCTCTACCCCTCCTCTTACCCCCCCCACCATGTCCTACTCTCTACCCTTAACCCCCCACCATGTCCTACTCTCTACCCCTCCTCTTAACCCCCCACCATGTCCTACTCTCTACCCCTCCTCTTAACCCCCCACCATGTCCTACTCTCTACCCCTCCTCTTAACCCCCCACCATGTCCTACTCTCTACCCCTCCTCTTAACCCCCCACCATGTCCTACTCTCTACCCCTAACCCCCCACCATGTCCTACTCTCTACCCCTAACCCCCCACCATGTCCTACTCTCTACCCCTCCTCTTAACCCCCCCCACCATGTCCTACTCTCTACCCCTCCACTTAACCCCCACCATGTCCTACTCTCTACCCCTCCTCTTAACCCCCCACCATGTCCTACTCTCTACCCCTCCTCTTAACCCCCCACCATGTCCTACTCTCTACCCCTAACCCCCCACCATGTCCTACTCTCTACCCCTAACCCCCCACCATGTTCTACTCTACCCCTAAACCCCTGACCTCCTGAGGCCTCCTGTCTGTCAGACAGCTTGTTGGGCTCACCAGCAGGCAGTGTGGCGACTGACAGGGCAGGGGCCTGTGTGTGTGTGTGGGGCAGGGGCCTGACGGGCCCTGCAGTAACGGCTGCTCACTGCTGGACCCACAGCTGTCTGTCTATGTTAGTTAGCCCGGCCTGGCCTGGGACCCCCCCCCCCCCCCCCCCACACACTGCTTCCCAGGCCTGGAGAGGACAGAGGAGGGGCGAGAGGAGAGACAGTACAGGGGAGAGGATTACGACTGAGAATATGTCGCCACCACCAGCCTCTCCCTACTTAACCCCCTCACTCCTTACTTCTACACACACAGCCTACGACTCCCCCCCCCCCCCCCCCCCAACCGGCTGCTGAGACTGTCCCCTGGTCAAACCTAATGTACAGTGTGACAGTGTATGTGCTTGTGGGGCGAGGTGGGCGGTAATCAATGGGTGTGTGTCTAGACCTGGCTAGCTACATCAGTGCCTCCACATTTCTTAGTCAGAGTTTTATCCCCAGACTAAATTCAGGCGGAATGTTTTTCACAGCCATAACACTTCAGAGTGAGCGCTGTCAAAACCTCTGTCACCAGGAACCTGTTAGGTTTGTAGCTTCAGACCTGTTCGTGCTGTCTTGCCTATGGTCATTGTCACTCCGAAGTGGGCAAAACAGCACAAGCAGATCTGAAACCAGGCTAGGCCTGTCTCGACAGGATATAATAGGTAGCCAGAGTGGTGGCTGTGGTCGTGGTCCCTCTGTGTGGTGTGAAACTCAGTCTTCGGTATGTTTGTTTTGCTCTTGTTTTCTATGCAATTAATAAATATCATAAAATAACTTGGAAACGGTTATTTTTTTTAGAGCTGAGTCTGATCCTCTACACTGACTGAATGTGACAAGAGAGGGCCGCTATTCTCTCAGATGGGGCCGGTGGGAGTTGATGTAAAAAAAAAAAAAAGAAAAAGAAAAAGAAAGTTTAGCAAATGTTTTAATTCGACAAAACAATGTTTTTGCTTTTTTTCACTGCTGATTATTTGTGAAAGCTGGGACCTTTTTTTGGTAACGCCATGAGAAACAGAAGAGCCTCCATTTTCTGTTTTTTTTTATCTCCTTTGCTCAGTATTTATTTCCACTCTCTGTGAAAGACGGCAGAGGCCAGAGAGTGTCAGAGAGGTTCACAGACACAGAAAAGTAATTTTTTGGGCAATAGCGTTACCAAAACCACTGTTGTAATGGCTGGTGTTCAGAAACCACTGTTGTAATCCCTGGTGTTTAGAAACCACTGCCTGGTGTTCAGAAACCACTGCCTGGTGTTCAGAAACCACTGTTGTAACCCCTGGTGTTTAGAAACCACTGCCTGGTGTTCAGAAACCACTGTTATAATCTCTGGTGTTCAGAAACCACTGTTATAATGGCTGGTGTTCAGAAACCACTGTTATAATCCCTGGTGTTTAGAAACCACTGTTATAATCCCTGGTGTTCAGAAACCACTGTTATAATCCCTGGTGTTCAGAAACCACTGTTATAATGGCTGGTGTTTAGAAACCACTGTTATAATCCCTGGTGTTCAGAAACCACTGCCTGGTGTTTAGAAACCACTGTTGTAATCCCTGGTGTTCAGAAACCACTGTTGTAATCCCTGGTGTTTAGAAACCACTGTTGTAATCCCTGGTGTTTAGAAACCACTGTTGTAATGGCTGGTGTTCAGAAACCACTGTTGTAATGGCTGGTGTTCACCACACATAATTGCTTTGTTGTTTGTACGCTGGAGAAAAAATTCCCTTGCCATTTTGGGCGGTGGATTACTCTCGCTGTGACTGTTGCGTGATGGTAGATTGTTTTTCAAAGAAGCTGTGAATAGGGTGGTGGGTGTGTGTGTTAGGGCTGGGTGATATATCAAATTATATCAATTCATTCAAATGTATGTAATAGTGCGATGTTCCAAATGCCTGTATTTCCAAAATCTAGTTTTTTTTATGAGTGTTGTGTGTGTTTTTGGTCTCGTCTCCTTCGCTCCTTCTGTGCACTGTGCAGCTTCCCACTCTCACATAGACACCAAGCCCCTCGCCCAGACACCAAGCCCCTCGTCCTTCTGTGCTGTGCTGTGTGCACTGTGTACCTTCTCACTCTCACACAGACACTAAGCCCCTCGCCCAGACACCAAGCCCCTCGTCCTTCTGTGCTGTGCTGTGTGCACTGTGTACCTTCTCACTCTCACACAGACACCAAGCCCCTCGCCCAGACACCAAGCCCCTCGTCCTTCTGTGCTGTGCTGTGTGCACTGTGTATCTTCTCACTCTCACACAGACACCAAGCCCCTCGCCCAGACACCAAGCCCCTCGTCCTTCTGTGCTGTGCTGTGTGCACTGTGTACCTTCCCACTCTCACACAGACACCAAGCCCCTCGCCCAGACACCAAGCCCCTCGTCCTTCTGTGCTGTGTACCTTCCCACTCTCACACAGACACCAAGCTCCTCCCCCTGCCACTCACAACAACAAAAACGAAGAAAGATAACTTATTCTTCTTGCACAACAAGCAGTTTAAACTGATTTCCACTGGTTACCACAGACACCGAGTCCAAATTGGCTATATTGTCAAAATAAATGTTAACAACAATGTGCTTTTTTGTCTTAATTTAAAGCTGCAATATCTAACTTTTTTGGGTGAGCCAACCAAATTCAGATAGAAATGTGAGTTATAGATCTGTCATTCTCATTGAAAGCCAGTCTAAGAGGTGGAAGATCTGTTCTATGTGCGCTATTTCTATGCTTCC
Source organism: Salmo trutta (assembly GCF_901001165.1). NCBI lineage: Eukaryota > Metazoa > Chordata > Actinopteri > Salmoniformes > Salmonidae > Salmo > Salmo trutta. The sequence continues at coordinate 10,549,723 of NC_042992.1, read as the reverse complement.
CGGTATTAAGTTTTGTTTTTGAGTCTTGTACTTTCAGTTTTGTACAACAGCTTCAAACTGCTGAAAATACTATATTTTTGGTTATGGAAAATATATTTCACAGCGGTTTAGATGGTACAATGATTCTCTACACAATACTTGTGTCCCGAATTGCTAGGAGTGGTGGTAGGAGTCAAGCGCAGAGAGCAAAGGTAAGGAAAAATTTAATTTCTTTTTTCCCGGTACAGAAAATGGTCAACGCCTACACAACAGGCACGTGAACAAAATTACCAACCCAGAAACAACGGGCACACAGTCCGGAAAGATAAATTACGGCGAATAGCCAGCACATCCAAAACAAGCCCACTGGCAGAAAATAATCCCGCACAAACCTGGGCGGGCTAAGCAGGTTTAAATAAACACAAATCAAGACACTCAATAAGGAACAGGTGCAACCAATAAGACATTACAAACAGAAAAGGAAAAAGGGATCAGCGGCGGCTAGTAGGCCGGCGACGACGACCGCCGAGCGCCGCCCGAGCACCATCCGAGCAGGCAGGGGAGCCACCTTCGGTGGGATTCGTGACAACTTGCTTGTATTGTCACATAAACTGAAATTAGGCAAACAATTTGAATTTTAGCAGCCAGGAAATGGCAGAGTGATTTCTGCATAAGGCATCTTTAAGGTTAGGGTTAAGCATAAGGTTAGCAGTGTGGTGTTAGGTTGCAATTACCAGAGTAAGAACTCGACGGACTCTATGAAAGATTAACCAAGTTTATTATTCCCAGAGGATCGAACAGCTGAATCGACAAAACATGTTTACAATAGTGGCGGTATGTGTAGCCCACTTTGGGTGGAGTCTCCTCCTCCTCGCTAAACATTGCATCTTTATTGCTAGGCAGGAAACTAAGTGATGCGGGCAATAAACGGTTCCATTTCCCTTAACGTGACCTGACCTGACCTCAACCTCCTTATCCATGGCTCTCTCCCCTTATCAGTACTGCCACATGTGACCGTTTTCCCTGCACTCAGCCCCTCCCAAGCTTAATCGCACCCACCATAACCCTTCCTCTACATACTCCTGGTTTAGACCCTGGGCTATGGCACCCCTCAGGTCTCTACTAACTAATGATTAATAACATTTAAAGTTCACAAATCCAAACCCATCAGTGGTTAAGGTCAGGGTTAAGGTTAGGGTTAGGTTAAAAATCACATTTTAAGAAGAGAAATTGTAGAAATAGGCGGGCTTTATGACTTTGTGGCTGTGGTAACTAGTGACGACCGTTTAAACTTGCTATTTGCATTTTAGGTTTGGTCCAACAGAATCGGTCATCTGGACACCGAAATGTTAAGAGACATTATTTTACTGTAATAGATGACAACTTAACTTTTCTAACTATAATCTTTATAGAGCTCAACTCCCAAAAATGTAGAACAGAGCAGACCCCTACTAAAACGAGAGTATCAATGAACATGTGTAAGGGTTGCGGAACTGGTGGCATTGAAGTCAGACGCAGGAGAGCAGAGATAGGTAATAACAGGAGCAGTTTAATTACAAAACAAAAATAACCTACATGGGTACAAAACCCAACGCACACCAGTAACATAGCGTACAAGCACTTACAAACAAACAATTCCACACAAGGATATGGGGGGAACAGAGGGTTAAATACACAACAATTAATGATGGAAATGGAAACCAGGTGTGTCAGAAAACAAGACAAAACAAATGGAAAATTAAAAGTGGATCGACGATGGCTAGAAGACCGGCCGCCGAACACCGCCCGAACAAGGAGAGGAAACGACTTCGGTGGAAGTAGTGACAACATGATTGTGGAAAATGTATTAATGCTACAGTTTCTGTCACGCGAGGCATTAACGGTACCACGTGCCGCTAGCAGAATTTTAGCCACATTCTATCTAGTCTGTGTTTTATAAATGTGCAATGACCATAAAATTACGCATTTATGTAAGGTATTGTAAACTTGTTCTCATTCTGAGCAATGAGCATCTTCTTATCCAGGTCGACAACTTGATTTCAATATCTTCAAGTGAACAGGCTATGTTGTTTAAACAGTTGGAGATGGACAGGAGGGTGTATTCATAACAGTTCAACTGTTCTAACTTGTTAGCAAACAAAATACTGTAGATCCAAGTTGGCTAGACTTTAAATATGAAGATTAGCTGGCTTCTCACTAGCACATGGGCTTGTTGTTGAGAGACTGTTTATGAGACCTGTGTTCATGTTCTAGAATGCCTGTTAAAACAAGTTGGTCATTATCAGTGGATATGTATTGTGAAGTGTTCTGGTTAAATTTGTAACAAAAATTGTATTTTCATAGACAGACTTGAAAGCCAGATCAGTGATTATTGCAACAACAAAAAAAGCAGGTTAAACTATTTTGATGAAATAATTAAATGATTAGTGGGTCTGACAAAATAATTCAATTGTTAGTGTGTCTTATGGTTGTGGAAGACTTATATTTAGTCCTATGTACAATTTTACATGCAGTGTTTTGTCCTTTAATTGTGCAACAAAGCTTATTTAGAGAAAACGTACGCCAAAAAATTCTTGATATATATAGTGAATTTCCCATAATTTTGAGAAAAAAAAAATCGAGATATGATTTTTAGGCCATATCGCCAAGCCCTAGATGTCTGTGTGTGTGCTGAGAGACAGAGAGAAAAGACAGAGAAAGAGAGAGAGCAAGCGAGAGAGAGCAAGAGAGAGAGATCTCAGCCCTGTGAAGGAAGGGTCTGAATGGAGTTTTGTCTAGGCGGTGTGCGACTGTGTGCTGTGGTGGCAATCTGATCCGCTGGGAACCCTGTGAGACTGTGTGTGTGTGTGGGTGCTTGAATGACATGACTACACAGCATATGTGTGTGTGGGAACTCTGCAAGACTACCATGGAGCAGTAAACACAACAACAGGAACTAGTGTAACCAAGACTTAAAAATAACGGATGTTGGCACAGGACGGAGGGAAAGTTGGAGCTTAACTAACCAAATTACAGTTTACGAAAATGTATGCTTAATCCAGGATAATCTAATGTATATAATGTATTACAGAAAACTCACAAATTCTGCAGCACAATGGCAGAGTCATGTCTTAAGTGTAAAACTAACAATGACTCAATAATCCATGCTTTCTGGGAACGCTATGGAGACCAAAAGTTATGGGCTGAGCTAGCAAGTTGTCTGTCAGAAGGATTACAATGTAAATCTGTCTGTCTGAGATACACAACGGGCTGGATGATTGTCTTTGTCACGGCCGTCGTATAAAGTGGACCAAAATGCAGTGGGTACGTGAATGCTCATTTTCCTCTTTATTAAATAAAATGAACACTGAACAAAAAGAACGACAAAAACAGTCCTGTCAGGCACACTGCTAAACAAGAATCAACTACCCACAAAAACCCCATGAAAAACACCCCTACTAAATAGGACCTTCAATTAGAGGCAACGAGGAACAGCTGCCTCCATTTGAAGGTAAAACAATAAACTAAACATAGAAATAGAATAACTAGAAAATAGAACATAGAAATACAAAACATAGAACACTTGAATGTAGTGGCTTCCTTTCCTCTTTACCATAGCCACTGCCCAAGCCTGAAGCGGGGTTGTTTGGAAACCTTGAGTGTGGACTGTATGCGTACCAAACAACCCCGCTTCAGGCTTGGGCAGTGGCTATGGTAAAGAGGAAAGGAAGCCACTACATTCAAGTCAAAAAACTCCATGAAGGATTGCTATCGGAAGGAAACCGGAGATTTCCTTCCGATAGCAATCCTTCACGGAGTTTTTTGACTTGAATGAGAACTTATGAACATTTCCTGAAAGAGGTGGAAATATGGAAAAAAGCTGAAGTTGAGCCACAAACGCTCATTGAACCACACGACAGCATTTCCAATGTGTCAAAAACATCAAGTAAAACAGGACAAGCATGCACTGGAACTGGAGAAAGCTCAACTGGAACAACAGAAAGCTCAACTGAATGTTAGGATGGAGAAAATGGCACTGGAAACGGACATAGCAGCAAATAATGCCAAACTGAAGGTCCTGGAGAGTGTTGAGTCAACTTCTCAATCCCATGCTGTGGCAGCCCATTTACTAAGCCAAGAAGATGGAATGAACTCTTATTTTGAGAACCAGGAACCCGAGGTCTATGTGGAACCTGAACCATCACCTGTTGAGTTTGCTGCATTAGATGCAGTTCCAAAGACCCCACTACAAAGGGTTTTACAACAACCGACAACAAAGCCATCAAAACCTATTCAGAGGACAGTCATGAACCACACCCTTCAGCAGCCAACAGCAAGGTCTAGCAATCAACACAGAATCAACACTGCGGGTATCAGCGATTAATACCAGCCATGATAACCTCTCTACTGTCATGCAAAGGCAGAATGAAATTGCTGACCTTCTTGTACTACAGCACAAACAGGCCACACTCCCTGTTAGGGAGATACCTATGTTTGACGGTGATCCTCTGAACTTTAGGCCATTCATGCGTGCATTTGAACATGGTATAGAAGATAAGATGAGCAGTCACCAGGATAGGCTCTATTACCTGGAACAGTACACCACTGGTCAGCCCAAGGATCTGGTACGTAGTTGTCTGCATATGGAAGCCAGAAGAGGCTATGCAGAGGCTAAGAGGTTGTTAAAGGAACACTTTGGCAATGAAATCAAAGTCACCACTGCTTACATGGAAAAAGCTTGGAACTGGACAAACATCAAACCGGATGATGGAAAGGGACTGGGTGGCTATGCACTCTATCTTAGAGGTTGCTGTAACGCTATGCAAGACCTACAGAACATGGAAGAGCTTAATCTTCCCTCCAACATAAAGTTGATCATGTCAAAACTTCCCTACAAACTAAGGGAAAAATGGAGGTCTACGGCATGTGATATTTTAGAGAGAAGACACCTGAGGGCCCAGTTCAGTGACCTTGTGACGTTCATGGAAAAACAGGCCAAAATACTGCAGGATCCGTTGTATGGAGATATTCAAGATCCCCTGTCCAACAAAAAGTTTTTAAAAACCAGAACAGAAGCTGACTTTAAACAGCAGTTCAAGTCCAAGAGTAGGGGAAGCAGCTTTGCCACTGCAGTAGCTGTAGTGGCAGATTGTGACTCTGAAAAACCTCTAAAAGAACAAACATTAAAAGTAAAGAGACCAGGCACCTACCCTTCTGACGCTCCCAGTATCTCATGCGTATTTTGTGCTGGAGAGCATTTATTGGTCGACTGCCAACAGGTGAAGGCACAGCCACACGAATCCAAGGTTGAGTTTCTGAGATCAAAAGGCCTTTGTTTTGGCTGTTTGATGAGAGGACACTTAAGCAAAGAATGTAAAAGAAGGATGACCTGTCAAAGCTGTCAAAGAAAGCACCCCACTATCCTGCACATTGAAGGAAGAGAGAGATTTAGATCTCAAAAGGCAGATATGAGTCGTGTAGCAGTAAAGCGGGAGGAGACTGTCAGCAGTGCTCTTGTTTCACTGGAAGCTGGTGAAGATACCGGGGCCGGTACAGATTGTGCACTTGCAATTGTGCCAGTTCAAGTAAAGGTGGCAAATGGAAGCAAGTCTGTGTTAACCTATGCGTTTCTTGATTCTGGTAGCTCGGCAACATTTTGTACGGAGAGACTCATGAGGCAGCTGAATGCTAAATGCAGTGAGACTGAAATTCTGCTACGCACAATGGGGCAGGAGAGTCCTACCAAGAGCTTTGAGATATCTGGATTAGAGATTGGCAACGTGGAAGGCAACACATTTCTTGCATTACCAAAGGTCTACACCCAAAATAAAATCCCAGTGACAAGAGAGAACATTCCCACTCAGAAAGATCTCAAAAGGTGGCCATACCTGAAAGAGGTTCAGTTGAAGGAAATTGATGCCGACGTCGAACTCCTGATTGGCGTAAATGCTCCAAAGGCAATGGAACCCTGGCAAATCATAAATAGCCAAGGCAACGGACCGTATGCAGTGAAAACCATCTTTGGATGGGTGATGAACGGTCCTCTTAACAATTGTACCATGGCAGAAGAATCTGGATGTCCTACGGTGATGGCCAATCGTATCTCAATGGCCGACCTGGGGGTTCTTCTTGTAAATCAATACAACCATGACTTCCCTGAGAGAGGGTATGAAGAGAAAAGTGAGATGTCAGCTGAGGATCGTAAGTTTATGGAGATAGTATCAAGCTCCATAACCCTCAAAGACCGTCACTACTACTTACCGTTGCCCTTTCGCAACAAACAGTTAGTCCTGCCGAACAATCGTGACATGGCAAAGCAGCGGGCTCTAAATATCATCAGGAAGTTTAAGAAGGATGAAGGTTACGCTGCAGAGTACAAAGGCTTCATGGAAGAGATGATAACAAAAGGTTATGCCGAGAAGGTACCACAAGAACAGCTTCTCAGAAAGAAAGGCAAGGTATGGTACATACCACACCATGGCGTTCACCATAAGCGCAAAGGAACAATACGAGTGGTGTTTGACTGTTCATCATCCTATAAAGGTACATCTCTTAACAGTGAACTCCTTCAAGGCCCTGACCTGGCAAACACGCTTATAGGAGTCTTGCTAAGATTTCGGCAAGAGCACATTGCCATGATGGCAGATATCGAAGGAATGTTCCATCAAGTACGTGTCCATGAAGATGACTTAGACTTCCTGCGATTCCTATGGTGGCCGGATGGTGACACTAACAAAAGATTGGATGAGTACAGAATGACAGTACATCTTTTCGGTGCTATATCCTCTCCAAGTTGTGCAAATTTTGCACTACGAAAGACTGCAGAAGACAACTGTGAGAGGTACGATGAAGAAGTGATTCAAACAGTCAAGTCCAACTTCTACGTTGATGACTGCCTCAAGTCAGTGGCCACAGAAGAACAAGCCATAGCTCTCACAAAAAACCTCATGGATGTGTGCTCTCAGGGTGGGTTCAAATTGACCAAGTGGGTCGGCAACAGCCGTGCTGTGCTGGCTTCTATCCCTGATGAACACAAAGCCAAGCAAATAAAAGAACTGGACCTGGACAGAGAAAAGCTGCCTGTTGAAAGAGCACTTGGAATCCGATGGAACATTGAAAGAGATGTGTTTACCTTCCGAGTCATTGTCAAGAACAGACCCCTTACAAGAAGAGGTATTCTCTCTACTGTCAGCTCTGTTTATGATCCATTAGGTTTCCTCGCCCCATTCGTATTAAAGGCAAAGCAAATTCTTCAAGTGCTCTGCAAGCTAAAGTGTGGATGGGACGAAGTCATCCCCGAAGAACACTCTATTTCATGGAAGAGATGGCTCTCAGAGCTAGACCGGCTGTCCAGATTCCAGATAGACAGGTGTATGATGCCTGAGAACTTTGGTCAAGTCAAGACCGCACAGCTGCATCACTTCGGTGACGCAAGTGAGCAAGGTTTTGGCACGTCAAGCTACCTTAGGTTCACAAACGGTATGGGAAAGGTCCACATTGCATTCATACTGGGGAAATCAAGGGTCACTCCACTCAAGCAGATGACGATCCCCAGACTGGAACTTGCTGCAGCAACATTGGCAGTGAGAGTGGACAGGATGTTAAGGTTGGAGCTCCAAATTGAACTTGAGGAGTCAACTTTCTGGACAGACAGCCAGTCTGTGCTAAAATACATCCGCAACGATACCAAGAGATTCCATACCTTTGTGGCTAATAGGGTTGCTATGATCCGTGACCTATCGAAAGCAAAACAGTGGAGGTATTTGAACTCCAAACACAACCCAGCCGATGATGCTTCAAGAGGATTACATGTTGAAATTTTCCTGAACTCAAAGAGATGGCGCAAAGGACCAGAATTCCTGGAGAAAACAGAAACACAATGGCCAAAAGTCCCCGAGGAGCTTGGCCCCATCCCTTCAGATGATCCAGAGGTGAGAAAAGACGTCATCGTAAACAGTACATGTGTGGAAGAAAAGAGTCCGACCAGCAAACTGATCGAGTACTATTCAACATGGAACAGCTTGAAGAAAGCAGTTGCCTGGATGCTGAAACTGAAGAGACTTCTTCTACAGTTAAGCCAGAAAAGGAAAGTTCTCACACAAACTGATCCAGGTTCAGATCAGAGTCTGACAAACTCACTGAAGGAACAAATTGACAAGTTCAAACTGACATTTGGAAAAGAAAGTCTGTCTGTGGATGACCTAGATGAAGCAGAAAAGGCCATCATTCGATTTGAGCAACGACAGCACTTTAAACAAGAAATTGCACTAGTTGTGAAAGGAAAACAATGTGCCAAGAGAAATGGCTCAATCTGTAAGCTTGATCCAATTGTTGACAATGGCATTCTGAGAGTGGGAGGAAGGTTAAGCAAAGCTGCTATGCCTACGGAACTAAAGAATCCTATGATCCTACCCAAAGACTCCTACATCTCCAGACTGATCTTACTCCACATCCATGAGCAGGTTGGCCACTCTGGGAGAGGTCACATGCTTTCTAGACTTCGCCAGCGATATTGGATACCCTGTGCCAACTCCTTAGCAAGGAATATCCTTAAGAGCTGTGTCCTCTGCAGGCGGATGCAAGCTAGAGCTGGAGAACAGAAGATGGCCGACCTTCCACAAGATCGGGTGTCACCTGATTTGCCGCCTTTCACCCATGTGGGCATAGATTACTTCGGCCCCATAGAGGTGAAGCGAGGCCGCGTTCATGTGAAGCGGTATGGTGTGATCTTTACTTGCCTTGTGAGTCGAGCTGTCCATCTAGAAGTTGCTAGTTATCTGGATACTGATTCCTGCATCAATGCCCTGCGCAGGTTCATCTGTCGAAGGGGCCCAGTCACAAGTATCAGAACAGACAATGGCACCAACTTTGTTGGAACACACAGAGAGCTAGAAGCTCTGAAAGAGCTGGATCACAACAAGATTCAAAATGAATTACTGAAGGAAGGAGTGACATGGTCATTCAATCCTCCCTCTGGAGCCCACCATGGGGGGGTATGGGAGAGGTTGATCCAACTGGTGAAAAAGATCCTCTATTCAGTCCTTAAAGAGCAAGTACTGGATGATGAGGCTTTGCAGACAGCCTTGTGTGAAGTTGAGGCAATCATGAACGACAGACCATTCACAACTGTAACAAATGACCCTAATGATCTAGAACCCCTGACTCCGAACCATCTGCTTCATCTGAAAGCAAAGCCAGTCCTGCCACCAGGACTATTCCAGAGAAGCGACCTATACTCACGAAGGAGATGGAAGCAAGTACAATATATTACTGACCTCTTCTGGAAGAGATGGATCAGGGAGTATCTTCCACTTATGCAGGAGCGGAACAAGTGGAACAAAACTAAGAGAAACTTCAGTCCTGCTGACCTTGTGGTCATCGTCGACGACACCGCCCCTAGGAACTCTTGGCTAATGGGGCGTGTGGTGGAGGCTTTGCCAGGGGCCAAAGGTCTTGTCCGGAGCGTCATGGTTAAGACCAAGACCAATATCTTACAGAGACCTATCAATAAACTCTGCCTGCTCCTGGAGGCGGCGGAGTGAGACACACACACACACACACACATACACAGTGCTCCATCTTTGAATCACGTGCACCTCTGATTCGTTGATGTTGTACTCTTACATTCTTTGATGTCGTAGTCATACATTTTTTGGACGTCATACTCTTGACATTTTTGGAAGTTGAACACCTGAACACTTCAACTCAGACTGAGATCTACGGACTATTTTCCTATATGGCACCTTGTATATTTGTATATAGCTATGAACTGTAATGGTGCTCTGGTATAGAATGTATTGTGTATTGGCTCTACGTTTGAATATTAAGTAATTGTTGTCCACTCAGTGCAGTTAACAATTAGGGGCCGGTATGTTAGAGCCGATTTGGACATATTTGTATAAAAGACAGAACATTCAGAGCTCCATGTATATTTGTGTAAATATGAATGTATATGATGAAATATTAGGTACGTACCTTTATGATTTATATTTACCTGATTGAGATGTATTCACTTGTTGTTAGTGTAACTTAGTTTTTGTTCCCCCCTCTTGCCCATTCATTGTACTGCAGTAAGTGTGTTAGGATAAAAGCAGGAAGTTGGGCCTTTGGGGGGAGGAGTCCTTGCTAGACGCGGGAGCGGTATAGTTTTTTGACCATACAGACATACAGATATACAGACATACAGACAGGTCATATTGTGTATTTTCCATATCAAGTAACCTATGTTTTAAGTTGATTGGATATTCATTTTCCTGTTAGATATAAGAAGAATAAACATTTTTGTTGCACCATATCCCTGGATCACATTGAATGTTTGGCTGTTTGGAAACCTTGAGTGTGGACTGTATGCGTACCAAACAACCCCGCTTCAGGCTTGGGCAGTGGCTATGGTAAAGAGGAAAGGAAGCCACTACAGACAGACTTGAAAGCCAGATCAGTGATTATTGCAACAACAAAAAAAGCAGGTTAAACTATTTTGATGAAATAATTAAATGATTAGTGGGTCTGACGAAATAATTCAATTGTTAGTGTGTCTTATGGTTGTGGAAGACTTATATTTAGTCCTATGTACAATTTTACATGCAGTGTTTTGTCCTTTAATTGTGCAACAAAGCTTATTTAGAGAAAACGTACGCCAAAAAATTCTTGATATATATAGTGAATTTCCCATAATTTTGAGAAGAAAAAAAATCGAGATATGATTTTTAGGCCATATCGCCAAGCCCTAGATGTCTGTGTGTGTGCTGAGAGATAGAGAGAAAAGACAGAGAAAGAGAGAGAGCAAGCGAGAGAGAGCAAGAGAGAGAGAGATCTCAGCCCTGTGAAGGAAGGGTCTGAATGGAGTTTTGTCTAGGCGGTGTGCGACTGTGTGCTGTGGTGGCAATCTGATCCGCTGGGAACCCTGTGAGACTGTGTGTGTGTGTGGGTGCTTGAATGACATGACTACACAGCATATGTGTGTGTGGGAACTCTGCAAGACTACCATGGAGCAGTAAACACAACAACAGGAACTAGTGTAACCAAGACTTAAAAATAACGGATGTTGGCACAGGACGGAGGGAAAGTTGGAGCTTAACTAACCAAATTACAGTTTACGAAAATGTATGCTTAATCCAGGATAATCTAATGTATATAATGTATTACAGAAAACTCACAAATTCTGCAGCACAATGGCAGAGTCATGTCTTAAGTGTAAAACTTACAATGACTCAATAATCCATGCTTTCTGGGAACGCTATGGAGACCAAAAGTTATGGGCTGAGCTAGCAAATTGTCTGTCAGAAGGATTACAATGTAAATCTGTCTGTCTGAGATACACAACGGGCTGGATGATTGTCTTTGTCACGGCCGTCGTATAAAGTGGACCAAAATGCAGCGGGTACGTGAATGCTCATTTTCCTCTTTATTAAATAAAATGAACACTGAACAAAAAGAACGACAAAAACAGTCCTGTCAGGCACACTGCTAAACAAGAATCAACTACCCACAAAAACCCCATGAAAAACACCCCTACTAAATAGGACCTTCAATTAAAGGCAACGAGGAACAGCTGCCTCCAATTGAAGGTAAAACAATAAACTAAACATAGAAATAGAATAACTAGAAAATAGAACATAGAAATACAAAACATAGAACACTACCCAAAAACCTCGACAACACAAAACAAACACACCCCTGCCACGTCCTGACCAAACTACAATAACAAAATAACCCCTTATACTGGTCAGGACGTGACAGTACCCCCCCCCCCAAAGGTGCAGACCCTGGATGCACCTAAACATAAAAAAAACACCAAAATAAACCCAAACTAAAGGGAGGGAAGGGAGGGTGGCCACCGTCACCGACGGTTCTTGTGCTACACCCCCCCCCCCTCCCCAACCTCCTACTACGGAGGTGGCTCAGGCTCCCCAACCTAACCTGTCCACCCCCGCTAACTGCTTATTATATTTTACCCCTCCCGAAGTCTCTGGACTAAGGCGCATCGCTGGAGACCTCGGACTGGAGGGCGACTCTGGGAGCTCCGGACTGTAGGGCGACTCTGGGAGCGCCGGTTCCGGACTGTAGGGCGACTCTGGGAGCGCCGGTTCCGGACTGTAGGGCGACTCTGGGAGCTCCGGTTCCGGACTGTAGGGCGTCTCTCTCGGTTCCGGACTGTAGGCCGTCTCTCTCGGTTCCGGACTGTAGGCTGTCTCTGTCGGTTCCGGACTGTAGGCCGTCTCTGTTGGTTCCGGACTGTAGGACGTAGCCGGAAGCACTGGACGGGGAACTGTCGCCGAAAGCTCTGGACGGGGAACTGTCGCCGGAAGCTCTGGACGGGGAACTGTCGCCGGAAGCTCTGGACGGGGTACTGTTGCCGGAAGCTCTGGACGGGGTAAGGTCGCCGGAAGATCTGGACAGGGTACTGCCGTCGGAAGCTCTGGATGGGGTACTGTCGTCGGAAGCTCTGGACGGGGACTGCGCACTGAAAGCCTGATGCGTGGGGCTGGCTTTGGAGACGCCAGACTATTTATACGCACCACCGGGCTAGTGCGAGGAGCAGGAGCAGGACGTACTAGACTGGGCTGACGCACTGGAGGCCTGGTGCGTGGGGCTGGTACTGGAGGTACCAGACTAGGGACACGCACCTTGAGGCTAGTACGAGGAGCAGGAACTGGATACACCGGGCCATGAACCAGCACTGGAGGTCTGGAGCGCAGCCTGCACCACCCGTCCTGGCTGGGTAGTCACAGTAGCCCTGCACGGGTGGAGTGCTGGCACAGGGCGAACTGGACTGTGCAGAGGCCTGATGGCTGTGTTGCGTAGAGCAGGCGCAGGGTAGCCTGGGCCCAGGAGACGCACTGGTGGCCAGATGTATTGTGCCGGCGCACTTCTCCCAGGCTGGATGCCCACTCTAGCACGGCACTTACGGGAGGCTGGGATCGCTCGCACCGGACTGTGCGTGCACATGGGCGAAATCGTGCGCACTTCCACATAGACTGGCGCTCTCACTTCCAAACACTCCCCATAAAAAGCACGGGGAGTTGGCTTAGGGCTCACCCTTGGCCCAGCCAAACTACCCATGTGCCCCCCCAAAATATTTTCTTGGGGGTGCCTCTCGGGTTTCCTTGCCAGCCGTGTCCCAGCATAGCGTTCTCTCCCATCTCCAGCCTTCCTGGCTGCCTCCACCTGTTCCCATGGGAGGCGATCCCTTCCAGCCTGGATCTCCTCCCATGTGTAGGATCCTTTTCCTTCCAATATCTCCTCCCATGTCCGTGAATCCACAGAGCTCCTCTCCTGGTGCTGCTCCTTCCTCTGCTGCTTGGTCCATTGTTGTTGGTGGGTAGTTCTGTCATGGCCGTCGTATAAAGTGGACCAAAATGCAGCGGGTACGTGAATGCTCATTTTCCTCTTTATTAAATAAAATGAACACTGAACAAAAAGAACGACAAAAACAGTCCTGTCAGGCACACAGCTAAACAAGAAACAACTACCCACAAAAACCCCATGAAAAACACCCCTACTAAATAGGACCTTCAATTAGAGGCAACGAGGAACAGCTGCCTCCAATTGAAGGTCAAAACAATAAACTAAACATAAAAAATAGAATAACTAAAAAATAGAACATAGAAATACAAAACATAGAACACTACCCAAAAACCCCGACAACACAAACAAACACACCCCTACCACGTCCTGACCAAACTACAATAACAAAATAACCCCTTATACTGGTCAGGACGTGACAGTCTTCTAATCCTTCAGCTTGAAAAACAACACTAAAAACGTGGAAATCAATCAATCTGCCATCATTAACACTATGGAAAAAACTAATGATTTATTATTGAAATATTAATATAGCATGGGCGACCAAGAAAAACAAATTGATACAATTTAAGGCCATGTGGCAAACAGTAATGCAGGCACTAGGGATGGAGGTGTGAGCATGCGGGTCTGAGCAGATGAGATGTAGTCGTTGTTTGCGTCCGTAAGTTGTTGTTCGTATGTATAAGTTTGTATCTGGAGTGGAAAAATGTTTTTTCAAAAAATGACAATAAAATAATATATATACAGTACCGGTCAAAAGTTTGGACACACCTACTCATTGAAGGGTTTTTCTTTATTTGTACTGTTTTCTACATTGTAGAATAATAGTGAAGACATCAAAACTGGGAAATAACACATATGGAATCATGTAGTAACCAAAAAAGTGTTCATCATTTTCATTTATATTCATATTTATATTTGAGATTCTTCAAAGTAGCCTTCCTTGATGACAGCTTTGCACACTCTTGGCATTCTTCCAGTCACCTGGAATGCATTTCAATTAACAGGTGTGACTTGTTAAAAGTTCATTTGTGGAATATCTTTCCTTCTTAATGTGTTTAAGCCAATCAGTTGTGTTGTGACAAGGTAGGACAGCTCAAAGAAGCAAAGAGAAACGACAGTCCATCATTACTTTAAGACATGAAGGTCAGTCAATCTGGAAAATTTCAAGAACTTTGAAAGTTTCTTCAAGTGCAGTCGCAAAAAACAATCAAGCACTATGATGAAACTGGCTCTCATGAGGACCGCCAAAAGAAAGGAAGACTGGTGAGGAAAATCTCAGTCTGGCCACTGTACTATCCTCGCTAGTAAAGACAGAGCCAAGCGGTCCCATGCATCACACAGTCACAGCACAAAATTCTGAGTTAATGCCTAAACTTAACCTTAAACACTTAGAAATTTGACGTTTGCAAAAACTTCTAAATTTGATATTTGCGTAACATGGATGAATGTCTAATTGTGACGTGAGACTGGGAGAGCTGGTTGCTGCCTGCTGGGGGACCAAACTTGACACTATAACCTGTTGAATCAAAATCTACACTACAAGCAGCCAGATACTGTAAACATCATACAGCATCCCTTCGTTTGGGTGTTTTCTCCCAGGCTCAGCTGGTGACAGAACGCTATAGCCGTCCACACATGCAGCTGTGTCCCGCTGTGGCCGACACCCACGCACCCCCATCACAGGAAGTGACATCGTCCACTCGTGACAAGAATACAGGAAGTATGACGGCGGTGAGTGAAGAACATAGGGGACACATCAGACAACATAATCCAGCAGCTGTGGCTGAGAGAGGATCTTCCCTACAGAGATTAAGTCAGGGATTGAGCACAGGCCAGAACCCTGGGACTGGGAATACGTTTTAGAGGCGATGTGGTAATATTGACTGGAAGGATATGAACAAAAGGCATTATATAATTAGGGTTCCAAAACTACCGGTAATTTACTGAAGTTACCGGAATCTTCAGTAATTTTGGTAATTAAGAGAAAGTCTTTGGCAATCTATTGTAGCTTTGGTAATTTATACTTTAATATAATATATATATAATATATATTCATATATAGTATTAATTTATTATATCTGTGTCGATATTGTCCATGAGTTTCTAGTAGATAGACCTTATGGTTCAAGAGAAAATTGCCTAATTAATGAAGAAAGCATCTAATCAACAATGGCATTATTTTAAATTAGCTCTGCAACTCTTCCAACTATTGACTTTTACAGACTGGACCTTCTCACCACTACCACCAGTAGGGTTCATCACAACATCAGCATCTCTCACACTAATCAGTTTCATGGCACCAAGAAGCTTCCCATTCATTCATGTCTTGACCCTGTTCTCAGTACTGTTGGCAGCACCATCCTCACCCACATTGATAGTGCCCCCCCCCCCCCTCCTCACAGTGTTTTGAGAGTTCCACAGATGTTGGACTTGGCACCTTCCTAAGGGCCGGTAGCTCTGGGGCCGGTTGGAGCCCCCAGTGCCTCCATGAGAGCTTCCTTTGTGGGACACAAAGCATTGTCTGTTTGTTCTGGGAATGGCAGTGGTGATGGGAACGTGGTTCAGCGCTAGAGAATCTCTCTCTCTGTTTTTCTGTGTGTGTCTCACGGCAAGCCCAGGCTCTCTCATCCTTTCAGAGGACATTGTGGCGTTAATCTACATGAAGGTCCTGCTACCTTACTAACCCTGACCTGCAGGTCCTGCTACCTTACTAACCCTGACCTGAAGGTCCTGCTACCTTACTAACCCTGACCTGAAGGTCCTGCTACCTTACTAACCCTGACC
This sequence comes from Salmo trutta, assembly GCF_901001165.1. Classification (NCBI taxonomy): domain Eukaryota; kingdom Metazoa; phylum Chordata; class Actinopteri; order Salmoniformes; family Salmonidae; genus Salmo; species Salmo trutta. Next base: position 10,533,673 of record NC_042992.1, on the reverse strand, counting down.
TGCAGGTCCTGCTACCTTACTAACCTTGACCTGAAAATCCTTCTACCTTACTAACCCTGACCTGAAGGTCCTGCTACCTTACTAACCCTGACCTGCAGGTCCTGCTACCTTACTAACCCTGACCTGCAGGTCCTGCTACCTTACTAACCTTGACCTGAAAATCCTTCTACCTTACTAACCCTGACCTGAAGGTCCTGCTACCTTACTAACCCTGACCTGAAGGTCCTGCTACCTTACTAACCCTGACCTGAAGGTCCTGCTACCTTACTAACCCTGACCTGAAGGTCCTGCTACCTTACTAACCCTGACCTGCAGGTCCTGCTACCTTACTAACCCTGACCTGCAGGTCCTGCTACCTTACTAACCCTGACCTGCAGGTCCTGCTACCTTACTAACCTTGACCTGAAAATCCTTCTACCTTACTAACCCTGACCTGAAGGTCCTGCTACCTTACTAACCCTGACCTGAAGGTCCTGCTACCTTACTAACCCTGACCTGCAGGTCCTGCTACCTTACTAACCTTGACCTGAAAATCCTTCTACCTTACTAACCCTGACCTGAAGGTCCTGCTACCTTACTAACCCTGACCTGAAGGTCCTGCTACCTTACTAACCCTGACCTGAAGGTCCTGCTACCTTACTAACCCTGGTGCTGGCCCAGCCTGACGGTCTTGCTAACCTCCCTCACTCTTCATGGGGTGGCAGGTAGCCTAGTGGTTAGAGCGTTGGACTAGTAACTGAAAGATTGCAAGATCGAATCCCTGAGCTGACAAGGTAAAAATCTGTCGTTCTGCCCCTGAACAAGGCAGTTAACCCACTGTTCCTAGGCTGTCATTGTTAATGAGAATTTGTTCTTAACTGACTTGCCTAGTTAAATAAAAAATGAGGCTGTCAACCTCCTGCCATTGGAGCACTTGTGTTTTTTAGTCTAGGACTAGGCTTAATCTGTGTCTGGGAAACCAGGATGTAATAGAGATATCCTGTATGAACTAGATTACTGAAACATTATGGCAGAGGAGGTCTGTGTGCTGTGATTGTTCCCTACTTGGGGAGTTTGATGGGGTAGTGCCACATCCTTTCAACAGAAAATCCCTTTCAGAAAAATCACTAAAGTCGACTACATTGGCAGTGACTTTCATTATCAACTAAAAGTGTAATAAAATGTTTTTGTAGAACACTCAATAGATCTCATGCGGCCATATTCAACGCTGAGAGAACATAGTGTTTATTTTAGCAATGGATCTCATGTCTACCCCCCGTCTCCCCCCACGATCCCTTTAGAGAACGATTAGATATGCCGCTGATGAAGGGTCAGGAAGCTCCTGTTCTATTTTAGGACTTTGGGACCCTTCACTGCACAGTCTGAAGAACTGGCATCTAGGGCCATGCAAAGAAAGTCATTCGTTTTTTTTGGGGGGGGGGGATAAATAAGGAGTGGTTACACCAACGAATGCCAGAAGAAACCCCCCAAAAAGATGAAAACAAAAAGAAGAAAGGAGTAAGAAAAGAAATGGTGCCCAGAGAACCAAGATGTAGAGAAGGATCTCCTCATGGTCCCAGACTCTGTGGCTCAGAGAAGGAGGGATATGGAGAATCTCTCTCTGTGTGTGTGTGCGCAGAGGCCCAGACAGAGAGACAGACTTCAGAGAGACAGGGACAGAGAGATAGACAGAGACAGATAGACAAAGACAGACAGACTGACCCAGAGAGACAGAGACAGACAGAGAGACAGACCAGAGACAGGCAGAGGGTAAAGTACTATAGATCCTGATGTAGTTTGTGTGGGAAGCACAAGCTCGTAGTCTAAATGGACCCCGTCTGTTGCCACCGCTTCACTACTGTCGTCACGGCTTCTCTGACACACACACACACACACACACACACACACACACACACACACACGTACACACACACACACACCACGATCCTGTGCCGCTACAAGGGACAGGGCCCCAGTCTAAAAAACACACACCCTCTGATGTTTAGAAGGGGACAGTGGTGGGAGTTGAGCCGGGCTGAGTGAGAGGAGCCGGGCTGAGAGAGAGGAGCCGGGCTGAGAGAGAGGAGCCGGGCTGAGAGAGAGGAGCCGGGCTGAGCGAGAGGAGCCGGGCTGAGTGAGAGGAGCCGGGCTGAGAGAGAGGAGCCGGGCTGAGAGAGAGGAGCCGGGCTGAGTTTAACACATGTGAACCATGCTTGCTCCAGGATGGAGTAGAGCAGACATAACCTCTCCCAGCTGGGCTCTGGAAACCCCCTGGCTTGGCTGCTTCTAGATGGGGCTCTCAGGGGTCCGTTGTTAGCCACCACAAGCAGTAGAAAGGTTGCTGTTTCGGGTTGAGCTATTTGGAGCTTTGACCATAGCCTGGCCCCAAGGATAGTCAGAAGAGATGTCTGACGCCCATGTAGATCTCAGGCCAGTTACTCAGTTACTGTAGACTAGGACTGACTGACCTGTTCACGGTGTGGACGTGCGTAGGACTATGTGTCTCTATGGTTTCTCATTGACCCAGTAACAGTAGAGAGAGGAACTTGACGTTACAGTTTTCCTGTCCCCAGCCAACCGTTGCAACACCAGTGATTGTATAGCTCCTGTGGTTTTCAGGCTCTGCAGCCTAGCTCCATCTCTGGTGATGGTGTAGCTCCTGTAGTTTTCAGGCTCTGCAGCCTAGCTCCATCTCTGGTGATGGTGTAGCTCCTGTAGTTTTCAGGCTCTGCAGCCTAGCTCCATCTCTGGTGATGGTGTAGCTCCTGTAGTTTTCAGGCTCTGCAGCCTAGCTCCATCTCTGGTGATGGTGTAGCTCCTGTAGTTTTCAGGCTCTGCAGCCTAGCTCCATCTCTGGTGATGGTGTAGCTCCTGTAGTTTTCAGGCTCTGCAGCCTAGCTCCATCTCTGGTGATGGTGTAGCTCCTGTAGTTTTCAGGCTCTGCAGCCTAGCTCCATCTCTGGTGATGGTGTACCTCCTGTAGTTTTCAGGCTCTGCAGCCTAGCTCCATCTCTGGTGATGGTATACCTCCTGTGGTTTTCAGGCTCTGCAGCCTAGCTCCATCTCTGGTGATGGTGTAGCTCCTGTAGTTTTCAGGCTCTGCAGCCTAGCTCCATCTCTGGTGATGGTGTAGCTCCTGTAGTTTTCAGGCTCTGCAGCCTAGCTCCATCTCTGGTGATGGTGTAGCTCCTGTAGTTTTCAGGCTCTGCAGCCTAGCTCCATCTCTGGTGATGGTGTAGCTCCTGTAGTTTTCAGGCTCTGCAGCCTAGCTCCATCTCTGGTGATGGTGTAGCTCCTGTAGTTTTCAGGCTCTGCAGCCTAGCTCCATCTCTGGTGATGGTGTAGCTCCTGTAGTTTTCAGGCTCTGCAGCCTAGCTCCATCTCTGGTGATGGTGTAGCTCCTGTAGTTTTCAGGCTCTGCAGCCTAGCTCCATCTCTGGTGATGGTGTACCTCCTGTAGTTTTCAGGCTCTGCAGCCTAGCTCCATCTCTGGTGATGGTGTACCTCCTGTGGTTTTCAGGCTCTGCAGCCTAGCTCCATCTCTGGTGATGGTGTAGCTCCTGTAGTTTTCAGGCTCTGCAGCCTAGCTCCATCTCTGGTGATGGTGTAGCTCCTGTAGTTTTCAGGCTCTGCAGCCTAGCTCCATCTCTGGTGATGGTGTACCTCCTGTAGTTTTCAGGCTCTGCAGCCTAGCTCCATCTCTGGTGATGGTATACCTCCTGTGGTTTTCAGGCTCTGCAGCCTAGCTCCATCTCTGGTGATGGTGTACCTCCTGTAGTTTTCAGGCTCTGCAGCCTAGCTCCATCTCTGGTGATGGTATACCTCCTGTGGTTTTCAGGCTCTGCAGCCTAGCTCCATCTCTGGTGATGGTGTAGCTCCTGTAGTTTTCAGGCTCTGCAGCCTAGCTCCATCTCTGGTGATGGTGTAGCTCCTGTAGTTTTCAGGCTCTGCAGCCTAGCTCCATCTCTGGTGATGGTATACCTCCTGTGGTTTTCAGGCTCTGCAGCCTAGCTCCATCTCTGGTGATGGTGTAGCTCCTGTAGTTTTCAGGCTCTGCAGCCTAGCTCCATCTCTGGTGATGGTGTAGCTCCTGTAGTTTTCAGGCTCTGCAGCCTAGCTCCATCTCTGGTGATGGTATACCTCCTGTGGTTTTCAGGCTCTGCAGCCTAGCTCCATCTCTGGTGATGGTGTAGCTCCTGTAGTTTTCAGGCTCTGCAGCCTAGCTCCATCTCTGGTGATGGTATACCTCCTGTGGTTTTCAGGCTCTGCAGCCTAGCTCCATCTCTGGTGATGGTGTAGCTCCTGTAGTTTTCAGGCTCTGCAGCCTAGCTCCATCTCTGGTGATGGTGTAGCTCCTGTAGTTTTCAGGCTCTGCAGCCTAGCTCCATCTCTGGTGATGGTGTAGCTCCTGTAGTTTTCAGGCTCTGCAGCCTAGCTCCATCTCTGGTGATGGTATACCTCCTGTGGTTTTCAGGCTCTGCAGCCTAGCTCCATCTCTGGTGATGGTGTAGCTCCTGTAGTTTTCAGGCTCTGCAGCCTAGCTCCATCTCTGGTGATGGTATACCTCCTGTGGTTTTCAGGCTCTGCAGCCTAGCTCCATCTCTGGTGATGGTGTAGCTCCTGTAGTTTTCAGGCTCTGCAGCCTAGCTCCATCTCTGGTGATGGTGTAGCGTTTCAGATTAAGGCTGTCTAACCCTGGGCAGGTACCTGCCTGTCTCTTTGTTTCTCCCTGTTGAGACTGACTCATCATTGAGGTGATGAACACATCAATGTCACAACACACACACTGGCTTTCTGGCTATATCCTCTCTGTAAACCTTTTTCCTTGCAACTCCCTCCCCTCCCCTCCCCTCCTCTCCCCTCCCCTCCCCTCCCCTCCCCCCTCCTCTCCTCACCTCTCCTCTCCTCTCCTTCCCTCCTTTCTACTCTCTCCTCACCTCTCCTCCTCACCTCCCCTCCCCTCCCCTCCTCTCTCCTCACCTCTCCTCCTCACCTCCCCTCCCCTCCCCTCCTCTCACCTCCCCTCTCTCTTAACTTCACCTCTTCTACCCCCTCCCCTCCCCACCTCTCCTTTCCCTTCCCTGTATGAATCTCATGGCATTATCAACCCCCGCCTGGTTGGTCTCTGACACCTCGCGGGGAGGCTCCCACCTAAAGCCTGGGGATCACACACACACACACACACACACACACACACACACACACACACACACACACACACACACACACACACACACTTAAAGCCTAGGTATCACCTGGGGATCAGGGGCCAGACGCTGATGGATTACAGCAGGGTGTTAACACTGACACAATGGCTTCAACACCTCCCAATACCCCTATAGACAAGATGGACTAGGGAGGGACTAGGGATGGACTAGGGAGGGACTAGGGATGGACTAGGGAGGGACTAGGGAGGGGCTAGGGAGGGACTAGGGATGGACTAGGGAGGGACTAGGGATGGACTAGGGATGGACTAGGGAGGGACTAGGGATGGACTAGGGAGGGGACTAGGGAGGGACTAGGGATGGACTAGGGAGGGACTAGGGAGGGGCTAGGGAGGGACTAGGGATGGACTAGGGAGGGACTAGGGAGGGACTAGGGAGGGACTAGGGAGGGGCTAGGGAGGGACTAGGGAGGGACTAGGGAGGGACTAGGGATGGACTAGGGAGGGGACTAGGGAGGGGCTAGGGAGGGACTAGGGATGGACTAGGGAGGGACTAGGGAGGGACTAGGGAGGGGCTAGGGAGGGACTAGGGAGGGACTAGGGAGGGACTAGGGAGGGGCTAGGGCTGGACTAGGGAGGGACTAGGGAGGGACTAGGGAGGGGCTAGGGAGGGACTAGGGAGGGACTAGGGAGGGACTAGGAATGGACTAGGGAGGGACTAGGGAGGGACTAGGGAGGGACTAGGGATGGAGCCAAGAGTCTATAGACAAGAGCCTAGCCAAGTCTTCTTCAAAGACACAACTGACTGATCTGAAGGTTTAATGAACGGGAAGAAGGACACACTGTCAGAGACTTGACGTGGTTTGGAAGAAGTTAGGAACCTGAAGGAATTCAGCCTCAGGGGTAGATTTGGTTGTCCAATAGAAGCCTTCCTCTTCCCTCTAACCAGGTTGGTGAAGATAACTTGGATCAATGTCATCATGTTTGATCTTTAGGAAGGGAAAGGCTTGTTAATCCTGACATCACAATGTGGATGTTGTCATGGAGACTATGTAATGACACCGCTGGTGTTAGGGTGTGGACGTATGCTGTATTCTAGTTCCAATGGAATGAAAGAGAGCTGTTATTAAGGGTTCAAATACAGGAGAAAACAGTAAAACTAACACTGGACGGAGGGAGGGAGGGAGGACAAGAGAGAGAGAGAGAGGGAGGGAGGGAGGGAGGGAGGGAGGGAAAGGGAGGGGGGACAAGCGACGAGCTGAGCAGACTGAGGGAGGGAAGAGGTAGAAGAGAGAGAGGGAGGGAGGGAGGGAGGGAGGGAAACGGGCTGGAAGGAGGGAGGACAAGAGGAGGAGGGGAGAGGAAGGGTGAGGGAAGGAGGAGCGGGAAGGGCAGGACAAGGAG
>NC_042992.1:10523865-10527026 GCF_901001165.1 Salmo trutta | reverse complement strand
TTTCATCAGACATGGGGCGGACCATGGAGTTGAGGGATGGGGGGGCACTTACCTTTCATCAGACATGGGGCGGACCATGGAGTTCAGGGATGGGGGGGCACTTACCTTTCATCAGACATGGGGCGGACCATGGAGTTGAGGGATGGGGGGGCACTTACCTTTCATCAGACATGGGGCGGACCATGGAGTTGAGGGATGGGGGGGGCACTTACCTTTCATCAGACATGGGGCGGACCATGGAGTTCAGGATGGGGGGGCACTTACCTTTCATCAGACATGGGGCGGACCATGGAGTTGAGGGATGGGGGGGCACTTACCTTTCATCAGACATGGGGCGGACCATGGAGTTGAGGGATGGGGGGGGCACTCTCATGTCAGCAGCTGACTGCAGTTAATATTTAATGACCAACAAACAAATGGGGGGCATCGTCGCCCCTGTTGAAGTGTGTGTGTGTGTGCGTGCGTGCGAAAGAGGGGGTTATGGTGTAAAGTGGGGCAAATAAATGTATATCAATTGGTCTGCTGTCAGTGGTGGGTTAGATACACATGGCACTCCACAGACCAGCAGGCTGGCACTCCACAGACCAGCAGGCTGGCACTCCACAGACCAGCAGGCTGGCACTCCACAGACCAGCAGGCTGGCACTACACAGACCAGCAGGCTGGCACTCCACAGACCAGCAGGCTGGCACTCCACAGACCAGCAGGCTGGCACTCCACAGACCAGCAGGCTGGCACTCCACAGACCAGCAGGCACATGGCTAGGTCACCTTCAGTCTGCTTCAGTCAGCACACCTGATGGATGTATATTCAAGGTCCAAATAGAGACTATGGCTATGTCACAAAATGTAAGTTACAGGTCATTGAGAAACAGTGTGGCCTCTCTCTCTCAGTTACGTAGCTGTATGATCAAAATTATCACATTTCTAAATATCTTTCTAATGTAACAAAAAGATTTAGGATTAGTAGCTTGTGTCACAGTAAGAATAATAACATGACAGTTTATCGGCATGTGATCTGAACGCAAATGCCCTGAGAGTTCTCTTTGATCTCAATTAAATAAAGTAATGAGGTTGATAATGAGGATAAGTTTAGGCATGAATTCCAAATGTTTAAGTTCAGGTTTGTGTTGTGATGTGTTTGTGAAAGTTTGCTAAAAAAATGCATTGGTTGTGCCTGGCGTGTGATTGGTTGAATTGGCTACATTTGAACGTTTGTAGCATTATGATTGGTTATTATTTGTAAACGATGTATCAGCCTGAGAGAGAGAGAGAGAGAGAAAATGAGGTGGAAACTGAGCTGCACTTCCTAACCTCCTGCCAAATGCATGACCATATTAGAGACACATATTTCCATCAGATACACAGATCCACAAAGAATTCGAAAACAATCCAATTTTGATAAACTCCCATATCTACTGGGTGAAATACCACAGTGTGCCATCACAGCAGCTAGATATGTGACCTGTAGCCACAAGAAAAGGGCAACCAGTGAAGAACAAACACCATTTTAAATACAATATATATTTATATTTATTCATTTTCCCTTTTGTACTTTAACTATTTGCACATCGTTACAACACTGTATAGAGGCATAATATGACATTCTTTTGGAAATAGTGTGTAATGTTTGCTGTTCATTTTTTTCATTCTTTTGTTTATTATCTATTTCACTTGCTTTGGCAATATAAACATATGTTTCCCATGCCAATAAAGCCCCTGAAATTGAAATTGAAATAGAGAGAGAGCGAGAGAGAGAACGAGAGAGAGAAAGGGGAGGGGTGGGTGGCTGTCCGTTTGACTGTGCTGTGGACTAATGGAGCTGGCAGGGCGGAATCAATTACTAGCCAGGGAGGATTTTCCCACAGGATAGAGCTTGGGAACACAGGAGCGCTCCCTTCCTCAGGCCAAGACAGCTGGCATAGCCACTGCCACCACACGGCCACCACCACTGAGAAAGGAGCCTGACAGACAGACAGACAGACAGACAGACAGACAGACAGACAGACAGACAGACAGACTGACTGACTGACTGACTGACTGACTGACTGACTGACTGACTGACTGACTGACTGACTACCACCTCCCTTTGTTACTTTACTTTACAGTACCCCCTCCCCTTGTTACTTTACTTTACAGTACCCCCTCCCTTTGTTACTTTACTTTACAGTACCCCCTCCCCTTGTTACTTTACTTTACAGTACCCCCTCCCCTTGTTACTTTACTTTACAGTACCCCCTCCCATTGTTACTTTACTTTACAGTACCCCCTCCCTTTGTTACTTTACTTTACAGTACCCCCTCCCCTTGTTACTTTACTTTACAGTACCCCCTCCCCTTGTTACTTTACTTTACAGTACCCCCTCCCCTTGTTACTTTACTTTACAGTACCCCCCTTGTTGAAAAACACCACTTGTTACTTTTACCTTTTAGCACAGAATGCCCGGATGACTGTGCAATCACACTCTCCGTTGCAGATGTGAGCAAGACCTTAACTTCATTAGCATACTGGTTATTGTTCGGAATTTTGGATGACTGACGTGCCCAAAGTAAACTGCCTGTTACTCAGGCCCAGAAGTTAGGATATGCAGATACTGGTAGCATTGGATAGAAAACACTCTGACGTTTCTAAAACAGTTAGAATAATGTCTGTGAGAATAACAGAACAGATATGGCAGGTGAAAACCTGAGGAAAATCCATCCAGAATGGGGTTTTTTTAGGTCACAGGCCATTTCAATGCTAGCCTATGGGTAATACAAACAGATAGGACCCAGATTGCAGTTCCTATGGCTTCCACTAGATGTCAACAGTCTTTAGAAAGGGTTTCAGGCTGTTTTTTTGAAAAATGAGCAAGTATTTGTAATTTTTCCAAGCTGTCTCTCATTAGAAAAGTAGTCTTGTTGGGGTGTGAATGAGGTGCGCGCTCTTCATTATTTATCTTCCCTATTGAACATACTATTCTCCATCTTAAATATGATTGTTTATTTAGATATTAGAGCACCTGAGGATTAATTAGAAACATTGTTTGACTTGTTTGGGCGAACTTTACCGGTAACTTTTTGGATTCGTTTGTATGCATGTTGAACGAGTGGATTACTGAGATCATTGGCGCCAACTAAACAGACTTTTTTGGATATAAAGAAGGATTTTATCGAACAAAACG